>NC_069664.1:6264785-6567815 GCF_027244095.1 Hemicordylus capensis | reverse complement strand
GCTTTTTCTGTGACTAGCTGCTTGGTGCAGCCCTGCTTCTGGTTCACTCATTTTACCTCTCAGAATGATTATTTATTTAGTGCTTTGAAGAATATAAAAATATTGGATCCCTGCCTTGAGGAGCATACAATCTAAACTTCTACAGAGGGGAGACAAGAAGATGGGGAGATGGAAGCAAGTTAGGCTGGGGAAAGGGTCTGGAATCTCCCCCTTTAAAAGATATTTACCAGATTAAAAATCTCACATACAACTAAGCAAGAAAAACACAAAAACAAGACGACAATAAAAACAGAGCAGCCATAAGAGAAAATACAGCTAAAACCACCAAACCCCTCATTTTAGAGACGTTTCCTCTTCTTAAAGTCCCAACTTCCGTGGCAATTCTGTACTTGCATACATGCTGAATTTGATCAAACTATAGTCACTGCTAATAGTTCCACAACATTGACATCTCAAACCAGGTCCCGAGCCCCACTCAGGATTAAATCCAAGGTTGCCTTCTCTCTAGTCAGTTCCATGACCAGCTGTTCTAAGGTAGTCATTTAGCCTATCTAGAAATTGGCTTCTTTGTCATTACCTTCTGTGAATTACCCAATCTCTGTGTGTGTCAGTTCTCCAGTGCCAGTTACAAGGTATGGCCCTCCAGCAGTGCATAAGCTTAAAACAAACCAACAAACCACATACTCCTGCCAGAGGTTTATTGTTTAATACTGTCAATTCGGCTCTTTGTTCTGGTATAGGTCCATATATGGTAATGCTATTTTGCAGAGTCATTTCTGGAATTTCCTACTTTGCCCAGTGCTTATATGCTCAAACTTCACAGGGCACCTGTGAAATCAACAATTTCCCACTGTAGGATCTTGGCTGCCAGACAAGCCTTATCTTTTCTGCACAGGCTTGTTGTACTCCTCACACACCACTCCCATCTGAAACTGGCTTTCAATGGGCAAGAGGGAAGGCTATAGAAAAGGGCTTTATAATTTGGAGAAGCTCTGAAGCACTGCTTCTGTGCCCTTGTCAATGGTTCAAATGAGAGAGAAATAATCCAGCCGGTTTCTATTGAGATTTTATCTTCTCTCTCTCTCTCTCTGTGTATTTTTAAAATGCTTTTGTTGCATTCATTTTTATTATCACTGCATTACACTGTTTTTATTTACATTTGGTGGCTAGCTGCTTTGACGGTCCTACTCATGCGACAAAGGTGTCAACAGAAGTTTCATCAGGCATCATTTGACTCTTGCTTACATAGAACTGCATTTGCCACTTTGTCAGCCACTCCCCCAGTTTGGAGAGATCCTTTTGGAGCTCCTCACAATCTGTTGTGGACTTGACTACCCTAAATAGTCTAATGTCATCTGCAAATCTGGCCACTTTGCTGCTTACTGCAACTTCTAGATCATTTATGAACAAGTTAAGAGCATTGGTCCCAGTACCTATCACTGGGGGAGCCCACTTCCTACTTCCCTCAATTGTGAAAACTCTCCATTTATTCCTACCCTCTGTTTCCTGTCCTTCAACCAGTTACCAATCCACACATGAACCTGTCCCCTTATCCCATGACTGCTAAGTTTACTCAAGAGCCTTTGGTGGGGAACTTGTCATAAGCTTTTTGGAAGTCCAAGTATACTATGTCAACCGGATCACCTTTATCCACATGCCTGTTGACACTCTCAAAAAAACTCAAAAAGCTTAGTGAGGGAAGACTTTCGCTTGCAGAAGCCATGCTGGTTCTCCTTCAGCAAGGCCTTTTCTTCTATGTTTAATAATTTTGTCCTTAAGTATGTTTTGCATCAATTTACCCAGCACCAAAGTTAAGCTGACCAGCCTGTAATTTCCTACATCCCCTCTGAATCCCTTTTTGAAAATCGGAGTTACATTGGCTACTTTCTAGTCCTCTGGTACAGAGCCTGACTGTAGGGATGAGTTACATAATTTTGCTAGGAGATTAGCAATTTCACATTTGAGTTCCTTTGGAACTCTTGAGTGGATGCCATCTAGTCCTGGCAATTTGTTTATTTTTAGTTTTTCAAGACCGTTTAGAACATCTTCCCTTTCCACCTCAAATTGGCCCAGTTCCTCAGCCGCTAAACCTGAAAAGCTCAATTCTAGAGAGAGTATATGGTCAGTATCCTCCACCATGAAGACAGATGCAAAGAACTCATTCAGCTTCTCTGCGATCTCCTTATCCTCTTTAATAATCCCTTTTGCACCCTCATCATCTAAGGGTCCAATTGCCTCCCTGGCAGGTTTTCTACTTCTGATATATTTAAAGAAGTTTTTGTTATTCCCATTGATGCTTCTAGCGATATGCTCCTCAAACTCTCTTTTTGCATCCCTTATTTTCTCCTTGCATTTCTTTTGTCAGAGTTTATGTTCTTTTCTGTTCTCTTCATTTGGGCAGGACTTCAATTTTCTGAAGGAAGTCTTCTTCCCTTTCATAGAAAGGTTCCCTTTCATAAAACCCATCTGTTTGGCCTGGCCTTTCAGGGTTTTTAATTAGTTTTAATTGTTTTAATGCTAACCTGGTTTTCAGGGTTTTAATTGTTATGATAGTTTGTTTTTTAAGATGTTTTTAAATTGGAGTTAATATTTATATCTCTGTTTTAATTGTTATTGGTTTTAATGGTTTCTGTTTTTAATTGTAAACCGCCCTGAGCCATTTTGGAAGGGCGGAATAAAAATTGAATAAATAAATAAATAAATAAATAAATAAATAAATAGCTTCCCTGATTCTACTTGTTAGCCCAGCTGGCGTCCTTCTGAACTTGGTGGTACCTTTCCTCCTTCTTGGTATACCTTCCAACTGAGCCTCTAGTATTGTAGTTTTAAATATATTCCATGTTTTCTGGAGTGATTTGACCCTCCTGATTTTCCCTTTCAACTTCAATATAGATAAGGCCTGCATGCCTTGCTGCTAGCTATATACAGGAAAAGGAGAGGGGAGAAGAAGGAAGTCTCTCCAGGTGAGAGAATGAAACCTGAGACTACTACCAGTCTAACAAAAGGGAAAGTAGAGTAGAGAAAGCCTAGTCAGAGGGGGAATGCCCTTACTGGCTGTCTCTACCCCTAATGCCCCTAGCAGTCAATAGGGTTGCTAGTGCTAAGAGTCGATGCCATCAGGAGCTGCATCTCCAACAACAGGAGTACATTCCCCCTGGGAGCCGTTCCGTAACTCCTAGGGGTACGGGTACCCCCAGTTGGAAACCCCTGAAGTAAGGTTTCTAGCTGACGGGGGTGGGGGGGCAGCAGAGACTAGCAGGTGATGCTTTTCACAACATGGTGATAATGCTGATCTCCTTCTAATACAAATCCGACAAAATACAAATCCGAAAAATATTTATATACCGCTTTTCAACAAAAGTTCCCAAAGTGGTTTACATAGATATAAGCTTGCTTGTGGTAGCAAGCATGACTTGTCCCCTTAGCTAAGCAGGGCCTGGCCTGGTTGCATATGAAAGGGAGACTAGAAGTGTGAACACTGGAAGGAAGATATTCCCCTTAGGGGATGGAGCCACTCTGGGAAGAGCATCTAGGTTCCGAGTTCTCTCCCTGGCAGCATCTCCAAGAGAGGGCTGAGAGAGACTCCTGCCTGCAGCCTTGGAGAAGCCGCTGCCAGTCTGTGTAGACAATACTGGGCTAGATGGACCAATGGTCTGACTCAGTACATGGCAACTTCCTATATTCCTAAATAAAATGGCTCCCTGTCCCCAAAGGGCTCACCGTCTAAAAAATAAACATAAGATAGACACCAGCAACAGCCACTGGAGGGATGCTATGCTGGGGATACCTGCAAATTGCTTGCTCTTAAAGGCATATGAACAGGGGCCAGCGAAACTACTGGCAACCGTAAAGTGAAAGTACTGTGGAGGCTAGAGAGAGAGCATATAAATAAATCCCTTTCCAGAAAAATATTCTGTATTGAAAAGGCTGTATTGAGAAATAACAATTCTGACTCCTGAAGAAGCAAAGCACACAAATGTTTGTTTCTAGGAGACAGGACACAGGAAAGAGATAATTTTTGGCGTGATCCAAGAGGAGCACCAGGGGGCTCCTCTTGAGGAAAGGGAGCCCTCTTGATCCCCTGCACCATCTTTTAAGGCGTGCATGGAGGGCTTTGATGGGAAGCCAACACTTCCCCCACAGAGCTCTTAAGAGAGGGCTCCATCTTTCTTAGAGGGCCCTTCCAGCACTGAGAAAAAATGCAGCACACTTCTCAGGGTCAGGAGAGTGAGAAATAGCTCTCACACTGAAGGGTGTGGCCCTCACTTGAAAAGTTATGAAAATCACTGATCTCCTGGCCTTAAGCAGTGAGTCACAGCAAGTGATTCACAGACTGCACAGGTCAGGCACCGGGAGACCCACAGGCCACAGTTGGCACAGCCACACCCAAATCAGGCTACTGCTCACCTCCGGAGGTGACGCAAACAGCATGCTGCACTTGTTCAGGAAGTCTTGTGATGCAGGCAGAAAAGTGCCTTCCGTGTCTATACTTTTCTTTTCACCGCTTTCTCAAAACTGACTCACTGCAGCAGTTTCCACAATTACATTTAAAATTTGCATGTTGCAAAATCTCAAGATTGGTGCGGTTTGAAGTGACAGAAGGACGTGTAGGACAATGCACAGCTTATTAGACAAAAAGAAGATGCCGATTAGGCCATCTTTAACATTTTTTTATTTTTATGTATTTACTATTGCCTACCGAAACCAAACTATAACAGAAACCTAACCACAACAGTTCAGTGAGCCTTGAACTTGCTGCCCCCAGGATTAAAGACTGAAATACACACACACACACAAACACACCACCCATGGGTGACACATCCAAAGCTTGAATTAAAGAGTAAAATTTGCAGCCTCAGTTTTATTCTAGATATGACCTGCAAGATTTTAGTTCATCAATGGGGGAACATACACACCTGCTCTTTTTGTCCAAGATCTTCAGTGCGATTTACATCAGTGATAAAAGCCCCTGGTGGTGCAGTGGTAAAACTGCTGCCCTGTAACCAGAAGGTTACAAGTTCGAACCTGACCAGGAGCTCAAGGTTGACTCAGCCTTCCATCCTTCCGAGGTCGGTAAAATGAGTACCCAGAATGTTCGGGGGCAATATGCTAAGTCATTGTAAACCGCTTAGAGAGCTTCCAGCTATAGAGCGGTATATAAATGTAAGTGCTATTGCTATTGCTATCAAAACAAAGAGCCACAGCCAAAAATACTGAATGCATTAAATAGGGCGGCTTAGCTTTGGCCCTGCAACTGTTTTTGGACTACAACTCCCATCAGTCAGGGATAATGGGAGTTGTAGTCCAACAAACATCAATGGGATGAGAGACAAAAGCCCTCCTCACTAGGGTGTGGCAAGGTTAGTGTTGGGCTTGGGACAGAAGTTGAGGATGGGGCCATGCCCTCCCACTTCTCCGCTGTCATCTTTGGAGAGGCAGGAGCCGGAAAGCAAGGAGCAAGCTGTTGCTCAGCTGAAGGACACCCCACCCGGGGGCCCCAGGGACATTTGCTCCTCAAATGAATGCCTCCACATGTTGGAGGCATGCCCATTGGCCCCACCCCTGACCGCCTCCAAAAAGAAGAAAATGGCGGTTCCAATAACAGCACTAATGTATACATGTTTACAAAGGAGTTAGTCTTACTATGTTCAGGAGGGCTTATTCCCAGGGAAGTGCGCATAGGATTGCAAGCTAGCCAGTAAAGGGGAACAATGGGAAAGGGAAAAAGGTAACAATTGGCTAGATTCTGGGAAGGGATTAAATAATGATCAGCAACAGTGTCCAGAAATCAGAGGCGCACTTACCCCTGGACTTCTGGGCCCAAGTCCAGGGCCTCCACACCCCCTGGGGGTATGACCTCTGCTTTAGAGACAGAGGGGGGAGTGGAGAAAGAAATATGGGAGATGTGAATATGTTAATGTGTGTATTGAAAGGTTTCTGCTAATGCATATTTGCGTACATATACCTGTTTTATATTCATACATTCTTGTGAGTTCAGCTGCTGTTTGTGCCCTCAGGAACCCACTTGTTAAAAATACTGCGTGTGTCATGGTGTGTGTGTGTTTAGGGGGATGATGCATAACTTGCAGTAGCGGTGGCGGGCGGGGGCTCCAAAGGTCTTTAGGTCCAGGCTCCAAAATTACATAGGTGCACCTCTGCCAGAAAACAGAACCAGGAGACACTCAGGAACATAGGAAGCTGCCTTTTCAC
Organism: Hemicordylus capensis; assembly: GCF_027244095.1. NCBI lineage: Eukaryota > Metazoa > Chordata > Lepidosauria > Squamata > Cordylidae > Hemicordylus > Hemicordylus capensis. The sequence goes on along the minus strand of NC_069664.1, from coordinate 6,561,605 downwards.
CGAAATCAGACCATTGGTTCATCTAGCTTAGCATTGTCTACCCTGATCAGCAGCAGCTCTCCAAGGTTTCAGGCAGGAGTCTTTCCCAGCCGGACCTCGACCTTCTGAAGGCAAAGCAAATGCTCTACCACTGAGTTATAGCCCCATGCACTGAAAACTGCATCAAACATTGTTTCTTTTGTGTTTCGCACTCCAAGTTCCACAGGAGTCTCGGCAGAAGGTGGGGTGGAGAAATGCTGCGGACCTTCGATGAATCAGGAGAACAGAATTTAAATATATTTTAAAAGATAGTCTTAGAGAAGTGAGGAGAGTGTGAGGGACAGAGAAGGGGCTAACACTCAAATGACCATGTTGGCAAATGACCATGTTGTACCCCAGATGACCATGCACCCCAAATGACCATGTTGTACCCCCTAATGTGGATGGAAACGAATGCCCTGAGTACAAACAATAAACCCCTGAGAACTGCTCCGTGTGGAAGATCCATTTCTCTTCTCCTCCAATTGCAATTAAATTAGGAAAGCACCGTCAGTGAGCACAAAAGAGGCCTCTCATTGGAAGCACCCTTAAGGGCCAGGGAGCCTCTGAGCATATGTTCAACAGCACAGGAACTTGTTTCCAGTACCAGAAGTAAGCACACAGTCCTTCTGCACAAAAATCCACTCCTGGTTTTCCATTAAACTTTCTTCATTTCAGCAGCATAACAGGAAACGATAAAAAGGTCTTTTTGTGGTTTTTAGACAGTTAGGAGTCTGAAACTCCTCCTGATCTGCTGCAAAGCAGCCAGAAATCTACTGCAGGTCCTGATCTACCTTCCCCTGCAGCACACACTGCCAAAGATAGCTCTATCATGAACTATGATGAAGTGCTTCAGGCAGCAGGATGTGGGCATTATTAAGGGCACTTGGGAGTCAGCCGGATCTGAAGTATCGCAGGCACATTAAGAAGTACTCCAGTGCAAGCCTAGCAACAGGAATGGTAGCTGTCCTTATGCAAATCTCTGCCGCACAGAAGAATTTACAGAAGATTGTGTCCTATATCAGAGGAAGGAAACCATTTGGAACTTCCTCTTGAGACGTACAATAGAGCAGGAGAATAGTGTACCATCTTGTGAATGCCTGCAACCGTAGAAAATCTTAAACGTTTCCCATGTGGACAGGGGAGAGAGAAGCCTCCAAAATTAAACATACAATTAAAAAGGATGTTTGTATGAGTCAGCTATACGCCGATCAACTTTCATAGTCATCGTATAATTATTACTGTTTTAGGAAGTTGCTACTGTGAATCCTGAAAGACAATTTCCTCCAGTACAAAATAAAGGGCTTTCCACAACATATTTCTTAACTAAGAAAATCTGCTGATGATGCTGAAAAGATGATGCTGAAAAGATGATCAGTGAATCAGTGGGATTCACTGAGCTTTTCAGTAAGAAAAATAAGTTATCTAGACATCTTTATTTTCCACATTTATATACTGTACTGCCTCAGTTGGCATGTCTGGGAGGTTTATGACCTAAAACATAAAAATTTTAAACAAAAGATTCTGAGGACAAACTAAAAACAATTTAAGATTAAATAATCCAGTTTATTTACTAACTGGATGGAATTTTTACATCTTAGGCTACATTCTTATGCTCACTTACTAGGAATAAGCTCCACTGAAAACAGTGGATCTTGCTTCCGAGTAAACATGCGCCAGAATGCAATGTTAGTTCCAAAGTATAAGGTAGTAGTCAACTTCAAATCTTTTAAGACAGAATGGGATACTGGAGAGGGGTGTCCTTTTATCTCCTGTACTATCAGATTGCTGACTGAAATCATAGCTTGTGCTGTGCCATGGGGCAATATGAGCACTTTCAAAGAATTAAAGGGCATCCCTGCTGAAAAACCATGGGCTCCCATACTTCTTCTCCTTTGCACACGAGAGGGAAACTTTTACTTTTGTTCTGACATAAACTATAGTTCTATGTTACATCTGAACTTGGGAACTGCATTTTACTTTGGACCACAATTAGGAAATAAACCAGGATCTGAAACCATGGGTTGGCCCTGGTTTGCTTTATCCAGGGCAGCTAACAGATTTAAAAATACTACAACAACATCAACAACAACAGACAAATTAGAGAGCAACAAATAAAACAAGGAAAATAATAAAATAATAGAATGCGGCCTAGAACCAGTTTAACCACCATTTAGAAGGTCTGGGAAAATAAAAATGTTTTTGGACTGGAACTGAAAATATATAACAATGAGCATCACACAAGCCTCCTTGAGAGAAAGCAGCCCAGAGACGGGGTGCAACAACCAGGGAGGTCCTGACTGCAATTGCTACTCATTTCACCTCAGAAGACAGGATGCCCTGGGGAGGGCCTTCAAAGATTAACTATACAGTCAGATGCATATTTATTTATTTAATTAATTTATTAAACTTCTATACCGCCCAAACTTTCATCCCTGGGCGGTTAACATAAAAACAATTAAAACACATATACAAGTTAAAACAATGCAAAAATAATTTAAAAACAGCCATAAAATTAAAAACAGACAATTTTAAACAGCTGGGAAAGCTTGGGTGAAAAGATAGGTTTTCAGGTGTTTTTTAAAAATTGCCAGAGATGGGAAGGATCGTATCTCAGTAGGGAGCGCATTCAACAATCGCGACCGATTGCAGCGACTGAGAAGGCCCATCTCTGTGTAGCCACCAGACGAGCTGGCGGTAACTGGAGATGGACCTCCTCAGATGACCTCAATGGGCTGTGTGGGTCATAGTGAAGAAGACACTCTCTTAAATACCCAGGGCCTAAGCCATTTAGGGCTTTATAAGTTACAACTAGCACTTTGTATTTTGCCCGGAAACCTATTGGCAGTCAGTGAAGCTCCATCAGCATATGGGAGTAGGAGATCCTTTAAACACCTAGGACCCAAGCTGTGTAGTACTTAACAGACAAGTACCACCACTTTGAGGCCACCTTAAGTGGTGCAGCAGGGAAATGCTTGACTAACAAGCAGAAGGTTGCCGGTTCGAATCCCTGCTGGTATGTTTCCCAGATATTGGGCAGCAGCAATACAGGAAGATGCTGAAAGGCATCATCATCTCACACTGTGCGGGAGGAGGCAATGGTCAACCCCTCCTGCATTCTACCAAAGAAAACCACAGGGCTCTGTGGGCGCCAGGAGTTGAAACCAATTCGATGGCACACTTTACCTTACCACCACTTTGAACTGTGCTCAGAAACTGACCAGCAATCAATGCAGTTGGTTAAGAACGGGCGATACAAGTTCCCACCCACTGGTCTCTGTTGCAAGCCTAGTAACTGTGTTTTATTTATTAGATTTCTAAACCACCTAATAAAATCTTTCTAGGCAGTTTACATAAAGTTTTTTTTAAATAAAAAGAAAGAAAGAAAGAAAGAAAGAAAGAAAGAAAGAAAGAAAGAAAGAAAGAAAACTATAGAACAAATTAATGAAAAGCCTGAAGAAACAGGTGTGTCTTGAGAGCTTTCTAAAAGGCAACCAGAGATGGGGAAGTTTTTATTCTGACAGGAAGCACATTCGAAAGCCCCAGAGTGGCAGGCGGCAGAGGTGCTTTCTTAAATACCATCGGCCTGTATAATCTCTTTAAAAATCTCTTTAAAATCTCAATAGGTATTTAACACTCAGTAAACAGATCAGTAATTCAAAAACAACATAATGCCCAAGAGAAGTAGAAGATCTTTCTCAGATTAAAATTTACTATGTATGGTAATCCTGCATCAGGTTCATTGGCTACTGGTCCACTTCCAGGCTAGATTTAAGGTGCTGGTATTGACCTTTAAAGCCCTACATGGCTTGGGGCCGGGGTACCTGTTGGACTGCATTCACCCATATGAACCTGCCAGGGCCCTCCACTCATCATGGCCCCGCCACTACAGAGATCCAGTTGGCGGGGACTAGAGACAGGGCCTTTTTGGTTGTGGCCCCTCGGCTTTGGAACGCCCTCCCTGAAGAGCTTCGCCATGCTCCCTCCCTCAGTGTTTTTTAAAAAAAAATCTTAAAACACACCTTTTTAAGGAGGCTTTTTAATGCTCAATTTTTTTGTTATATCTGGTAGGTTCTTTAGCTTTTTATAATTTTCAGCTTTTAGCTTTTAAAATAACCTTTAATTTGAACCTAATAATGATTGCAGTTTTTAATCTGACAACCTTTTTGTTTAATTTAGTTAATTTTATTACTTACATTGTATCTTGTATCCATCTTATTGTTGTGAGCCGCCCTGAGCAGTAGTGCACTGGAGGGGTGGGGTATAAATATTTCAAATAAATAATAAATACATAATTATTCAATATAAGGAACAACACTTGAAGTTGAAATCCTACAGTTTTCAAATGGTTCTTTTACTTCCCTTTTGCAAGCACATTAACAAATAAATAAATAAATCTTTTACATATATTTACTTTCTTCAAATTCCCTCACAGTGTAATCTACACAGCACGATTTTGCCTGGTCAACGTCAGGTCTCAAGTACTAGTCATAACTATTTAATTTGATTTAAAAAAACAATGGCTGACATCCTGAATAAAGTACTAGAGGAAGTCCTACAAAAATGTAGTCCTTTAGAGTAACTCCTGAGTAATACGGTTGAGAAACAGTCCGGATATCAGCCCCTATTAACTGTTTATATTTGGATTTTTAACACAACAACAACTTTATTTGTTGACTGCTCCCTAACAATTGTTCTCTGGGCAGCTCACAAAGTAGAATAATAAAACAATTGATGATATAGTTAAAAGTAAATTTAAAAAAAAAGAAAGTTACAATAAAATTCAAATACATTTTAAAAATTGTTTTTAAGGGCTGGTGAACTGAAAGGTCTTCACCTGGTGTCTAAATGATGGCTTACTAAATAAGCCTTACAAGGGAAGCTGTTCGATAAATGGGGTGCCACCACTGAAAAGGCCCTCTCCCTATTAGCCACCCATCTTACCTCATGCAACAGTCACCTAATGGCGCAGTGGGGAAATGACTTGACTAGCAAGCCAGAGGTTGCCGGGTCGAATCCCCGCTGGTCTGTTTCCCAGACTATGGGAAACACCTATATCAGGCAGCAGCGATACAGGAAGATGCTGAAAGGCATCATCATCTCACACTGCGCGGGAGGAGGCAATGGTAAACCCCTCCTGTATTCTACCAAAGAAAACCAGAGGACTCTGTGGTTGCCAGGAGTCGAGACTGACTCGATAGCACACTTTACCTTTACCTTACCTCATGCAAAAAGAAATATAACAAACAAGACCTCAAACAAAATATATAACAGGATACAATGCCAGAAAATATCTTTATTGGGGTGAATGGCAGCAAGGAGAAATCGAAGTGTTTGAGGAAATGCAAGAGGCTTCTAGTCTGCATTTTAAAATTATCCACACCGAGGCCTTGTTGTTGAACAGCAGCTGTGGGTAGCCACGTCTTTACCTTAGCACCAAGAGGACTACCAGTCCTACACCTTGCCAACTTATCTCTCCTGCTTCTCTTTCTCCTCCTCTTTCTAGATGGCTCCCTGGAAAACATTGCTTCTCCAAATATAACTGGAGGAGGAGGGATAGCTTTACCACCCTTCAAGAGAATCTCCCAGGTCCTGAGCTGGTTTTGTATCACCACTTTGTGTGTTTCAGGGTTTGGTTCTTGTCCCAGTTCAAAACCACCAAGAGATTTTAGGTTTGGATTCAGTTCTGGTTGGTTCACCAGAACAAAACACCCCAAACTTGTAATGTCTTGCTATATGTATGTATGTATGTATGTATGTATGTATTTATTTATATCATATTTATATACCGCTCAAACCTTCGTCTCTGGGTGGTTAACATAAAACAATTAAAACACATATAAACAATTAAAACACATATAACATGTTAAAACAATTCAACAATTTAAAATCAATTACAAAATTAAAACCAACACATTTTAAAAGGCTGAGAAAGCTTGGTGGAAAAGATGGGTTTTCAGACTTTAAAAAAAAAAATTGCCAGAGATTTTTATCCTATAGCTGTGGGCCTTCTCGGAATGGATGGCTGGGCTTCAGTTCAGTCTGCCTCCCAGTCCCTGATCAGTGGCAGTATTGCCCTGGAGTGGAGATTTTGTTCCAGCCTTCCATAGGGGATAACTTGGTCTGCACAAACAGGGACCCTATGGCGGGTGCAATGTCCATAGCCAGCCAGCCCCTCCCCACAAATCTCTGCTTCCCCATACCATAATGATGGGTGTTTTACCAGTACACTAGTAAGTCACTTCGGAGGAAAGGTAATCAGGAAACTACACAGAACCAGAAAACAGTGCCAAAGCAGATCTGGCTTCCCATCCCCTCTAGGTGCTTTATAGGCTTGGAAGAAGAAGGAGTCAGGCAGTGTGCCATTCACTCACCTGTCAGCAGCCCTGATCCACTGGCCACACCATTCTGGCAAGTGCTTGCCCCACTCTTTGTTGAATGTGACTCCCCAAGAGGGTGATTGGTTGGCCATGCTTCTAATGGCTTCTACTTTCAAACCTAATTTCTACTTTCATTCTAGGACTGCTCAAGGGCATTTCAAAACCTTTTTGGTTTCCATTTTCTGTTTCACTTTGAGACTATGATAGTCTTAAAGGCCAGGTTCTCCCAAATGGCAGATAAGGAAGAAAACCTGTTTCTGGCATGCCTTTCTAATCTGCTGCTAATTTACTGCTGTTTTCTGCCCTGTGCCTTCCACAACAGTTTGATGTGCAGATATTAAGAGGGGATAACTGTTAACTACAATATTCATTTTTCATTATTGAATTGAAAAATAATAATAATGTAAACAATGTATCATATTAAACAAGCATTTACAAACAAAATTCAGCATTATTGATATCAAAAAGGGCACATCAAAGATCAATATAATGTTGAATATACATATTTCACATAATAAATATTTTTAACTGCTATGGCCTGGTATAAGTAGACTTAGACGTGAATCAAATTGAGAAAAAGGAATACTTTTTATAACTTACATTCAATGAGGCTTTAATTTCTAATGTATTCTCCTGTATTAATGTTCTTCTCCAGTATTAAGATCTCTCATATTTTTTGAAACCACTTGTTGATAGAACTGTCTTGAGGGTGATTGGTCAGCACTCCCAAGTTCGGGCGATGTGGGGTATTTAGCTCAAAAGGGAGACAGTTCCAAGCAGTTTTAACTTGTGCAAGCGTTTGAACTCAAGAAAGCGGCTCGAGAGAGAGGTTTTAATGAACAAAAAGGGTTTTATTGGAAGAAAAATAATCAAAGCAGTAAGACTAAGTTACAAGGTGGTCCTAACTTAAAGGCCATATAAATATGCTCAAAAGTAGACTATTGTAAGGCACCTTTAGCTTAAAGTTCCAGATTATGTGTAAATTCCCAGGCAGGCTAGAGAGAGTTACTTTAAGATAGAAGGGCAAGGTTTCAGAAATAAGGGGAAGTGATAGATTTAGCCCTGAAGGAGCCAGGCAAGGGGCTATATCCACTTGTCCTCTCAAAGGTCTGGACTCTGGCAGCTGGAGGCTAGTGGTCCTTCCGGGGAGGCAAAGTGGAGAGTAGGAGAGTTGAAGACGTTAGTGGGATTACTCATGAGGAACGTTCCTGCATGAGGCAAGCTGCCTATGGCAGTTAGGTCAGCTGGATAGATCGGCAGGCGGACTGATCTAAAAACAGGCACAATAAGCTGGGCATCAGCACTGGCCAGGTAGGTAGTGATGATTTCAGCTCTGGTGGTGCAAAACCAAATGTGCCTTGGGGGCACATATTGGCAAGCAGTGATCTCCTATTATTCCCTATTGGCAAGCAGAGATTTCCCATTATTCCCTATTGGCAAGCAGTGATCTCCTATTATTCCCTATAGGCAAGTAGTGATGTTCCTTTTGTTTCCTCTTGGCCTTCCTAAGTTTTCTGTTGTTCCCTATTGGCAAGCATACATCCCTGTTTCACTGCCTGGAAGGCATTGTGTCTGATCCGGAATGCATTGTGTCTGATCCTTCTTCTTCCTGGGTAGGGCAATGTCTCATGGCGGAGAGACTCAAGCCTGCATTGTGAAGGCTCAGAGCAGCCAGGTGCAGGCAGACAGGTTGCTGCTGGTAAGGGCTCCTCCTCAGTTTGTTTTGCAAATTTGTTTAGATACATTTCAACAGCTACAGTTTGAGAGGGGGAGAGCGATAATCACCTCCGCAAATCTGTTTGCTCACTGCTAGGGCGGCCTTGCGGATTAAATGATTTCTGTACTAGTCTACTTCGGAAGGGAAGTCTCTCCCATGGGGGGGGGGGCTTGCATCTGATCCCCATTTCAATTTGCTTGTTGTATGGCCAAATCTAAGGGCAACTGGGCTGCTGACCATGCCACCCAAGTGACTAACATGATGAACAGGCAGCCCACATAGGCAGTGCAGCTCCTAGGCATGTGCAGAGTGCAATATCCAAGCCTGGAGATGCAGTTACAAAACAGTGAGACTAGCGCCAGAATAGAGCTCTCGGGTAACAATATACCAGTGGTTGTTACCAGAGATCTATTTTTCCTAATGCAGGGGAAGAAGCTGGGCTCACACCTGGTAAAAAGTAAAGTTGTGTCATCAAGTTGATTTCGACTCCTGGCGCCACAGAGCCCTGTGGTTTTCTTTGGTAGAATACAGGAGGGGTTTGCCATCGCCTCCTCTCGCACAGTATGAGATAATGGGGCTATTCACACGGTCTGCAAAAATCGGGCTAAGGGAGCCTAGCTCGATTTTAGCAGCCCGTGAGAACCACCGGGCTCAGCTGCCTATGTAACTCCCTCCCACCACCTGCTTGCCTGTGGCAAATTAGACATTCACCCCACTGCTTTGTGGCGGTGACTCAGGTTCACAGGCCAGGGCATGTTGCCAGATGTACAGCCAAATCCTTATCCAAACAAGAAGAATTCTAGCTTGCATGTGCTGAGTTGCATGGTGATTAGATTTGGCAGAGATGTCCTCAGGTTGGCTTATTCCCTGTTCTGGTGTGCACAGCACTGGTTGGGGGTTAGAGTTTCCATTTTCCTTCTGGCCACAGTCAAAACTCAAAAGGCTCTGCTTGGTCCTTCCCACTCAGTACAGTGAAATGTAGGGGTGTGCCCACAATGGCAGTCACTCGCTCCCATCCTTGATTATCCCTACATGTATTGCTTATTTATGTAAGAAATCTGTTACCTGCCTTTGAAGCCACAGACCTCAGGCGGCTGCTGCCAGTGCAAAACAAGAAGCAATCAGGCATGAGACGTTTTTAAAATTACCAAGTTAAAACAACAAAAAACATATCCACAGGTCATAAAACACTCACCGCCGATCCTCAGACAGACCAAACCAGCTAAAACTGACTCTGTTTTTACCACGTAGTTATAATGCTGCCAGAGAAAAGGCTGTGTTTCTGGTCACTCCCAAATGAAGTTGTGACCGTGAGAGCAGGGCCTGTGTGTCTGATCACAAAGTCAGGACAAGTTCATATGGATAAAGGCGGTCCTTAAGGTATCATGATCCTAAACCATGTAGGGCTTTAAATGTTAAAATCAATGCTTTGAACTGGGCGCGCTGAAAATCCATAAAGGTGGTACAAAATATGCATTCTGCATATGCGCATCAGGCTCCAACCGGCATCCTGGTCAAGATTAGCACCAGCCGTAGCTTCAAGATGGTGTTCAAAAAATATATATATATCCCATATATGGTGGATTTCAGAAGTCCAACCTGGATGTAAGCAGTGTGCATCGGTAACTGAGGTGAGATCTACCTTCTTGGCTGACAAACCAATCACAGTTTGTAAAAGATATGATTGCAAGCGATTTTATCTGCAAAGGACACAGTACAGTAGGTCATTAAGGAGTCTGGTTAATCTGCATCTGTCACACCTCTTGGGCTACCTGGAACAGCTTCATATGAACATAGGAAGTTGCCTTACACTCAGTCAAATTGTCCAGGCTGACTAGCAGGGGCTGCAGCTCTCCAAGGTTTCAGGCAGGAGGCTTTCCCAGCCCTTCTGGGAGATGCTGCCAAGGAAGACTGTACCTGCATGCAGATGCTCTGGAATATAGGAACATAGGAAGCTGCCATATACGGAGTCAGACCCTTGGTCCATCTAGCTCAGTATTGTCTTCACAGACTGGCAGCGGCTTCTCCAAGGTTGCAGGCAGGAATCTCTCTCAGCCTTCTCTGGGAGATGCTGCCAGGGAGGGAAATTGGAACCTAGATGCTCTTCCCAGAGCAGCTTCATCCCCTGACGGGAATCTCTTACAGTGCTCACACTTCTAGTCTCCCTTTCGTATGCAACCAGGGTGGACCCTGCTTAACTAAGGGGACAAGTCATGCTTGCTACCACAAGACCAGCTCTCCTCTCTTGTCTACACAGACTGGCAGCAGCTTCTCCAAGGCAGTAGGCAGGAGTTTGCTCTCAGCTCTACCTTGAAGATGCTGCCAGGGAGGGAACTTGGGACCTTCTGGATGCAAACAAGCAGGTGCTCTTTGCAAAGCGGCCCCACCCCCTGAGGGGAATATCTTACAGTGCTCCCACATGTCTCCCATCCAAATGCAAACCAGGGCAGACTCTGCTTAGCAAGGGGGGGCAATTCGTGCTTGTTATCACAAGGACAGCTCCAGCGGTATAGCTATAATTGAGCAGATGGGTTCAAAGACCCTGGGGCTCCCAGTTCCACCCCTCTCTGTTTTCCTCATGATCTCCCTCATTCTGAGGGGTCACTGGGCAAACACGGGCTCCTTCTCCCCTAACTACACCCCTGCTCTCCTGGTGCCTCTATGCACCACTGCATAGATGCAATGGAAGTGAAGAAATACGCCTTCCTCCCTAGCATTACTGCCACAGAAGAGGCGTTAACATGGGCTCTACCCTGTTTTTGATTGGTTCTTTGATAAAGAGACGGCCGCTTTAACCTTTTCAATTTGTATTCATTATCCCACCGTTCCTTCAGGGGAGCTCAGTACACAGTGTTCCCTATAACACGGATTCCCAGAGGTTGTTGACTACAACTCCCAGTATCCACAGCTGCAAAGGCCTTTGGCTGAGGATTATGGGAATTGTAGTCAACATCTGGGAATCCCTGTGAGAGGGAACACTGCTCAGTGGTATACATACAAGGTTCTCCATCAGTGTTCCCAGACCTTGTTGACTACAATTCCCAGAATCCCCAGCTTCAATTCATTCATTCATTCAATTTCTATACCGCCCTTCCAAAAATGGCTCAGGGCGGTTTACAGAGAGAAATAACAAATAAATAAGATGGCTCCCTGTCCCCAAAGGGCTCACATTCTAAAACGAAACATAAGATAGACACCAGCAACAGTCACTGGAAGTACTGTGCAAGGGGTGGCAAGGGGTGGATAGGGCCAGTTACTCTCCCCCTGCTAAATAAAGAGGGTCCACCAGTGTTCTCCACCAGTGTTCTCAGATGTTGACTACAACTCCCAGAATCCCCAGGTTCAATGGCTTTTGCTTGAGGATTATGGAATCCCTGTTAGAGGGAGCCCTGTTCTTTTCCACTCCCCCCTCCTTTTAACCTCACAACCATCCTGTGAGGTAGACCCTTTGGATAGGGCGGTCTAGAAATGCAATCAATCAGTCAATCAGCAAACAAATAAATTAAACTAACAGGCTCAAAGTCACTCAGCGAGCTTCATGGCTTAGAAGGCACTTGAGTGTGGGTCTCTAAAAACCAAGACAAAGCATTGTTCTTGCTACCACAGACACGGCTACTCTCCGACTCAAGAGTGTCCCAAGGCAGGGAGGAGTCCTAAAGACATCCAGAACCAGAAGCCGCGTCCGGGAGTCTGCAGCCGGTAGTCTACCCTTCCTATCTCTATGCTGGGATGCCTGCCCGCCGCTTGCGCTCTGGGCGCATGCTCAATGGAAGCGCATGCGCTTTGGGGCTCCCCGTCACTGAGGAAACGCCTGAGGAGGGAGAGGCGAGGGGAGCTAGGCCGCGGTCGGAGCCGGGGGCTCGCGTAGATGTCTTCTCCGGAGGAGGCGCGCGTGGCGCCGGCCCCCGAGGGGGACCTGCCCCCGGAATGGGAATCGGACGAAGAGCGCATGGCCTTCCTGTTCTCGGCCTTCAAGCAGAGCCGGGAGGTCAACGCCACCGAATGGGACAGCAAGATGGGCTTCTGGAGCGAGCTGGTGCTGAAGCGCGGGCGCCGCCGGAAAGGGGTCCGCACTTGCCTGCGCGAGCTGCAGCAGGCCTTCGAGCGGCGGGGGAGCGTCCCCCTGGGGCTGGGCACCGTGCTCCGGGAGCTGCTCAGGTATTGCGGCGGCGGGCAAGGCCCTCGGGCGGGTTTCCGGGATGCGGGTCCGCACCCCCCCTCCCCCTCCGCCGGCCCTGCGGTCTCTCTGCCGTGCCGGCGTGTTCCTGAGCGCGTGCAGAGTGCTCCTTCCCACGCATTGCGTCCGGCGGTTCGGAGGGGAGCGGTTCTCCTGGAAGCGAGCAGGAATGGCCCCCTTTGCTATGCAGGGCCCACCCTGGTTTGCGTTTGGATGGGAGAAGACGTGTGTGAGCTTTGCAAGATAGGAACGTAGGGAGCTGCCACATACTGAGTCAGACCACGGGTCTATCTAGCTCAGTATTGTCTGCACAGACTGGCAGCCACTTCTCCAAGGTTGCAGGCAGGAATCTTTCGGATGCAGCCGGGGAAGGAACTTGGGACCTATATGCTCATACCAGAGCGGCTCCATCCCCTAAGGGGAAAATCTTCCAGTGCTCACACTTCTAGTCTCCCATTCATATCCAACCAGGGTGGGCCCTGCTTAGCTAAGGGACCAAGTCATTCTTGTTACCACTAGACCAGCTCTAAGATTTTCACCTTAGGGTAGGGCTGCTCAACTTCAGCCCTCCTGCAGATGTTGGCCTACAACTCCCATAATCCATGGCTATGGGCCATTGTGGCTGGGGATGATGCAAGTTGTAGTCCAAAACCAGTTGGGAGGCCGGAGTTGAGCAGGCCTGCCCTTAGGGGATGGAGCTGCTCTGGGAAGATCAGAAGGTCCCAAGTTCCCTCTCTGGCAACATCTCCAAGGTAGGGTGGAGAGAGACTCCTGACTGCCACCTTGGAGAAGCCGCTGCCAGTCTGGGTAGACAGTACTGAGCTAGATGGACCATAAACTCAGTATATGGCAGCTTCCTATGTTCCCTATGAAGGGAGGCAATGTGACAGTTTCTAGCGATATAGATAGGCTCCCTTTAGGTATGTACCTTCATTTTAATATTTCATTTTGGATGTCATTACACTTCAGCTCTTGCCTTCCTTATAGCATGATTAACTATTTTTTACCCCCTAGTACTTTAAAATGTGCACAGTCATTAATTCTACTTGATTCATTTGCATCTTAGTAAAAACAATGTTTCCAGTGACTGGTGTTGCTAGTGGTCAGTTGGGCTTCTTGTATATGCTTTTGAGCTCTTCACATCAATGTTTACAGGCTGGGCACCTTGCATTTCATGGCCTAGCTCCACTGTTTACTTTTTGTTTTAATGCTCATGGGTGTATGTATTTGAATATACAGAACCTGTCAATGGAGGATGATTCCTGTATCAGAGGAAGTGGATCCTGCCTACAGAAGCATATGTGCCTTAAAGATGGTTTAGTCTTTAAGGCCAGGGGCTCTCAAAGTTGGGTCCTCTGATAATGATGGACTACACTTCCCATCATCCCCAGCCATAATGGCTGTTTTAAGGTGCTACAAGTCTCTCTTCCTGTATGTGTTTACATCTTGCCACCAGATAGCGTGTGTGTGTGTGTGTGTGTGAGAGAGAGAGAGAGAGAGAGAGAGATCTGGTAGGAAAATTTGAAAGGGGATACTTAACTCTTGCAATCCTGTATCAGCTCCACCACCCCACAGATGTTCGTGTTGTTGTTGTTGTTTTACAAAAGAGAGACTTCACTCCACTGCCTAATTTTAGCCCATCTCTTAATGACATAACGTGCAGTTTAATGAATCGGTATAAACTACAGAAAATACTACATTTCTCCAAAATACAGATTTCTTCTGTTCCATATGTTAATATAGCCATAGGCACATTCTGATCACAACACTTGTTCCAATAGGACACAACGTGAGTCCATTTTTGTAAAGAATCTTAATATTCCCCCCCTCTAACTTAATAGATGTGCAAGCTTACACAAATACAGGGTGTTCCAAACATCTTTAAAAGCATATCTTTTAAATGAGGATTTTCACAATCTACTTTTAGCTAACTCACTGTTGCTTTTATTAAATTGGTGGAAAGAACTTTATTATGTGATGTTACTCCTTTATTACTCCCAAGGAGTGCACACTTGAATGGAGCTGTAGTTCAGTGGTAAAGCATTTGCTTTGAATGCAGAAGGTCCTATGTTCAATCTGGTATCTCCAGGTAGGGCTGGGAAAGACTCCTGCCTGAAACATTGGAGAAGCTGTGTAGACTGAGCTAGATGGACCAGTGGTCTGACTCTGTATAAGGCAGCTTTCTGTGTTCTTGTGCATTCCGTCCCTTTTATCCTCACCCATTGTGAGGTAAGTTAAGTTGAGACTGATTCAAGGTCATCTAGCAAGTCAGTCCTTGTAGCTAAGGGGAGATCTGAATCTAGGTCTGTGCCATCTGAGTGTGGCCCTCTTAACTATGGCACCACACTGGTTTTCCTCTGTATGGGGAGTTGCGTTTTTTGTTTTGCTCATTGAGACATAAGCTTGAAAATACTTGTGTAAATCAGTTATCTATCTATCTATATAATACACTAAGGTCCTAAGTGGCAAGCCCCGCCCACACAGTGCTTTACCAGTCAGAGGTAACAGAACAGAAGCACCATGGTGATTGGGTAGTGGGGATTCCATATGCAGATAGGGAAGAGGAGGGCGCAAGTGAACTGAGTGAGTGAGTGGTGGGGAGGGGGTGAGTGAAAATGGGGGGCTGACACTGAGCAATAAAACGGGCTGTGGTGGGGAGCAACAAAGTCCTATTGCACAGATGATCTGTGTGGGTTCAGCTAGTTTTTATTATTTAGTTATACCCATTGACCAGGGTGGATTTGATTTAAATCAAACCGATTTAAATCACGATTTAAATCACTAGCAGGGTGGATAAAAATCAATGATTTTTTTTTTAAATAAAAAAAATCAGATTTAAATAAAAAAATCCAATTTTTTTGATTAAAAAAAATAAATCATTGATTTTTATCCACCCTGCTAGTGATTTAAATCAGTTTGATTTAAATCAAATCCACCCTGCCATTGACTGTTCAATACTAACAGGATTGTCTATTGTTAAAGAATGGTAAATGTGAGGATTTCACTCTTTCAGGGAGTGTCAGAATTTGTTGAGGAGGAAAAATGACTTGATCCTGAGTACACATTGCAAGGTTAATCGGTGAGCCAGACTATACAGTTATGCAGAAGTTATACAGAATCATGTACATGTGTACAGACACCTGTGCACATGTACAATGTAATGTCTGAATAGGGCTATAGTTCTACTTGATTCTGCACTGATCAGACCTCACTTGGAATACAGTGTTCAGTATTAGTGTTTTTATATATTTGGATAAATATTCCCCTTGGCTTTGCTGAATTCTATAAGTTGTATCTGTCTTTTCCATTAGACGTGGCAAGTTGCAGAGGGAATCTGACTTCATGACCAGTGTAGACAGCAGCTGGATCTCCTGGGGCGTAGGAGTCTTCATTCTGAAGCCGCTGAAGTGGACCCTCTCCAGCGTATTGGGTGACAGTAAAGTGCCGGAGGAGGAGGAAGTTCTGATTTATGTGGAGCTCCTTCAGGTAGGCTTTCTGATGCTTGAGGCTCTCATACTATGAGGAAACCTGTGAGAGTTAATGGGGGTTTCCCCATGAATGCTGTGGTGAAAATTATTTCCCATTGAGGGTGCAGGAGATGTTTCAAGAGACATGTGGCTGTAGTTTATGTTGAGCGGATCAGAGTGTTAAAAGGGGAGTTAATACCAAAATCTTCCAGATTTCCAGTAACATAGTTATTTATATCTGTCATATAAGCAGTTGATGATTCATCTAATTTCTAGTTGGCAGGGCCAGCTGTGAGTGTGGTGTATTGTAAATCCTCATGCTCTCAAAGGGCTTCTTTGAAATCGTTGTCTTGTGAGTCTGAGGTTTGTTGTCAGACTACTTTGTTTTCTCCAAAAGTGTCAAACACTTCTGAAACAAAAACATTAAGTAGCTAGAACTAGCTGCAGTAATTACACTTGTACATAGCCATGTGCAGCAGTCTTAACAATTTTGTCATCTGTCATAACAGTGCATGCTGCATGAGTTCTTAAAGGTAGATCAGCTGCTTATTCCACAGTAATGGAAGACTGTGGTATGCCTGTGCAGCCCAGCACAGCATCCTTCCAGTGATTGTAGCTGGTGTCTACCACATTGCTTCTCTTTAGGCAGTGAGTCATTTAGGGACAGGGAGTCTTATTCATTTATTTATTTTCTGTGTAAATTGCTTTGTGAGCTTTTGCTGTAAAGCAGTATATAAATGTTTGTCATCGTAGTAGCAATGCCATTGATTCATTGAGACTGTTCAGGAAGTAACTGCTTGACTGCTTTTTAAACCATATAGTCCTATTAAAGATCCTTTTTCTTTGAATGTTTAAATAAAAGCTTTAAATAAATTTGGTATTTTGCAACATAAGCTTTGTGTGCTTCATCCCATACCAGTAATAGAACACTGTGAGTTTCATGTTCATAAGCAGCTCTTGTAACTACAGTCCCTATAATGCAACATTGGCTTTTGTTCATTTGCCTATAAATAGCAATCAGTAGGAAAAGAACATGTTTTCAGGAAATATGGGCCTGCTTGTACTCTATCTTATTGCAGTTTAAACTTTTGTGTGTGGGGTGTGTGTGTGTGTGTGTCTGATCATCTCTTCTAATTGCTGCTAAACTTGAAGCTTGTATTTACATAACAATTGCATCATGCCAAAAAAGAAAATGCTGTTTCCAGGCTGTCATCAAAGTCTCCAGGCTTTGTTGATGCTGTAGTGCTATCAAATGAACAGAATAAGCAGTGTAATCTATTCTCGTATTCCTTTCTTTTTCTTTTAAATCATTTTAAAAATGCAATAATTATGAATGACTTCCATACCAAAACAACACAACTACACAAAGTAAGTTGCAGATCTATACAGCATACATTTCCAAAATATTTACCTGGATCCAGAAATAATATGCTAGGATTTTTTTCCAGGTTAAGTTCCATCTGTGTAAAAAGGGTGCTATTGGGGAACCCTGTATCCAGCATCAGGACTGCATGCACAGTGCTTCTTGTTGGCTCATGGTGTAATCTGCTTGCGGCATGTGGGGCTGATTCAAGTTCACCCTGCCACCCAAGAGTGCGCTTAGGATGTCAGAGCTGACGGTGCCAGACATCTCTTTGATGGGGATTAATGTCCAAACAGGGGAAAAGAAAAATATTTTACTATGTTATGCTGCTGTGTCAGGAAACATAGGAAAAAGCTGCAGTGAAAATAAACTAGATCATGATGGCTGGTTATGAGGCTAGCTGGAGGTTTCCTTCTCTACACTTAGTTGCATCTCCTGTAAATGACCCCTGCAACTTCAACCATGCAAATGCAGCTTCAAGTGATACTGCCGCTAGATGCTTTCAGTGCAGAATCACAAGCCAGCTAATCCATGCTATTTTAACTCCAGCACTAATCCGCAATAAAATATTAGTATAGATAAGTTCTTTTATTATTTATTTATTTATTTATTTATTTATTTATTTTTGCAGATAGGTTTTTGGCTAAATCTCCACTTTACTTTATACATTCAAGTGACTAAACTTTGAAAGCTCCTGCTTTTCCTACCCAGGTAGAATACAGTGGTCCATGGTATGCTGAGGTTGTCATTTCAGTTTTAGATTGTTTTTACTGGGACTTTGCTCATCAGGGCTTTTGTTTAGAAAGTGGAGGAAGAGCTGTAGGACAGCTGACTTCCCTAAATAAATATGTGGAGAAATCTGCAAAGGAGCTCCTTAGGATTCTAACTCCAATCTCACCTAAGGAGTTCCTTAGGTGAGATTGTCTCAAATACCACTTTTAAACTAACAAAACCCTTTAGGACCAGAAATATTTTTCATGTTTCAAACACTGATGAGCAATTTATTTGTTTCCGAAATACCTAGATAATCTTGTATTCCTCAAACATTATTGGAGAAGTGGCTTAAATGCTGGAAAAGGAGAGAAGGGGAAAAAGTTGTATTTTTGTTTTCAATATATATTAAGTTGTTCCAGGATCCTTAAAGATTAATAACTTGGAGAAACCCTTACTCAGAACTAGAATGAAGCTGTAATTAATGGTAAAATTGAAAAGGAGACAGTGCTCTTAGTAAACCAAAGAAAACCACCCACATTTCAGACACATGGTTGACACATGCAGTAAATGTTGCTTACAAACTTTATGATGGATTTTGAATTGGGGTGAATACTATTTATCAGTGTACATGGCTATGTTTATCCTCATATCAGCCCTGCGAAGTAGGTTAGGCTGAGAGAGAAGTGGCTGGCCCAAAGTCACCCAGTGAATTTCATAGCTGATTGGGAATTTGAACTCAGGACATAAGAACAGCCCTGCTGGATCAGGCCCAAGGCCTTTCTAGTCCAGCATCCTCTTTCATACAGTGGTCCACCAGATGTCTCTGGGGAGCCCACAGGCAAGAGGTCAGGGCATGCCCTCTCTCCTGCTGTTGCTCCCCTGCAACTGGTATTGAGAGACTTGGCACTACACCACACTGACTCTCATTTGTAACAGTGTCTTGCCCTGCCTGAGCCATGTCAGGATTTTAATGTAATGTACAGGTGAAACTCGAAAAATTAGAATATTGTGCAAAAGTTCATTAATTTCAGTAATGCAAATTAAAAGGTGAAACTGATATATGAGATAGACGCATTACATGCAAAGCGAGATAAGTCAAGCCTTAATTTGTTATAATTGTGATGATATGGTATTGTATTGTGCCACCTTAAGTGGAGCAGCAGGGAAATGCTTGACTAACAAGCAGAAGGTTGCCAGTTCAAATCCCTGCTGGTACTATATCAGGCAGCAGCGATATAGGAAGATGCTGAAAGGTATCATCTCATACTGTGTGGGAGGAGGCAATGGCAAACCCCTCTGTATTCTACCAATGAAGAACACAGGGCTTTGTGGGTGCCAGGGTGCCTTTGATGGCACACTTTACCTTAGTATTGTATTGGCTTGTGCTTTGTGTCAACTGTTGAGGCAGAAAATGGATTTCAGAACAGGTATTTCTTTTCTTTAGGAGAAGGCCGAAGAAGTGTATCACCTGTACCAGAATTCCACCCTTTCCTCACACCCTGTTGTTGGCCTCTCTGAGCTGCGCGCCCTGTGCAGCAGCATCTGTCCCGATGAAAGGACGTTTTGTCTGGTGCTGCTCCAGTTGCAGAAGGAAAAGAGGATCACAGTCCTAGAGCAGAATGGAGATAAGGTACAGAGAAAAGAGAAAAGATGCTTGCTTCTGGGAGTAGTAGGCTTGAGTCTGACCAAATAAAGCTGGCCTTCCATTATTGAAGTACCCCTTCAATAAATGGCTCTTCCTTCTAACATAAACATTCCAGTGGTAGTGAAGATCTAGAGCAGGGCTGTGCAATTCTGGCCCTCCAGATGTTGGTGAATTAGGGCTCTCATCATCCCCAGCCACAGTGGCAAATAGTCAGGGATGATGAGAGTTGCAGTCCATCCACTGCTGGAGGGCCGAAGTTGTGCAGCCCTGATATAGGACATTTAAGTGAAAATCTCAAACAATGAATGAAATCTCAAATGAGATCAGATGAAATGAATGAATGAAATCTCAAACAATGCATCTCAGACATTGACTGAAACAATGAAGTCAAAGTGAAAATAAGGACACTTCAGCAATGTTGCTGAATGGCACTTCAGTTTATCACCCACCCTTCATGTGGGAATGTGAATGGATTTGGCTATGGTGTGAATACTGTAGTTCTTGAAAAAGTCCAGCATGCCAGTCTGGAATGAACAAATGCAGTAAAGATCTTGCCTTTGCTTTTAGTCTGAAATGTGTGCCTCAGGCAGTGCACTTCTTCTTTCGGAGATAAGGCATTGTTCTGAAATTGTGTGTTCCCTCTGTGCTGTGCAAACAAGATAACTGGGTAGGGGTGGGGAAGAGAAAGAGAAGCACCACTATGCTGTTGAAAACAAACTCTCCAAATGGAATCATATTGTGATCTTTCAGTGAACGATAAGAGTAAACGGGTATTTATCTTTTGTGACATCCTGTTGTATTTAGGTTTTTGTCACTTGAATCCGGACATGTTGTCTGGGATAGCAAAGAGATAAAGGTTTTATCAACAGTAAGTTGTACAAGAAATTGTAATATTACTCATGAGTCTTGTGGTTTTCCATCAGGTAACAAACCTTCTCTTTCAGATAATGAAATTTGCCCGCGGTCTTCATGCCAAAGTATCCCCCATGAACGATGTGGACATTGGGGTGTATCAGTTGATGCAGAGTGAACAGCTGCTGTCACAGAAGGTGGAATCCCTTGCCCAAGAAGCAGAGAGGTAATATGGGGTGTGTGTCATTCATCTTTGTGGCTATTCTGTCACTTGTAAAGCACTGCTGAGCTGCACTGTGTATCGGAGGTAAGGAACCATTCTGCTTTGCTGGAATTCAGGAACAAAATCTGGTAAAGCATGTTCTCCTTGTAACTTGCAGTGCATCTTCAGAGAATGTTTCTCTTGATCACTGTGTACAAATGACATCAGAGAAGTAGATAGGTTACTATCTCAGTGGTGGTAGTGAGATAGTTTAAAGGTATGAAGAAACTGACTGGGAGTCTAACACACTTTCAATCTAAGACACTGAGCTGCTCACATCTTGTTTTTATAGGTGTAAAGAGGAGGCCCGGAGTGCATGCAAAGCTGGGAAGAAGCAGCTGGTAGGTCCTGTCCTTCCTTGGTTAGGAAGCTGCCTTATACTGAGTCAGACCATTGGTTCATCTTAGCTCAGTGTCCTGCCTGACAGCAGCTCTCCAAGGTTACAGGCACGAGTCTCTCTCAGCCCTACCTGGAGATGCCAGGGCATGCACCTGGAACCTTCTGCATGCAGATGCATCTCACTGAGCTATGGACAAGGGTCATTTTCCCTAAGGAGAATATGTTACAGCACTCATATGTCATCTGTCATCCAAATGCAAACCATGGTAGACCCGGCTTAGCAAATTCATGCTTGCTACCATAGGATCAGCTTTCCTCCTATGATGATTTTGAAAGCTTGCAAGTCTGTTGTTGAGACAGAGAGACATGGCACAATTGTGGCACACTTGTGCAAAGAGCTCTCCGAATGGCTTTTCACACACAGGTTGTTACACCACATGTAGCAGGGTATTGCTTCTGTTGTAAGAATGTTACATTAATTGATTAAGTTCTATACCGCTTTTCACAAGACTCATCCCAAGACAGTTTACAGAAGTTAAAATACAATAAAATCCCATAAAAATCACATTAAAATATTAAAATCAACTAAAACAAATGGTGTTTTAAAGTGGTGCCCACTAAAATATCTATTTTAGGGATTGAAAGGAACCCGCAAAGAAGGAAAATTGTGGAAGCATTATTTATAGAGAAATTGAGACCTGACATTAATGCTTGGGAGATGCTGGCTGATGCCATGAAGTTTATTAGCCTCTGAGAAGGATCAGGTGTTCCCCCCTTCTCTCTCTCTCTCTCCACCCTTGCTCATTATCTCTCGGCCAATCAGGGAGTTATCACATCTAAGGAATTTAACAGCTGGGGAACTGAAGTTTTCATCTGTGCTCATTTGTTTTACTTAAACCGAGGATGGTGTGTCACACCAAAATCTCTTATGTTTTTATGCTTACCAATTTTAGTTTTTCTTTGTGTGCACAATAAAAAACGGTATTTTTGTTGAGAGTTTCAACTAAAACAATAAAATTGATAAAAACACCTCTCAGCACAACATCCTCTTCCCCCAGTAATACAACTATAACTTTTTGTGGTTATGCACTAATGGCATCTTTCTTGTGATGTGAAATGGTGGTCATCGCTATTTCAAGCGTGCCCACTCCAGAGTTGTGGTGTGTTTTTGGAGGCTGAATGCTTCCCTACCACTCCTGTGTCAGGAAGCATTAAAAATAAACGTGAAACACAGCAAGGCAGATCAGATGATATACCTGTACTGTACTTGTGTGTCTCCACTGACTCCCTTATCCTAAAGCTTTCTTGTCCTCTGCAGCAATGCCTGGCCATTTTAGAAACTCTCTTCTTTAACTTCTTAAAGGTTGTGCACTCCTAGGAACGTGGGAAGCTGCCTAATACCAAATCAGACTATTGGTTCATCTAGCTCAGTCTTGTCTACTCTGGCAGTGTTTCTCCAAGGTTTCAGGCAGGGGTCTTTCCCAGCCCTACCTGGAGATGCCCAGGATTGAACCTGGGACTTTCTACATGCAAAGCAGATGCTCTTCCACTGAGCTATATCCCCATCTGCATGCACATCTACCTTGCAGAGTTAAAAATAGCGATTTCTCCCTCTCCAGCAGCTATCATACAAGGCAGCCCTACTGTTGGATCTGAGGCATGCATTCACTGATGCTCTGAGACTAGTTATCTTGGGTGAAATGCTCTCCTATGCTGAGGTTATTGTTAGTCATTTCTGGCTCTTCTTAGGGTGTTTTTTTAAAATAAAAAACTGTGTGTTTATGTTTTTAGGCACTGAGGTGTTTGAAATCCAAGCAAAGAACAGAAAGACGCATTACAGAACTTCACTCCAAGCTGGATGTGGTGCAAGGCATTCTAGATCGGATATACGCCTCTCAGACAGATCAGATGGTATTCCTGTACTTCTGTGTCCACTGTCCCCTTCTCCTAAAGCTTTTTTCTGTGTTTAATCCAGCTCTCCAGGCTTTCTGCTTGAAGATCTGGCTTGCATTGGAAATAGCGCTTCCTTTTCATTGCAGGGTTGCACGACTTGTGAGGAGTTCACATTCCTCTTGGCCCTAGCAGCTAAAATATCTCTTCCTTTCTACTCTAACCCTGACACAGAACATGTTTTGGCCTTAGGACTTCCACCTAGTGTGTCTGTATGCTGTGCCTGGACAAGGAATTGCTGGGCCAGGGACAAGAGAAGAAGTGCTAAAACTGCAAGAGTCCAGTAGATAGGTTTTTAAACAAAACACCCCACTCTCTTGTTTTCCAATAAGGTATTTAATGCCTACCAGGCTGGAGTGGGAGCTCTGAAGCTATCCATGAAAGATGTCACTGTGGAGAAGGCAGAGAACCTGGTGGATCAAATTCAAGAGGTAATTTATGGGGAGCAAAAGAAAAGTCCGTGTATGAGGCACGTGTGCCAGATGTTTAGGTCTAAAACCATCTGGATCTGGGTAGGCAACGTTTGGCATTCCAGCTGTTGAATTACAACTTCCATTACCCCCAATCACAATTTATTTTGCCTGGGGATGTTGGGAGTTGTAGTCCAACAACTGCTAGAGTGCCAAGGTTGCCTACTCCTGATCTGGAATTAAATATGGGTTAGTCTGCAGTTGATCTGATGATGGTGCATGTTGTCCATAGCTTTCTGTGCCGTGGCTTCCATATTGTCTGACTCTGCTTGTGCTCTTAGCAGGTCCTGAAAGGAGGCTGGTGTGGGAGAGCCAGAGTGGTTGTGTTGCTGCTAGAGTGCGGGGCTAGGGTTGGCGCGATGCAGTTTCAAATCTGCTCAGCCACAAAGCTCACTGAATGAGATGAGGCCAGGCTGAGAAATAGTGACTAACCTAACCCTCAGCCTTGTTCTGAGGATAAAATGTGGGGTACCTATTCCCACACCTGCTTACCTTGAAGCTAGGGAGAATTACTCACTTTTATTCACTAGATAGATAGATATCTTTATTTCGGTCATTGACCGGCGTTAATAAACAGACAGCAACTGCAAACAATAGTCAGATGGTGAGTTCTTTGAGAATTTTACAAACTACTTAACAGAACTTGGCCAATTCCAAGAAACTGAGTCTTTAAATTTTAACAACAAATATTCTTAATAAAACTCATCGGTGTGGCCAAGAAATTCCATTTAAAAGAAGAAATAGAATTGATTCAGATATCCTTGTAAAGTGTACAATAGAGTGATGCAGTTGTTTCTATATCTCCTGAACCACAAGGACATGAGTGGGCTGAGTATGGTAATTTCTTAAACTTCCCCTCTCAAACTGCAGTGGGAAGTGCATTTAGCCAAGCAAGAGTCATGGCTCTTCTAAATTTAGCTGTTGAGAGAATTATTCAGCATACTAGGAGAATCCCTTCCCCTCTCGTGGCCAACTCTGCTAGTCGGGGAAGCAGACCACTATTTGCCCCGTAGAGTGAAACCAGAATTATTAGCACCTAGTCTGCAATAATTACAGCTTGGGTTCAGACAGCGCAGTATCTTCTTAGGGTACCCCCAGAGGGGCAAACAAAATTGGGAACAAGGATTATTTGAAAAGAGAGAAACAGTTAATTTGGTACAGGCACAATGCAAAGACTGGGTATTTGGCAATAATAAGAGTGAAAGGCAGCCCAGGCGGGGAAGAGAGACAGGGAGGGAAGAGGCTTGAAGACCCTCACGGCTCACTTCAAGAGTCAAAAGTGGAACATTGAAGAGGAAGATGATAGCAAGTGAATGCCTTGCCTACTGTCTGGTGTCTTGAGTGCAATGCTGAGAGGGTAGCTCTCGTCAGGAAGTCTATATCCTCCGCTGTTGGAGAAGAAGGGGGTCTCCACCATGGTTTCGCGGCAGGGGGTAGTGAGGAAGCTGTAAGGCTGAGCAAGGAAGGCACTATTCTCTGCAGGTCTCAGCACCACTTCACTGTGTGGGGGTCAGGGGGCTTGGAACGCTGCACGCCAGTGGCCAATCAAAGGGAGTCCTTGGGGAACCAGGGCAGTTGGTTGCAAGGCATTGCCCACAAGCAGTCAGGCCTAGAGTGGCCCTCTCTGAGGCTCCACTCAGCATTACAGTTTTCTCCGCAAAGGGATGTCCAAGTGTTAGGTGTCCCACAAGCAAACCTCCACATGAGGAGGCACGCAGGGGTAGTGAGGGTTCAGGAGGCTTGTGGGAGCAGGGTGTGGGGAGGACACATCCTCTGTCCTCTAGTGAGCCTTGGAGCAGGGCAGCGGGTTGAGTGCAAGCATGAGCACTTGGCTGGGCAGAGCTTCAGTGCAGTCTAAGGCAGATCTTGCCACCCCCATCCCATGTCAGGAATATATTGTGCTGACCAGCAGAGATTATTTTACAGTTTTCCTTTGGAGGTTTCTTAGTGGGGGTTGCAAAGGTGGTGGAGGGAGGGACACTGTTTGAAGTTGATGTTTGATTGAATGAGGCTTTTGTTGGAGTTATAATGAGGGGAAATGCATGGGTGAGGTTGCTATTCAGATGGAGATCCATATTCAGAGGGATCTGCTATTCAGATGGAGATGCTCTATTCAGATGGAGCACCTGATTTGTGCTCAGATGGAGCACAAAAAGGATCTAGTTTGCGGAAAACTAGTTCGCCTGAGTTGTTTTGATAGAATTTGTGGATGTGGTTAGGAAGTCAGCTGGGTTATTCCTTTGTCCAGGACTCTGTTGTTTCAAAATGGAAATGTAGCTTTGTTGAGGACTTCCAAAGTTCTTTGCACAAAGAACTGCTTGCAAGACTTCTGCTTTTCCTAAAATGGAGGTTTTCCTTCAGGCTTGTGTTTTGGCAAGTTTGGTTTTTGGTTAATGCTCACATTCCAAATTGGAGTGAAGGCTGTCTGGTCACACACCTTGAACTCCTTGCAGGAAGGTCAAGATAAAAATTAACAAATGTCTACTTCTGCTTCTTCTCCAGCTTTGTGACACCCAAGATGAAGTCACCCAAACATTGGCAGGAGTGGGAATCAATGGCTCAGGTAAGTCCAAACACGTTGCACCCCAAAGCTTTCTCGGCTGGCTTTATTTCTTACAGCTCCATATCCCGGCACTAGAAACCACTCTCCTTAGATTGCAACACTTTTTGTTTGGCTACTGGAATGCATCTCTTCTCTTCATTCCTTCAAGGGCGGAGTAGTTGCCTGAAAAAGACATGCATGAGTCCCATTCCCAATTGTGGTATGGTTGTCATAGGCCACTGATATAATGGCTGCATTCTGTATTTATAGATCTCTGTAAATCACACAAATGAGGGCTGCCAGGATTGTATTGCCTAAAGAGTTAAAACACTTGCTCTATATGTTGACCATCTATATTCCACTTAGATATTTTTACATCTTCCAGAAAACACTAGCAACTTGGTCTTCTCATAATTTCTCACCAGGTTTTCACATACACAGTACTTTGAAAATGGCACCATCCGTCTGCACAAACCAATCGCAACAATACTGTAATATACAAATTAAACAACTGGGCTGCTCACATGTACTCCTGCTATACGCCTCTTGTCACGGGTCCTGAATTAGATAGATCCCCTCAGTGATGTTTTGGTATAGAGGCATTTTGTCAGAAAATCAGTCTTATCCATTGGATGCTCCCAATTTTCCCATAGACTCCCTTGATACAGAATCAAGTGTTGACAAGGTCCACAAAGTAGTTTCCCTTTTAAGTGCTTTGAGTACTTTTTTGCCAGGTGTTACAAAATGATCCCATGATCTAAAGTTGAGCATCCTTAAAAACTCACTTGCTCAGCACTTACATTTCTTTCCTCAATCCAACCCATTAATTTAATTTTCAGATGCATAGCATACCTCTTTCCTATGATGGATTAAGGGAGAGATTTCGCTGGTTCTGTCTTAAGGCCCTTCTTATAGATGAGTACAGATGTCTGTGTCCAACGTCTTGGACACAGAATCTGCCTTTGAAGACACAGAAGCATCCAAGCTTCTGAATGGAAGAATAAAGTTGCCAGTGGTGTTGCTTTGCTGTTCGTTTTTCAACAACTTGGGTGGCATACAATCGGAACCTAAGACCTTTTTGTTTTCAGTTCCTTACATCAGGCTAACTGCTTCTAATTCAATTACTAGTTCCCAAAATGGCAAGTTCTCCGTTTCCTGCTCTAGTGTTGCCCAGATTTATTCTTGGTTATAACATTAAAAATAAACTTGGAAGTTAGCGCCATTGAACTTGGTGGGACTTTTGAGAAAACATGCATAGGATTGAGTCACCTGCCTGACAGAAACTTGCTTGTTCTTTAATCTCAGAAGCAGACACTGAAGAATTGGAAAAGGAACTAGACAATCTTCTTCTAGATTCCTCGAAAGATCTTCCCGACCTGCCTTCCGTTCCGCAGAAACCATTGTTTCCTACATCTCTTGTGCTTCCTAGCATTTCTGATGCAGAGCTTGAAGCGGAGTTGGAGAAGCTCACCCTTTCAGATGGAGGTATGCTTCTCTTATCGTGCATAACAGGTCTAATGTTGCTTCTCTTGTGTCCAAAGGGCTCTCATCAGTGGGGCTGCTTAAGGTCATCTCCTTTGATACTCTTCCTTCCCTCCCAGATGTATCCTGTGTTTTTCTCATGGGTTGGTAGTATCATTACCTGGGCCTCTTAATTGGGTGGTTCTGATGCTGGTTCAGGATAAACTTTCTAAAGGGAGCTGTCTTGCTCCTGATGATTGAAAGCAGCGTATTCAGCTCCACATCCTCTCCATCCAACTGCCTTACAATGTCACTCCAGCTCCTCCAGCCTCTGGTAATGTGAGGATTGTTCCACTGTCTTTCTCCCTGATTATACTTTTTACGATTTCAAACTGTGCTTGGATGTAGAAATGTTTAATGAGCTTGTCTCTTCAGCAGTAGGAGTGGTTGTGGTGGAAAGAATTGGAGCAAGCTTTGACTGAGCATGTTGGTCCCAGAGTGTACAGTCGCTCCCCCAATTAATACACAACTGCTGTAGTGCAAATGTGATCCACTCTTAACATGTTCTCATATATGTTGATCAGGTCTTTGAAAATGACTCTGAGCGTGACTATTGGTATCCCTTGAATGCTGGGAGAAGTTTCAGTCATTAAGAATCCACTGCAAACCTATTAAGCAACAGTTATGCATATTATTTCTTCATCTAAATCCCAAACCACCAGTGTATGAAGTGACATAATAATAGAAGTACAGAAGCAGAACGGGGGTCCTTGCCCCCTGGAGATTACAATCTGTTTTTAACTGTTCATGTTATTTTTTTATAGTTTATAACCCATTGTAAACCGCCCCGAGATGCTGGTATAAACATATTTAAGCTTGCTCCTGGTATGATCACAAGTCTGCTAACTTCTCTTTGTGCTTTTGCTTCACTTGCAGGATTGGCACAAAAGACTGACTCAAACGCCTCTGAACCTAAAAGAGCTCGTATGGAATTGCATCTCTAGTGGCTCAATGCTGCCCTCCTGCTGTGAAGATGTCTTAACTTTGGTGATCATAACTCCAAGAGTAACTTGTGGAATGTGGGCTGATGCCCCCTCCTTGCTAGACAGCACTTTTGTAAGAGACAGGATGTACCGCCACGACAATCCATCCTCTTTCAAGCAGACCCCAGCTGCTGTTGCCATTGTCTTTTTCAGTGCCAAACTCCAGTGTCTATGGTTGACGTGTCCACCTGTGTTGCCAGCCATGGTTGCCCTTCTCTGGCAAGTTCACGCTCCTGATGGATTTTTAACTTGCCACCCTGCACCCCGAGGGCCCTCCTGCCACTTAAGAAAACACAAGCTAGTTGTGACAGCCATTGGTGAGAACTAGAAAGGCAGCCAGATTGATAGTCCCTGGCTGTTTTGTGTGGTTGTGCGAAATATTTGGTGCAACTAACACCAGACACTGACTCTTGACAGCCAGCTATTGGCAACAAGCTTACACACGTGTTGATGGTCTTTCTGTTCTTCCTTCTCTGTGTTTGCACGGTTGTGGACAACTTAGATGTACGATGGTTTTATTGTAGGAGACGTTTTGTTGCTGTTCCCACGGGGTTGGAGTGGGTGGCATCTGTCAACACAAAATACGATTTATCCCCTTTTCTCCAAAACTAGTATAGCCTTAAGGGAACCCGCAAAGGTTCTCAAAATGAAGGTGTTTAGGTTTTGTTGCTGCTAGAACATGATAAAGTTTTTGATTAAAAAGTGCTTGTTGGCTTACCTGCAGGCTGAGCAAGTAATATATTCTGCTTTGGTGCACACCTTTCTTTAGTAGTCCCCGGGGATTCAGGGGAGCTTTTGAATCAGAAGCTTGTAGACTGTGGATGTGTATCCTCTGAGAGGTTCTTGAGTCACATACGTTGGAAGGCCTTTAAAAATGGTTTGGACTGAAATCTCTGTGCCTGTGGCAACTTCCTTGGAGTATCGCTGTTTCCTATCACCACAGGAGGCAAATTCATTTAGATAGTAGAAAAGCAAGTGGATAACATGTAGGCTAATGCATTGGAGGGGTAAAAGTACAATTATTCCTCCCCTTTGCAAGCCCCCTTTTCACAAAATTGTGTGTGTACAGCAAAGAATGCAGGCTTGCCCTGTTATGGTTGCTTTCTGTGTAGTAAGAGTGGTTGCTTGAGGCGTAGTGCGTACTAGTGCATACTCTGTATACTTCATGGAGAGCTGTGCAGTGCACCTAGATTGGGAACATGATATAGTGAGGTGGTGTGGTAAGTAGTTAACTTTTCAGTCAATTCTGAGGCACATACTATTTCCATAAGGCCGTTATGCCTATCAATTAGTCTACTGAACTTTGATTCAAGCAAACTTAGGAGGGGAGCTTGAACTGTTTTACAAAGGAAGATCTGAGTCTAAATTTGGGAGAGGGAAACCACCTAACTTTGTACTGAATTTTGATTTTGCTGCTTCCCCACAATACTTCTAGTGTTCTCTCACTTTCTGGAAGACAGACACATCACACAGCCTTGTGTTTAACACAGACAACAAACAGAATTGTGTTACATTAATTTAAAGGCATTGTACTTTTTTCATTTAGTAAGCAGATGGGAGAGGAAAAATAATTACTGTTTTTTTTAAAAAAAACCAATGATGTAATAAAGGGGAAAAATGACTTTGGGCTACTAGTTCATTCTTTCATTGGTAGAGACAATGTTCTAGAGTAAAACTCTCCTAGAGAGTTTTACTTCTCTGAAATAAAGTCTTCCTGTTGGACAGTCCTGGACAAAGCAGACTGCTGAATAATCAGTAAACTACATCCAAAGTCTGCCTTATACTTGTAAGAATACCCTTTCCTCTGCCATCTCTAACTTGCCTTGCTGCTTCTGTTTTTCTGGGTCAGGCACACAGCATTGCCAAATGCTCCATTTAATTCCTCATTTTGGCAGCAGAGGGCCTTGTTTCATGATATTTTCCAAGTTAATTTGTAGAAAGAGCCTAACATTTCTTTTGGCTTTCCCTCTTGTATCCAGCCACTATATTTTTCATAGGGCATGTTTTTACTTTCCCCCAGTAGTTAGGTACAAATACTAACTTCGCATATTTTTGTTTTCTCCTTAGGAGTCATTTAACAGTATCTCCATATGGATGTAGCTAAAAGGAATAATTAATTCACTTTGCTGATTCAGCAAATCATGTTGCTGAACTACAGTTCCCAGCAGGGATGTAGCTAGGGGACAGGGGGCCCATGTTCGCCCCTCTCCCTGGCGGCCCCACGGAGTGAGGGGGATAATGGAGAAATAGGGAGAGGTGGAGCTGGGGGCCCGGGTTCTCTGAACTTATCCGCTCAATTATAGTGACATCCCTGGCTCCCATCACCCCCAGCGGTAATACGAATATGACTAATTATATACCACTTTTCAACAAGAGTTCCCAAAGCGGTTTACATAGATATAAATAAATAAAATGGCTCCCTGTCCCCAAAGGGCTCAGCCTCGGAATTTAAAAAAAGAAGCATAAGATAGATGCCAGCAATAGCCCCTGGAGAGATGCTGTGCTGGGGATGGATAGGGCCAGTTGCTCTCCCCTTGCTAAATAAAGAGCATCTTTTGCCATTTTAAAAAGGTGCCTCTTTGCTCAGTTAGCAGGGGACTAACTGAGCAAATAAATGGTGGCTGGGAGTGATGGGGGTTGTAGTTCAGCAACCACAATTGGCAAACTAGCCAGTACTATTGTGGGGAAGTGCCATCAGTTTTGAACTGTGATGCTGACTCCTAAAAGGAAGTCTGACTATCCCACATTAGGAATATTCTGTGTCCAGGCAATCCAAATTATGTACTAAAAAAAATAAAAACCTGACCTGATAAAACAAATGTGCATAATTCTTGCTTTGCTAGTGATGGGAGGGACAAGGACGTTGAAGCCTCAGCCACTGGAAAACGTATTCAACCAGCACTCTGGCTTCTAATACTGCTGCAGAGATTGCCCATATGTTAAAACATACAATAACAACCTTAAGGGCTAGAAACTTGCTTCCCTCACTTTTAAAAAAACAAACCAACCCAAATGCTGAAATCCAAAGGAAGCGGACTTCTGTGCCTAATACTGCATTCGTGGTATATACACAGCCCTGCTGTATTGCTAGTTTTAGGGGATTTACTTGTGCTCCGAGGCCTGTGTGCATTGTAAACAGCCCTGTTCTGTGCTTCTCATGGCTGTGATTAGTAAAGTTAATGCAGGATTAACTATTGTCTCTGCCTAGTCACAAATCCTAGATGCTTGAGGCAGAATTACAAACACATTCTGCTACTTTTTAGAACAAACAGAATTGTACCCCCCAACCCCTGCAATCATCAGTGTAAGAGAGAAGATGCAGAGGCCTCACAATCTCTCTCCCTGCTGTGTTTGCATCTAAAATATTTGCTGCTATGGAGGGCTGGAAGAGCTATTCAGCAGTTAATGCTGAACAGCCTGTGCCTTGGACTGGCCTGTAATAGCAATAGCACTTACATTTATATACCACTCTATATGAGCCCCTGGTGGCGCAGTGGTAAAACTGCCGCCTTGTAACCAGAAGGTTACAAGTTCGATCCTGACTAGGGGCTCAAGGTTGACTCAGCCTTCCATCCTTCCGAGGTCGGTAAAATGAGTACCCACAATGTTGGGGGCAATATGCTAAAATCATTGTAAACCGCTTAGAGAGCTCTGGCTATAGAGCGGTATATAAATGTAAGTGCTATTGCTATTGCTATAGCTGGAAGCTCTCTAAGCGGTTTACAATGATTTAGCATATTGCCCCCAACATTCTGGGTACTCATTTTACCGACCTCGGAAGGATGGAAGGCTGAGTCAACCTTGAGCCCCTTGGTCAGGATTGAACTTGCAACCTTCTGGTTACAGGGTGGCAGTTTTACCACTGCACCACCAGGGGCTCTCTAATTGCCACACTCTGGCACCAAGTGGGAATGTATGCAAGACAAATGAAGAAAAAGGAAATAGAAAGTCACCGTGGCTGAAAGAGGGCAATTTGTGTCGATAATACAGTTGTGTGGTGGTGGTGTTTTGTGAATGTGAGATTAAAGAATAACTGCATATTTAATAGCATACTGGTGGTGCATGGATGAAACAAGGTTTGGTGACTCCCAAGTACTGTCCATATTGCACTGTGTAGATATGCCAGCACACGTCGAATGGAACTGTGTGAAGGAGTATCTCACCCTGTGGTCTCCTCCATCCAAGATTATCTACCAAAATAACTCCAGCTTGATACTCCAAATGTGTTCGAACAAGGACCCACAAATTTAGGCTTAGCTCACTAGTCAGCCCTTATTTGTGGTCGCCACCAATCCCCTCTCCTCCCTCAGGTCCTCTTCTGGCACATAAGCAGAGGATTTAGGAGAGAAGTGGGTCTTCTGTCACTTGCACTGGGCTATGGAGACCTCTCCTACTGCTCAGAAAGGGATTCCTGCTGTTTCAGAAATGGCACTGGGAATGCTCCTCTCTGGGGAGGAGATCTGTGTCGTGTTGGGTGTCCTGATCCCTTAAAGAGCTGGGGGCATTTCCCACTGCAGAGCTAGCAAGTATACACATAGAAGCCTGTGTGCAAAAATGCATACTTTCCCTCTATCTATACGACAACCCTGAGAGGGAGGTGTGGGCTGAAAGATGGTGGCTGGTCTAGGGTCTCCCAGTGGGCTCTTACGTATGAGTAAGGCTTTGAACGCAGGTTTCCCTCATCCAGTACTCCTACCCACTACATGTATCAGAGTTATTTTGGTAGACCATTTGGGTTGGAGGAGACCACAGGGCATGATACTCCTTCACACAAGTCCAATCCAGGGATAGACCAGTGTTTCTCAATGTTTTTGGAGTCCTGGACCGGTACTTTATTCATGCACAATTTCCTGGACCAGCAGTTAGTAAGGGGGTTGCCCCCCAACCCCCCGGCACCCCCCGAAAAACAATTTTGGGCAGCTCATTTCCAGGCAGCCCACACTGCTGGATAATGTTCATTTCAACTCTCAAACTATCTGCCCTAGTCTATCGCGTATCTACTTAAGAGGACTTGGCATGTTCAAGTTTAATGGTTTAAAAACAAAAGCACACTTTCTAACTCAGGGCTTGATAAATCCCATGTGCCAGGGAGCCATGGTGGTGAGAAATTTCACCACGTTATTTAATAAAAATCTTCTTTATTTGTGTTAGGCAGCTCTGTTTCTGTTCTAAAGTATATGATTTGTAAAGGGGAGAAAGAGAAGCCCGTTTATCCTCCGTTTCTACAGTATCAGTCACCAAGACTGATAATTTTGTCCAGTGTGCATTGTCTGGCTCCTAGATCTAAAGAAATGGCCTATTTTTTAAAATTTAGTGCTTCTTGCTTTTACAGGCCTTGGCATGAGATGCTCAAGCCACAAAAGCAAAAGTGCCAGCAGCTGTGCTCTATGACTCAAAATTCTCTCTTTGAGTGCAAAGTTACTTGCATTGCCAAACCTATTTCACCTCACTGTAAGGTATTTAGTCACTCTGCTGGATCGATTGGAAAGAAGATGTACCGTGCAGCTTTTTCAGTCGAAAAGGAGGTCTGGCTGCGAGGCTGTTCTCTTTTCATGTGGGAAGAATGCTGAGAGGAGGTGGGGTGGGGTTGGGGGAGACCATTGTTCAATTAAGGCGCGTTGGGGGGTTGTGTGGGTTGTCAATAGAGGGACTGCTGTTTCCTTTGGAAGAGGGCACATTTTACAAGCACAGAGTAAGGTCACAGTGAAGTGTTGCAGCAAAGGGCAGGGTAATTAAGCAAAGACAGTGCTGACATATTTCACTTAGGGCTGGCTTCTAGGGGAAGAGTTTTCATTTCCAGGGGAAGAGCATGGGGGAAGAGCTGGTCTTGTGGTAAAGAGAAAGTGTGCTGTCGAGTCGGTGTCGAACCCTGTGGTCGTCTTTGGCGGAATACAGGAGGGGTTTACCATTGCCACCTCTCGCGCAGTATGAGATGATGCCTTTCAACATCTTCCTATATCGCTGCTGCTGCCCGATTGATATAGGTGTTACAGGCACTTACGACAGTGACTCATGCCCTTGTCATCTCCCACGTAGATTACTGTAACGCACTCTACCTAGGGTTGCCTTTGAAGATGATCTGGAAGCTTCAGCAGGTCCAGAATGCAGCGACTCGCCTACTTGTGGGTGCCAAAAGATATGACAGGGTAACACCTCTCCTGCAGTTGCTGCACTGGTTACCCATTCGCTTCCGAATTCAATTCAAAATCCTGGTTCTTACCTTCAAAGCCTTGTGGGGCTTGGCGCCTGTTTACCTACAGAATCACCTCTTCCATCCAGTTACATCCCGTCCTGTTGGATCATTTCAGATGGCCCTTTTGTCGGTCCCTGATTTTCGAGAGGTTTGGAGTTGTAGGACCCGCAAAATGACTCTTTCGGTTGCTGCCCCACTTCTTTGA
Organism: Hemicordylus capensis; assembly: GCF_027244095.1. Classification (NCBI taxonomy): domain Eukaryota; kingdom Metazoa; phylum Chordata; class Lepidosauria; order Squamata; family Cordylidae; genus Hemicordylus; species Hemicordylus capensis. The sequence goes on along the minus strand of NC_069664.1, from coordinate 6,526,807 downwards.
AATTCTCTTCCCCTTCAGATTCGTCTAGCCCCCTCTTTTCTGGTCTTTAAATAATTACTGAAGACCTTTCTTTTCTGCTGGGCATTTGCCCTGTAGTTTACTTTATTTCCTTTCTATTATCTATTTTTGTTTGCGGTTTTTAATGTAATGTTTGATCGTAATTTTTAATGTTGCCTTAATTACATGTCATTGTACACCACCCGGAGTCTTTGGAGTGGGCAGTATATTAAATGCTTCAAACAAACAAACAGGTGTTTCCCATGGGAAACATACCAGCGGGGATTCAAACCAGCAACCTCTGGCTTGCTAATCAAGTCATTTCCCTGCTGCACCATTAGGTAGCTAGCATGAATTGTCCCCTTTGCTAAACAAGGTCTGTCCTGGTTTGCATTTGAGTGGGCGACTACATGTGAGCACTGTGAGCTATTCCCTTTAGGGGATGGGGCTGCTCTGGGAAGAGCACCGGCCTGCTTGCATGCAGAAGGTTCCAAGCTCCCTCCCTGGCATCTCCAAGATGAGAGACTCCTGCCTACAACCTTGGAGAAGCTGCTGCTAGTCTGGGCAGACAATAGTGAACGATATGGACCAATGGTCTGACTCCGTAGAAGGCAGCTTCTGTGTTTTTGTAGGGCTTTGCTGCTTTCTTCTCACGGAACCTGCCAAAGGAAGGATCTTGCTTCGTGTTGCACTTGGGAGGAAATAGTTACTCTGAAATTTTGGCAAGTTGTTTCCTACGGGGGTTGGCAGCTTAGGGCCTAGCTGCTACATCGTAGCATGTTAACGCGGCCTTATTTACATAGTCCTTTAAATAAAAGATAGATAGATTAGATAGACACTTATATTGAGAGCTTGTTTTCAGCAGAAAGGCAACTTGTTTCCGGGAGGCACGAAAGCAAGTACTTCACAGGATGCGGACTTGACTTCTAGAGTGAAGGGCCACCCAATGTGATGGGCACTAGCTGCTCTGGCATTTTCAGAAGGAATGAGAAAAGCAGAAGGTTCCAAGTTCTCGCCCTGGCAGCATCTCCAAGATAGGGCTGAGAGAGATTCCTGCCTGCAACATCACACACTTGCAACACTCACACCATCACACTGTGCAGGCCTGAGTGGTCCAGTGGTCCTAAGCCTGCTCAGGTAGCTTTCCCACCACGCAGAACAGGGGAGATTGGCAAAAAAAGTAACATCTTCCAGGGTCAGGGGGAGACGCTCCGTAGCCCTCTAGGTCTGGGCTACAAAATTGATTAGGTGTGCCATGGGAACATTTAAAAAAAAAAGAATAGGAGCATAGGCAGCTGCCATTAACTGAGTCAGACCCTTGGTCCATCTAGTTCAGTATTGTCTACACAGACTGGCAGCAGCTTCTCCGAGGTTGCAAGCAAGACTCTCTCTCAGCCCTGTCTTGGAGATGCTGCCAGGGAGAGAACTTGGAACTTCTGCTTTCCCCAGAGCAGCTCCATCCCCTGAGGGCAATATCTCACAGTGCTCACATGTGTAGTCTCCCATTCAAATGCAACCAGGGTGGACCCTGCTTAGCAAAGGGGACAAGTCATGCTTGCTACCACACAACCAGATCTCCCACCAGCAGTCTGAAATGGTACACTTGACTCACTCACCCCATTTCCACTTCATTATGCTGCATCGAGGCTTTGGATCCTGACCACAGATTAATTGTAATGTGAGAAGTGGCTATCTGTAAGCAAAGTTTACAGATGGTGTTACATGCAGTGTAGCTTGGACTGCACTGTTTTAGACTGCAGATGCAAGGAAATGCATGATTGAATGCTCCCCTGAATAACTCCCTGTACAGAGAAAACCAGTCACCTGATGGTGCAGCGGGGAAATGGCTTGACTAGCAAGCCAGAGGTTGCTGGTTTGAATCCCCGCTGGTATGTTTCCCAGGCAATGGAAAACACCTCTATCGGGCAGCAGCGATATAGGAAGATGCTGAAATGCATCATCTCAGACTGCGCGGGAGGAGGCAATGGCAAACCCCTCCTGTATTCTACCAAAGACAACCACAGGGCTCTGTGGTCGCCAGGAGTCAACACTTTACCTTTACATAGAAAACCAGTACTGTGGACAAAGAGCTGGGCTCACACCTTTCTCCCTGATTTCAAGCTTTCTGTTTGCAGTTTTTTATTTATTTAAGGGAGAGCCTCTTGGCTGGCAGGAGGCTGCCACTTTTAAAGGGATCACCTCCTCAGTTGCCTGATTAGATTACTATCTCCTTCTATTGTGTATGTGAACCCAGCCAGATAGTTAGCAATTGTGAAAGCTTCCCCCGGTCCCTCAAGCTGGAGGGAGGGCTAGAACACTTTTCTCTGCCCTTGTTTATGGAGGCTTCCCTTATCTCTCCTTTTAGCGGCTAATTGTCCATAGGAGAGTGGGAGAGGGAGGAGGAGGTCAATTAGCTGCTTTGGAGAGAGGAGAGAAGCAGAGTTGAAGACGGGGTGGGAAGTTCTACAGCCCTCCAACTTTCTCTTCACCTCACCAATGGGACTCTCTCATCTTGGAGATGCCAGGGAGGGAACTGCAAGCCGGCAGATGCTCTTCCCAGTGTGTGTGTATGGGCGTGGGTAGCCTCCCCGGAGGGGAATCTCTTATAATGCACACACATGAAGTCTCCCATTCAAATGCAAACCTACTTAGCAAAGGGGACAGTTCATGCTTACTACCCCAAGACCAGCCACCTAATGGCGCAGGGGAGAAGTAACTTGCCTAGGGAGCAAGAGGTTGCCGGTTCGAATCCCCGCTGGTATGTTTCCCAGACTAAGGGAAACACCTCTATTGGGCAGCAGCGATATAGGAAGATGCTGAAAGGCATCATCTCAGACTGCACGGGAGGAGGCCATGGTCAACCCCTCACCACAGGGCACTGTGGTCGCCAGGAGTTGACACCAACTCGATGGCACACTTTACCTTTACCACAAGAACAGCTCTCCTCTTGTAAAATCCAAAATGCTGCTCGCATGAGAATATTAAAAAGAGAAAAATAACCATCCCCTCCACCAAACGCCTGCCCCATTGCTAAATTCCCAGCTACCAACCAGACATCTCTTAAAATGTAAGCAGAAGCCCCTTTCTCTCTCTCTTTTTAAAGTATGGAATATGGTCTGTATAACAGAGAGGAAATATGTCCGCCTAAATTGCTTTCAAATGTTTCTCCTCATAAGTCTCCTTACAACTTTAAATGGGCTAGCCCATTGACCTGGTTTATTTAAGGTAACTGATCTTATTTTGTATATTGCCTTTCTGAAAAAGGCGATATGCAACAAAACAATACAGAAGACAATAAAACAAGACCAGTGTCAAACTCCAGAACCTAAAAAGCAAAATGTTCGATTAAATTAAGATGCTTGGGGAAATGTGTTTTGACACCACACCTCAAACCTGAGCAGCTTGGCTGGCCTCCGGAAGGGCACGATTCCACAGCATCAGTGTCGCCACCACACAGGCCCTACTCCGAGGTCTCACTTCTGGAAAGAAAGGAGCAGCCCAGAACCTTGGGAAGTGCCTCGGAAGACCTCCGAAAGGAGGTTCCTATGAAGGAAGCGTCCACAGGTGTGTTTGTCTGGTCCCAGGTGATGTAGGACTTGAGCGGTCACAAGGATCCCCCTAAACTGGTAACATTTTGTATAGCTTTTGCTACTCTGCGCTAATTAGAGAAGCAAACAGGGCAGAAGCGCCATGAGGGGGATGTGTGGGGCAGGGGCGCAGCTAGAGGAGAGGAGGCCCGTGTTCACCCCTCTTTCCGGCGGCCCCTCGGGGTGAGGGAGATAATGAAGAAACAATAGGGAGGGGTGGAGCTGGGGGGCCCTCAGGCGCTCGGGGGCCCAAGTTCTTTGATCCCCTTCTATTATAGCTATAATTATAATTGTAATTATATTATAACTCATAGGAACCTATTCCTAGGCAGAGGCGTAACTAGGGAAAATGGCGCCCGGGGCAAGCACTGAAATGGCGCCCCCCACTGTGCCCCCATCACCCCCCCCCCAACATACTACATTATACTTAGGTTTTTCCTCACAAGCGCCCACCGCCGCCGCCAAGCCAGGCCACTGACTGGCCACCAGGTGCCAGCAAAGCAATGGGGGGGGGGGCGCAGGTGGCACGGAAGGGACCGCTCGTGGGGAAGGGGGCACTGACGCGCTCCCTTGACTGCTGCAGCGCTGCTGCACTGAGCAGGAAACATTTGTATTAACAAAAAAATTTAAAAATTTTTTAAAGAAATTTGGTCATGGCGGCGCCCCCCCATGTGACCAGAAAAGATGGCGCCCGGGGCACGTGCCCCCCCCTGCCCCCCTATAGTTACGCCTCTGTTCCTAGGTGCCTACGAACCCCTCAATTATAGCTACACCCGAATGTGTGTAAAAGGAGCACATGTTCCTTAGGAAGCCGGCTGTGTTTCATGTAATAAAACCTCAGCCTTGAGCCATTCTCTACACTGACTGGCAGCAGCTCTCCAAGGTTTCAGGCAGGAGTCTCTCCCAGCCCTACCTGGAGATGCTGCCAGAGCGTGAACCCAGGACCTTCTGCATGCAAAGCAGATGCTCTTCCACTGAGTACAGTCCCAGCCCCTAAGGGGAAAGGTTTACTGCAGACAGTGCTCACCAGTATTCCCTGTGACATGCAGTCACCCGTCCAAATGCAAACCAAGGCAAACCCTGCTTAACAAAGGGGGCAATTGATGCTCACGACCACAAGTCCAGCTCCCCTTCATAACAACAGGATTGTTAGGTAAGGTTTGACCAATAGTGCTGTCTGAAATACGTGCTTATTAAAGACCACTAGGTAAGGGCCAGGTAAGAAAGCCCTATCTATACAGCATCCTTTCACTCACTATGCAAACAGGGCATCCAATAATCCTTACACCCCTCCCTGCTTTTGATCAGATAAGCCTGTGGTAGGATATTTTTTCATAACTGAAAGATCTGAGAGACCGTTCTGTTTCTCTCGTATCCCCCCCCCCATTAGTATTGCACACATAAGCTCGTTACCTCCCTTGTTATAGACAGTTTATATATTCGCACCTGCTTATTTAGATTATTATACTGGCTTATGGTTTTCTTATTACTGATTCACAGTTGGTCATTACAAGAGCAGGAAATACATTCGTATGCCTTTTAGCTCTGTATAAGAAAATCAATAAGAATTGTTTTTTTTTTTTTTAAGAAAAGTGGCTTTGGAGGCTTCATCTGAGAGGGGTCTGCTTAACCCTTTCCCTCCCTTCCTCAAAAATGCATCTTGCAGCTTTACTCCCATGGGGGTGATTTTGAGTGGATAAACAGTAGGAAGGAAAACGGGTTGTCACTCACACCACCAGACTGCAGTTTCTAAGGCTGCTTTTCAGTATCAGAAACAGATAGCTGTTTGATGTAGTGTGTGGTTTGGCCCTTATCGGATGGGTTTACAAAAGCTGCTAGGTTTGTTTGTTATTTGTTTGTTTGTTTGTTTGTTTGATTTCTATACCACCTTTCCAAATTATGGCTCAGGGCAGTTTACACAGAGAAATAATAAATAAGATGGATCCCTGTCCCCAAAGGGCTCACAATCTAAAAAGAAACATAAGACAGACGCCAGCAACAGTTACTGGAGGGATGCTGTGCTGGGGGTGGAGAGGGCCAGTTACTCTCCCCCTGCTAAATAAAAAGAATCACCACATTAAAAAACTTTGCCAAGTTAGCAGGATTAAGAATTGACATTTTTCAACTCTGAAATGGGCATGGAGTTGATTATGAGGCTACAGGGTTGCTTTCACACATACTGGTGCATCATTTGATTCCTAATAGTCATGTATGAATGGACTCCAAAAAGTGTTTTAATTTATGGGAGGTGATATTAGAGTCCTATCTATCTTGTAAATGTGGATTGGCCCACTCACACAGAGGATGTCATGCGGTGGGGGTGGGATAATTATCCACCCACTCACCATTATTTGCAAGAAGCACTCACACCTCCAGTGACTACAGGATATAAAATGCAGCCACATCAAATGCTCTGAAAATATATTATGCTTTCAGAATTTATTCCTGAATGTTGCTGTGTATTTTGCCTCCTCTACCCAAATGGCTGTTCACACATGCAGTGGATGTTGCAGTCCATCAGGCAATAAGCATGTACATTTATATTTATGTATTTATTTTAATCGTTGAATTTCCATACTGCCTTTCATGAAAACAATCTCAAGGCGGTTCACACAAAAGTTAAAACATGTGAAATGGACCATAAGCTTTCAGGGACGAAAGATCAGAAAAATGCAAGAGCAGTAATTAACAACAAGGCTATAGTGTAAATGGCAGGACTCTCTCTGTAAAAGGTATTTAGAAGGACTCTCCACATTGCCACCTTAAAGGGCGCAGCAGGGAAATGCTAGTCAAACAAGCAGAAGGTTGCCAGTTCAAATCTCTGCTGGTATGTTTCCCAGACTAAGGGAAACACCTATATTGGGCCACAGCAATATAGGAAGATGCTGAAAGGCATAATCTCATACTGTGTGGGAGGTGGCAATGGTCAACCCCTCCTGTATTCTACCAAAGACAACCACAGGGCTCTGTGGGCGCCAGGCACTGAAATCGACTTGACTGCACACTTCACTTTACCACTCTCTACAGACTTTCTGGTGTACTGTGGAAGCTCTTCCTGTGGGAATGCACTGAAATCTTTCCCCCCGCCCCAATTTTTATAATATAGACAAAGTGCTGTGGTGGCAGTTTAAGAGCCTTGCACCACAATCTTTGTGTTGGGTAGGTTTTATTTCTCCTGGAAGGAATGGTCCACAGAAAGGGGCAGCAGGATTTCTTGCATCCGCTCTTGGCTGCTTGCTTAGTGCATGTGCCTGACAACACAGTCCTACACTTATCGGCCTGGAAGTAAGTCAGTGGGTCTTACTTTTTAATAAGTGTGCACAGGATTACAGCCTGAAAGACACAGAGATTCACAAAAAGAGAGCTACCAGTGGAAAGATCGGGGCTCTTTATATAAGTATCTTCATTTTTATTTTATTTTTGGCAAATAGGATAGGAATATAGGTTTTATGCATCTATTTCCAACAACAACAACAACAAATATTTATATACCGCTTTTCAACAAAAGTTCCCAAAGCGGTTTACTTAGAGAAATAAAAATAAATTAATAAATAAAGATGGCTCCTTGTCCCCAAGGGGCTCACAATCTAAAAAAGAAACCAGCAACGGCCTCTGTCTGGAAGGATGTTGCATTGGGGATGGATAGGGCCAGTTGCTCTCCCCCCTGCTACAGAGAGAGAATCACCCCTTTTAAAAGGTGCCTCTTTGCTCGGTTAGCAGGGAACATATTACTACTTATATACACATGAGGAATAAATGGTTTCATACAAAAGGGTATTCCAAATGGAAGCAATTCAGTGGAGCCAGCCAGGGACAAATGCTGGAAATCTGCAACCCAGTTCTGACTCCTGTGCTCCTTGCTCTCTAGGCTGCCTCAAAGAGACTAGGTAAAGGGAAAGTGTACCATCTAGTCGCTTTCCGACTCCTGGTGCCCACAGAGCCCTGTGGTTTTCTTTTGGTAGAATACAGGAGGAGTTTCCCATTGCCTCCTCCCACACAGTATGAGACGATGCCTTTCAACACCTTCCTGTATTGCTGCTGTAGGGATTCAAAGCGGCAGTTTTAAACCAGCAACCTTCTGCTTGTCAGTCAAGCATTTCCCCACGGCACCACTTTAGGTGACCTCCAAAGAGAATAGCCTGTTGCAAATTTTACATCTCAAATGAAAGACTTTGCATCCTCTTCACCCCTCGGACTGCTCCTTCTCTTGCTTCCCTGTCCTACTTTTGCCCTCTCCATCTCTGCTCCGTGCACCTGGTCTCAAGACAGTCCCTAATCCTTCTGAGCAGAGAGACTCCCAGAGACCAGGAAAGCTTCTTTCTCACCGGAGTGCAGTTCTCAGCAACCTGGCGCCAGCTGGAAGCGCAGCGGCAGCACCAGCGGCAGCACCACCACAGCAGAGAGAGCAATCTAGTAGCCAGAGCAGAAGAAATCCCGGGTCTCCTCCAACAGCAAGTCCCTGTCCAGCCAGTAGAAAGGGGACCAAGATTTTCCAGCATGCGGTAGACAAGCTCCCGGAGAAGATGCAAAGGGAGGGAGGCTGGCAGCCAGCACAAAAGTGCACTAGGTGAGAACAGGCTGGCTGTGAGTGGCAGTCTGGAGAGCAAGAGGGTGGGAGGGGATGTTGGGCTGCTTGCAGGAATCCTGGAAAGGCACAAAAGGTTGAGAACTGCTCGCTTTAGCTGGAGATCTGGCTGGGGTCCCCCAGGGAGTGAAGGTGGTTGCTTCTGAGGTGTGAGTGAAGGCTCCGAGAGGCTGGGATGTGGTGGCTTGTGAGCGGAGGGGAATGTAGCAGGAGGTGAGCATCGTGGGACCTTCAGGACCACAGAGCAGCATGGACGAGCTCTCCCTGCAAGGAAGAGGAGGAGGTGGTGCATCCACCCTGGCGAATGATTCCCTCGTTAAGGAAGGCCAGGCGGAGAGTGACAATCCCGAGCTGTCCTTCCGAGTGGTGATGGCCGCTTTGCTGCTGCTCCTCATCCTCTCTACCCTGCTGGGCAACACCCTGGTGTGCATGGCTGTCGTCAAATTTAGGCACTTGCGCTCCAAGGTGACCAACTTCTTTGTCATCTCCTTGGCCGTCTCGGACCTCTTTGTGGCGGTGCTGGTGATGCCCTGGAAGGCGGTCACGGAAGTGGCCGGCTTCTGGCCTTTTGGCGGCTTCTGCAGCGTCTGGGTGGCCTTTGACATCATGTGTTCCACGGCTTCGATCCTCAACCTGTGCATCATCAGCGTGGACCGCTACTGGGCGATCTCCAGCCCCTTTCGCTATGAGCGGAAGATGACCCAGCGGGTTGCTTTTGTCATGATCGGGGTAGCTTGGCTGCTCTCGGTCTTGATCTCATTCATACCTGTCCAGCTGAGGTGGCACAAAGCCGCCAGCGAGCTGCTTCTTGCCCAGGAGACTGACTCCAACGTCACTTGGAGCCCAGAGGAGAACTGTGACTCCAGCCTCAACAGGACCTATGCCATCTCCTCCTCCCTCATCAGCTTCTATATTCCTGTTGCTATCATGATAGTGACATACACCAGGATCTTCCGCATCGCTCAGCGGCAGATACGGAGGATCTCTTCTCTGGAGAGGGCGGTGGAGCATGCCCAGAGCTGCCAGAGCGACGACTACCCCCAAGAGGTCTCCTTGAAGAACTCTTTCAAGAAAGAAACCAAAGTCCTCAAGACCCTCTCCATCATCATGGGTGTCTTTGTCTTCTGCTGGCTTCCCTTCTTTGTGCTCAACTGCATCGTCCCCTTCTGCGACCACAACCTGCACGTGCTGGGAGACCTGCCCTGCGTCAGCGACACAGTCTTTGACATCTTTGTCTGGTTTGGCTGGGCAAACTCCTCCCTCAACCCCATCATCTATGCATTCAACGCTGACTTCCGGAAGGCGTTTGCCACCATCCTGGGCTGCGGCCGTTTCTGCCCGAGCAACGCTGTGGAGACGGTGAACTTCAGCAATGACCTGGTTTCGTACCATCACGATACCACCTGCCAGAAAGACATGGTGACCCTGAGTTACCCCCACCTCCTTCCCCATGCTGCTGCCCTCCAAGGGGAGGACCATGAGCTCCCTTTCGACGTCGCCTCCAACGCCACTCAAGAAAACGTGGCTGTCTTGTCCGCCATAGTGCATGTGGAGTGTGAGACGGAGGTATCGCTGGAGAAGATCATGACCTTTACCTCTAGAGTGCTGGACCGAAAAGACTAAGGGTGGTTCTGGTGAAAGCCATTACTTCCACCTGTGGTCAAAATGCGGTGGAATGCATGTACATAGAAAATTTGGAAGCTGCCTTATACCGAGTCAGACCATTGGTCCATCTAGCTCAGCATTGTCTATACTTCAGCCCTCCTGCAGCTGTTGGCCTACAACTCCCATAATCCCTGGCTATTGGCCATTGTGGCTGGGGATTGTGGGAGCTGTAGTCCAAAAACAGCTGGGGGGCCTAGGTTGAGCAGGCCTGGCCTATACTGATGGGCAGCAGCTTCTCCAGGGTTTCAGGAAGGAGTCTTTCCCAGTCCTATCTAGAGACGCTGTTGGGGATTGAACCTAGGACCTTCTGCATGCGAAGCAGATGCTTTTCCACTGAGTTACAGCCTGGAGGGAGGGTATGGTTTTAATGATGGACCCTTGGACTGCAAAAGGTTTGTACCTATCTTCTTAGTAAGTGTGTGCCGCTGAAGTGTCTCTTGATATACCTAAGGAGGAGAATAGGATACTGAGTTCTCCCCCCACCCCCTTTTTCTGGTGCCTTCCAGCACCAGCTGTTAGTGAGCGAGTGCCTATGTCATTTGCATGACTTGTGTGAAACTCAATTCATATCAAATAAAGTCTTTCCTGGTGGCAAGGTCAACCTATCAAGCTGCCTTACGACGAGTTGGACTAGCTTGCTGGTGTCTACTGTGAGTGGCAGCAAGAGGTTTTCCCGAGGGGTCAGAGAGGGATCTTTCTTACCAGGTATTACACCTGGGACCGCCTGTGCAGAACAGGCGCTCGACCTCTGAGCTGAGGAGCCCCGGCAGAGTGAGGTGGGGCGAGATGCAGACGCCTGGCCTCCACGGGAGCATCTTCAATCCCCTTCTCTGAACGGTCAGCTTAATTTATTCTTAAAAAATGAAGTCTCTTGTCTGGCAAGACAGTGGTGGTGAGTGGCCGGGGAATCCAGGAATGACCGTGTGCATTTCAAGGGGCTGGTGATCTAAGTAGGATATTACTACCTGCTCCTTTCTGCAGAGAGAAATGCTACGCTAAAGGGAAGCAGTCGTGTGGCTTTTGTGTTTTTCCTGAGCTGTGCTTTTTCTTGATCTGGTGTGAGTCTGAGGCCATGGGTCAGTTAGAATTTGCATATCTATATTTAAATTGGAATTGCCAGACAGGTAATCCTGGTTGAAACTTGGGGAAAGGGGCAATCTTATGAATTGGCCACTTCCTAAATTACAGTTTCCTATGCCAGAGGTTGCTGGTCTGAATCCCCACTGGTTTGTTTCCCAGACTATGGGAACAGAGCTGCACCTAGGTAATTTCGGAGCCTGAACCTAAAGGCCAGTGGAGGCCCCCCCACCCACAATGCATCATTTTTTAACAACTAGGTTCTTGAGGGCACAAACCACACCACCCAGGACAGACGAAAAAGGATTTGGGGGCCCCCAGGGGGTGGCTCTGTTGCCAGATTTGGCTTTTTAAAAGCCAAATTTTGGGTTACGGCCCATTTGACTCATGAGTATACCCCTGAGGTTCTGGCCACCCGGCGGGAGACCCTGGACTTTGACCCCGAAGTCCAGGGGTAAGAGCTCCTCCGTATGGGAAACATCTACATCAGGCAGCAGCGATATAGGAAGATGCTGAAAGGCATCATCTCATAATGTGTGGGAGGAGGTAATGGTAAACCCCTCCTGAATTCTACCAAAGACAATCACAGGGCTCTGTGGGTGCCAGGAGTTGACACCAACTCGATGGCACACTTTACCTTTATATGTAAATATTGCCTCTGAGTAGGAAAAAAAATGGTATACATGGTGCTTTCCAGAGAATGGTTCCCTGCCCCAAAGGATCTACAATCTAGACACAGAAACAGGAGAGAAAACAGATGACAGGGTGGGAGGAGTTCTCACATGTTTGTTTTTCCATGTCTTGGTAGCTTTTCATACATGGAAATGAGATTTGTGCCAGAAAATCTTCCATGTGGGATGCAGCCCACGCTCTTAACCTTTCTTCTATCTCTGCTCAATGCCATGTGCTTCTGGAGGAATTTAAACTAGTGTTTCCCCCTTTCCCCTAGTTCTATGGTTATCTTAGAGTTCAAGGCTACATGTTTGGGCCTCTTGGTCCCATCTCTCTACCTTAAAGCAGGATACCTCTGCTAACAGCAGCCAAATGCTTAATAAAAGTAACCCATAATAATAATAATAATAATAAAATTTTTCTCGATCTCAGGCTATTGCCAGCTGCTGTACTATTCTGCATCCCGCAATAAGCCTCAGGGGAGATATGATACGAGTACAGAAATGAGCAAACAGATGAAAAGGCAAGCTTAACAATGTTTACTGAAAAGAACAGAATAAACAAGATGCAGCAATGACGTACAAGGAAAATACGAGATTTGAGTAACTCCCTAATGAGGTATAACTCCTCCAAAATCCTGTATAAGTGGAATGATTCTGGGAATTCAAGTCCTTGTGAATAAACCTAACACACATTAATTATTTGAAGAGAGGAAGGGGCGTTTGTACCCACCTGTGTAGGGGAACAAAGGACCAGATTCATAGGAGTCTGTGCTGAATCCAGACCTTAAGAACGTGTACATGCATATGGTGCCTATGCATTCCCTGTTGAGAGTTTAGGTTTTTAGGATTTTAATAAGTAATACACCTCTGCGTACGTGCATGTGTGCGCGCATGCACACACATCATGCCTCTCATTCTACTTATCCACGAGTCTCTGCTAACTGGAGTGAGAGGCTCAAGTGCATGCTGGATAGGTGGATGTTCTAGGGTTTGTGGTACACTAGCATGTCACACTGATCCACTCTGAGTCAACTCCAAAACCAGGGAACTTAAACTCCGGGCTTTGGGAGCTGACTTGCCCCACAATGCACTGGGAAAGACCCATCCCTGCTGGTGGGTAACGGAGCAAGTCAGATCCGAAAATGAGTAAGCTCACTTGCTCCCTTCTGCCCCAGGAGGGATCAGGGCTGGATTGTGATATGCTGAGGCCCTCTCAGGCTTAAACTGCTACCCCCATAGAATGACAAAATGGGTTGGACGTCCCGCCCCAGCATGTCACTCACCTTCCCCTCACTCCTCATGGTCCCATCATGTAACTGTGATGGTGGGCACTGGTCCAAACTGGGCCCTGGTAGAATAAAATGTTGATTAAACTTAATTATTTCTGCACAAATTATAAACTCACTCTGATAAATAATTGTGTAGCCATACAAGTATATTTGTGTCTTATGAGAATGTCTGTTTTAGGGACTCCCCCCCCCCCTCACCTGTTTGCCTTTATTTTGCAACCAGTTGTATAGAAATTCAAATTTAGTCCTGTTTTGGTATTCAGAGGCCTCTCATAACATGAGGCCCTACAATGCAGTTTACTCATCTTGTGCCAAAATCTGGCACTAGGAGGGGTGCATCCTTCCTGGTGCATTTTGGGGCACGTCAGCTTCTTCAGGAGGGATCTGAGGGGTGGCAGTGAATAAGAAGAAAGATTATATAAGCATAAAGGAGGAAGGAACCAAAACCAAATAAAAACCTATATTGGTATTGGGGTGAGACAGTGTGCCTCAATTTTTAAAAATGTGTGCTTCAGGATGAAAAAGGTTAAGAACATAAGAACAGCTCTGCTGGATCAGGCCCAAGGAAGCCCAGCCAGTCCAGCATCCTGTTCCACACAGTGGCCCACCAGATGCCGCTGGAAGCCTACAGGCAGGAGTGGAGGGCATGCCCTCTTGGTTGGGGAATGGGAAGCACTGATGCAGAGACCCAGGGGTGCTGCAGCCCTCAGATCGCCCTGTGGTGAAAAGGGAGTGAAGGCAGCCAGATCTGATGAATGAGGCTGTGGTGAGGATTTAAGGAATTGGAGGGGGAGGCCAGGGTGGAGTTGGAGGAGGAGAGGCTGGTTTTTGAGCAGGAGAAGGCTCACCACACAGGCTCATAGGAAGCTGCCATATAACCTTTATCTATCTAACATAAGAACAGCCCTGCTGGATCAGGCCCAAGGCCTCTCTAGACCAGCACCCTGTTTCACACTACAGTGGCCCACCAGATGCCTCTGGGGAGACCACAGGCAAGAGGTATGTGCATGCCCTCTCTCTTGATGTTGCTCCACTGCAACTGGGATTGAGAGGCATCCTGTTTCTGAGGCTGGAGGTGGCCCACAGGCACCAGACTAGTAGCCATTAGGAACATAGGAAGTTGCCATATACTGAGTCAGACCATTGGTCTATCTAGCTCAGTATTGTCTTCACAGACTGGCAGCAGCTTCTCCAAGGTTGCAGGCAGGAATCTCTCTCAGCCCTATCTTGGAGATGCTGCCAGGGAGGGAACTTGGAACCTTCTGCTCTTCCCAGAGCGGCTTCATCCCCTGAGGGGAAGATCTTGCAGTGCTCACATATCAAGTCTCCCATTCAAATGCAACCAGGGTGGACCCTGCTTAGCTAAGGGGAGAAGTCCTGCTTGCTGCCACCATGAATCTGTCTAAGCCCCCTTTAAAGCCATCCAAGCTGGTAGCAAACACCACATCCCATGGCCAAGAATTCCATAGATTAATAGATTAATCTAGCTGAGTATTGTCCACACAGACTGGCAGCAGCCATGGGCGGCATGAGCATCTGTGCATCTGGGATGCAGGGCAATCTGGTGCAACGTGGGAAGATAAAGGGGGACGAGGGACTGTGGGGTTCTCATCCCCACTCCTGCTGGGACAGGCTCAGCATAAAGAAAGGGACTCTGAAGATCTAGCAGGTGCACTGCTGTGTAGCAGCCCCAAGAGCCAAGGCCTCCAGGTCAGATCTCCTGACTTTCAAGCAGGTTTTGACACAACCTCTTTGGAATTAGCAAATGAGAATGTTCTTGTCTCTTTAAAATGTCACCCGAAACCTCTCCATGCTCAGCCCCCCACCTCCTTGTTCTAAAAATTGTCCAGACCTTTCCAGGTGGTTGCACACACGCCCGCTGTCCCACTTAACCAGACACCCTCCCAGTTTTTTATGCCTGTGCTTCCCTTTTGCCATTTGGGAGATGGCCAGAATGCTGGTTAGAAAGCGTGTTAGGGGGAAGGCCAGAATGCTCTGTGGGCTGCAAGAAACATCTCTGTGGTTCTGGCTTCTTCTTCTCTAAAACCAACCACAGGAAGGGGTGTGATCTAGAATGACTTTGGTGGTGTATGTGAGAAAATCCATTCCTAAAACTGAGTTCTTTGGGGTTCAATGAAACTGCAGTTGGTTTCAGGAGAAAAGCTGTCCCCATAAGAACAGCCCTGCTGGATCAGGCCCAAGGTCCATCTAGTCCAGCAATCTGCTTCACACAGTGGCCCACCAGATGCTTCTGGGAAGCCCACAGGCAAGAGGTATGTGCATGCTCTCTCTCCTACTGCTACTCCTCTGCAACGGATATTTAGAGGCATCCAGTGGCGCTCTTTCCCCTGGACTTTGGGGCCGAAGTCCAGGGCCTCCATGCCAGTGGTCCCTCTAATATTTTTCCATCTCTGTGCGGAATGAGTTTTGTCCTGGGCAGCAGTATCAAGGCAGTGCGTGCAGACCTGCATTCAGAATGGGGCCTTCCTGATTCAATCTGAGCAGGATCTAACTTGAACTGCGTGGACATCCAAAAACTTGTGAGTGTGCGCACTCCTTAGAGAGATCAGTGCTCCACACCCCTTCGCCCCCCCCAATCCTCTTTAGTCTATCATGGGTGGTGTGGTTGCCATTGGCCCGCACTGCACCAGGTGAACAAATGTGGTCATGACCTGTGCCGGGTGCTTTAGAGACAGAAGGGGAGGGAGGATGCATGTGTGTGTCACGGTGTATGTGTGTGTGTAGGGATGATGCTTAACTTGCAGCGGTGGAGGGCGGACTCCAAAGGCGTTTAGGTCCAGGCTCCAAAATTATCTAGGTGCTCTGCTGGAGGCATCTTGGCTCTGAGGCCGGAGGCGGCCTATAGCCCTCCATGGAGCATGTGTCTGTGTGAGAAAGAAAAAACAACACCTCACCACTCCACAACACTGCTTTTGAGACATGTGGCTCTAATGTAGGGTAATGCCTAGCTGTGAGGAACCCCAGTCGTTGGCTGGTAGTGATAAAGAGGGGACGATAACACATAGGAAGCTGTAAACACAACAGTGCTCTCACGTGTATTCCATCTCCGGGGGAGTAGACGTTGTCAGCAATCATACTTGGGAGTATGCGACTCCCAAGATGGCACCGATGGCCCAAATTAGTGGTCCTGGCTCCTGGACTTATTTAACCTGCAAGAAGGTATCCCGCATTGGCTCTTGACATGGTAGGTAAAGGGACCACAGCTGTTTCTTAAAATGTTTCTTTATCCCACCTGGGATCTGGGTGGCCTTAGAGTACAGCTGCATTTCAAACACATTCTGCAACATCTGGCTAGGTGGTCATCATGGGAGAGTGGAAGGAAAACCGTGCACTGGGATTGTGCTTGCATTTACACGATAGGTTTGTTCAAACAGCATGGTAGGAGAAGCAACCAGCCTGGGTAGCATTGCTGCACTTACAGCTTTCTCTGTATCATCACCTCTTCTTTGTCTCTACCCCCAAACAATTGGGCTAAAAGGGCAGTCATTTTTGCAGAGAGGAAAGGGTTGGGGGTAAGGGTTAGGGATGTGCAGAACCGGTTCGATTGTGAAGCAGAACACCATGAACTGGGCCGGTTCGAGGGGTTTGACCGTGAACCGCTTTGAACTGGTTCTACCCAACCAGTTTGCAAACCTGTGGTTTGGTCTGAATCTGGACTGAACTGTGCCAAAACGGTCCATGCACACCCTTAATTAGGGTCAGGATTAGGGTAACGATTAACACATTGTACTTTCTCCACAGAACAATCTTTGGAGGACATTCCTGCCAGTCTTCATTTCCATTCCTCTGACACATACTGATACAATTCTATTGTTTTTGTGTTTTTCAAATTCCTAAAAGCTTCTTAAAAGCACCACTGCAGATTTGGACACGGCAGGCCTGATGGTCAGGACCAAAATTTTTATTTATTTATTTATATATATATGTGAAAACTGAAAGTCTGGCAATGCTATAACCTATTTTCCATCTCTGGGGGTGCAGACCTTGTCAAAAATCAAAATGAACATTCATCCCTCATAGATTGGTTCCGACCACTCCAGCTGGCTCCTGTCCTAATCCAGCATACTGTAGATGGAGAAGACAATATGAAATGTGAGGAGGGGCTTAGGAAAATAGGAAGCTGCCATAGACTGAGTCAGACCATCGGTCCATCTAGCTCAGCTCAGCTCTATGGTCTACCCAGGCTGGCAGCGGCTTCTCCAAGGTTGCAGGCAGGAATCTCTCTCAGCCCTATCTTGGAGATGCTGCCAGGGAGGGAACTCGTAACCTAGACGCTCTTCCCAGAGCGGCTCCATCCCCTGAGGGGAATATCTTACAGTGCTGCCCACACATCTAGTCTCCCATTCATACGCAATCAGGGCTAACCTTGCTTAGCTAAGGGGACAAGTCATGCTTGCTACCACAAAACCAGCTCTCCTCTAGAGAGTGTTGATGCTCCAATACTGAACTTTGGTGGGAGTGTAACCAGTGTTACCAATACACTCCTGTCCTTATTCTCCCCTGTCAAATGATG
Source organism: Hemicordylus capensis (assembly GCF_027244095.1). NCBI lineage: Eukaryota > Metazoa > Chordata > Lepidosauria > Squamata > Cordylidae > Hemicordylus > Hemicordylus capensis. The sequence continues at coordinate 6,509,399 of NC_069664.1, read as the reverse complement.
CGGGTTATGTGGCAATCTTAAAATCTGAGTTTACCAGATTGAGCCTTCTAAGGCCCCTCTGTCTTTCTCATTCCATTTCCTTAGGGCTGCCTTGATGATCCCTTCTGTGCAGGGGCTGCCTTATTTTAATAACAATAGCTTTTGAAAGTTGCTTTCCTTACCTGTACCTTCTAATTAGCATTTTCTTTGCATATTCTCAGCCTGTCTGATTGCTTCAGAGTGGCAGGAGGAGGGAGTGAAGGCCATAGCCGACATTTCATTATCAAATGTGACATGGGTGATGGCTTGAAGTGTGTGTGTGTAAGATATATATAATTGCGCACACATTTTACTGTAAAAGCAGAAAACGGCAGAGGCTTTTATCTGTCTCTTATGTTCTGCCACGTGGGGCACCTCTAGTTCCTTTCCCAAAGTCCCTTCCCTCCCCCCCACTTCCAGCAAACTTTGACAAAGAGAAAAACCAGAAGGTGCTAATTACTGAGTAACGGTAATGACTAAATACACCCCAATTACAGTCATGGCTGCTCAGTTGGTGTGGGTGGGGGAGACACTTCATTGGCACTCTGTGGGGCCGTCCTGACGTCTCACTGATGTGGTGCTGACAGATCTGATCAATTTAATCACCCCTTAAGAAAGTGAGGCGGGTGTTTTGGTTCCTCGCCCTAATTTCTGGAACTCTCTGTCCACAATCCTGGCTTTAGCTGAGGTCGGACTCGGCTACATTCTGAATAGTGGAAATCAGGGGTGTAGCAAGGTTGGAGAGGGCCCTGGGAGAAGAAGGGAAGATAGGCCTCTGGTACCTTTGCTGTGTCACCTTAAGTGGCGCAGCAGGGAAATACTTGACTAACAAGCAGAAGGTTGCCGGTTCGAATCTCCACTGGTATGTTTCCCAGATCATGGAAAACACCTATATCAGGCAGCAGCAGTATAGGAAGATGCTGAAAGGCATCATCTCATATTGCATGGGAGATGGCAATGGGAAACCCCTCCTATCAAAAGAAAACCACCGGGCTCTGTGGGCACCAGGAGTCAAAATTGACTTGACGGTAAAGCAAGGACATAGCGAGGGGTGGGGAGACCCTCTCTAGGCACATCCTTTGTCTTGCTCCTATGCAAATAATGCCGCACACTCCCCATGCAGCCAGACACTTTCACACACAGCGGGAACATCAGAAGCTGCCATATACTGAGTCAGACCATTGGTCTATCTATCTCAGTATTGTCTTCACAGACTGGCAGCGGCTTCTCCAAGGTAGCAGGCAGGAATCCCTCTCAGCCCTATCTTGGAGTAGCTAGCGAGGGAACTTGGAACCTTCTGCTCTTCCCAGAGCGGCTCCATCCCCTGAGGGGAATATCTTACAGTGTTTACATTTCTAGTCTCCCATTCATATGCAACCAGGGCAGACCCTGCTTAGCTAAGGGGACAAGCCATGCTTGCTACCACAAGACCAGTTCCCCTCTGCACGGGCATGTGCATTCCCCTGGCTCAGAAACATTTTTAACATATATACCTGCTACAGTCATATACAACATGAATGTATTTCTTACTCACCTATACATGCTCTCACATGTGTGCTCATGCTCATCTCTCTCTCTCTCTCTTTTTCCTGCGACCTCTTTCTCTTTCACACACAGACACACTTTTCCATAGGAAGTTTTGATTACCAAATGAGTCCCAGATTTTGAGTTGTCAGGTGGGAGGGGACACCAAGAGAAGGCGGTTGCCTTACCAGTGTGGGCCCAAGGTCATTCGTCCCCCTCCCCTTGTTCAATAATCGCTATGCCCCTGGTAGAAATGCAAGCTTGTATATTTGCATCAAACTATGTTCATGTCCTATTTATAATAATTTTTAAGAAAATTAAGGGAGGTCTTGGGTGAAGACAGACATAACATTTGTAAAGCAGCAAAGTTGCCTACCCCGCCTCTAAGTGCAATATCTAATACTCACATGTAGTCAGCTGTCTAAATGCAAACCAAGGTGGGCCCTGCTTAGCAAAGGGGACAATTCACGCTTGCTACCACGAGACCAAATGGCACACTGGTGAAGAGCTTAATAAAGGAGGGCCAAGCTGACATTTTCAATGACCTCCCCAGTCACTAGGAGACCTGGAGGAGTGCCCAAGACTGCTGCAACTCAAGAAGCTGAACCAGATCCTATTAAAGATGCAAAGGTCAGTCTGTGATTCATCCAGGTTGAACAGGTGAATGGTAGGGGTGGGTCCAGAGGTACCCTGCTCATTACTACAAAGATGGAAATTAGCGCCCACAGGGCTGGGAAAGAGGGACCTCAGTGTTTTGGCATGGGATAAAATACAGAAATTAATACAGTGTAAATAATCTAAAGACTCTCAGAAGTGAGAGGAAATGCTCGCTTTTTTTGGAGTGAAGCTGTTATTTCAGATTACATCATTAAGTAGCACTATGACTGTCTCACTTCCTCTTCCCTAGTTACCCACTTTCTTAAAAAAAAACAAAAAAACCCCCACACAACCTTTAAACATAAGAACAGCCCTGCTGGATCAGGCTCAAGAAGGCTCATCTAGTCCAGCATCCTGTTTCACACAGTGGCCCACCAGATGCTGCTGGAAGCCACAGGCAGGAGTTGAAAGGGGCATGCCCTCCCTCCTGCTGTTACTCCCCTGCAACTGGTACTCAGAGGCATCCTGTCTTTGAGGCTGGAGGGGGCCTATAGCCCCCCCCCCCGACTAGTAGCCATTGATAGACCTCTTCTCCATGAAGTTATCCAAACCCCTCTTAAAGCCACCCAGGTGGTTGGCTGTCACCATATCTTGTAGCAGAGAATTCCACAAATTAATTATGCATTGTGTGAAAAAGTACAGGTGTTGGGAATATGTTGCAAGAATTGCACAACCAGAACCAAGCACATAAATCAAGTCCTTTGATCGAAGCTTGCAGTCATCTGTTTGCCATTTCCGTATTTCAGTTTTTGAGGTCACAGAATCTGACCGAGTTTGTTAGAAGAACAGAATAATAGATCTTCACCACCAGAGTACAAGAGCCTGCTATTCTGCAGATTTGATGTTTTATTCCAGAATCTTAAGTTGTTGGTCCTAATAAAGGTGCTCTTTGACTGGCTCACCTGGGCCATTTCCTGCCTGGGAAGTGAGTTTCCTTGCCTAGAGTTGCATGCTCCCTATCTCACAGATCTGGCAAAATGAGCTGAAATGCTGTTCTTCAGCTATTGGACTACAATTCCCATCATCCACAACAAATTGTAGCAGCTGGAGAACCTCAGGTTGGCCACCATTGCTCTAACTATTGTCTCCCCTACGTACAATGTTGAAGCCACCTAACGGCGCAGTGGGGAAATGACTTGACTAGCAAGCCAGAAGTTGCCAGTTCAAATCCCTGCTGGTATGTTTCCTAGACTATGGGAAACTCCTATATCGGGCAGCAGCGATATAGGAAGATGCTGAAAGGCATCATCGCATATTGTGAAGGAGGAGGCAATGGTCCACCCCTCCAGTATTCTACCAAGGACAACCACAGGGCTCCGTGGTCACCAGGAGTCGACACCAACTCGAAGGCACACTTTACCTTTTATGTATAATGTTAGATTGTAAGCTACTCTGGGCAGGGACCTCTATTTGTCATTACTCCTACGACTACTACGAATATTTATATACTGCTGTTCAACCAAAGTTCTCAAAGCAATTTACATAGAGAAATAAATAATACATAAATAAGATAAGATCGTCCCCTGTCCCCAAAGGGCTTACAATCTAAAAAAGAAACATGAGAGATTCCCCAGCAACAGCTACTGGAGGGATGCTGTGCTGGGGCTGGATAGGGCCAGTTGCTCTCCGCCTGCTAAATATAAGAGAACCAACCACCACTTTTTAAAAGTGCCTCTTTGCTCAGTTTCTCTTTCCTCAATGCATTTACTTGGTAAATGCATTGATCGCACTATCAAAAACAAAACCCCTCTTCTGCTATCTTAACACACTTTGCTCAATTTTAACCAATGTTCAATCCCTCTTTTGCCATACTGTTGCTACCCTCTTCCTCACCCTTTGATGCATACTTGATGGCCAGGTCTTTGTCACTATGCTCCATGAGCCAGTCCCACAAACTTTAGCCATTGGTACCACCTTGGGACGAATGCTCATAGTGGTTTTTTGCAACATCTGCCATTGCCTCTTCCTGAGCAGTATGAGATGATGCCTTTCAGCACTTTCCTATATCGCTGCTGCCCGATATTGGTGTTTCCCATAGTTTAGGAAACATACCAGCGGGGATTTGAACTGGCAACCTCTGGCTTGATAGTCAAGTCATTTCCCCGCTGCGCCGTTAGGTGGATTCAACATCGTACGTAGGGGAGACAATAGTTAGAGCAATGGTGGCCAACCTGAGGTTCTCCAGCTCCTGCTGGACTACAATAAATTAATAATAATAAATAAAGCCTACAATAAAGGGTTAGGGTAATAATGAGCAAATTGTTGTACTCACTCCATAGAATCACCTTTGGAGGACAGTTTCCCCATGAAACAGAAGGTTGGGAAATTTAGGACCAGCAAGAGGAAGTACTTGTTCACACAGCACATAATTAATCTATGGAATTCTTTGCCATGGGATGTGGTGATGGTCACCAGCTTGGATGGCTTTAAAAGGGGCCTCGACAGATTCATGGTGGACAAGTCTATCAACGGCTACTAGTCAGAGGGCTGTGGGCTACCTCCAGCCTCAAAGGCAGGATGCCTCTGAGTACCAGTTGCAGGGGAGTAACAGCAGGAGGGAGGACATGCCCCTTTCAACTCCCCCTTGAGCTCCTGCCTGTAGGCTCCCAGCAACAACTGGTGGGCCACTGTGTGAAGCAGGATGCTGGACTAGATGGGCTTCCTTGGGCCTGATCCAGCACGGCAGTTCTTATGAGGACATTCCTGCCAGTTTTCATTCCTCTGACGACACTGATAACATTTTGTTGTAGTTTTGGAAACTTTTGAAAGCTTTAAAATCACCACTGCAAATCTGGCCACTGGCTGTAAAAGCACGATAACACACAAAGTGAAAAGTATTGCAATACTTCCCCAAAACCACAATGAGCCTTCATCTCCCTGGATGGTACCAATGACTACCCCGGCTGGCCATATTACAATTATGCCCATTTTTTGCATTTTTAGTAATTGAAATCTTACAATTAATCTAGAGGGAGTTTTTATTTCAGAAAAAGGAATTCATACGCATGTGGAGGAAAAAATGGATGTAGAAAATCGACAAATACTGGTCCTGGAGGATGCTGAGAGTGGAACGCTGTGGGAACCAACTCGAAATGAATACATCGATACAATTGATTACTCAAGATAAAGGACCTTAAACGGCACCCAGCTGGGACAAAGGGCTTGCTGGGCGCCAGAGCGGGACGGGAGGCGAACAAGGCAGGAGGCACAGAAAGCCCATCCCCTGGCAACTGGGGTAGGGAAAGTGTGTGTCATTTCATTCTGCCACAGTGATTCAGGGCCGTGCACGGGAACGCAGTTTAAAAATCATTAGCTCTCTCAGGCTCCTTTCCAAATTGGAGTCATTACAGCAATAGAAGTGTGATTGTCCTCTCTTTTACATTTGTTTTAATCTTATGCTGGTCGCTGACCGAAATAAAGAGATTGAGATTGGGAGTCATTACAGGCCGTTTTCAAGGGGTGGGGGCAGGAGAGAAATGGCTGCACAGTGCAAGGAAAATAAAGCCTCTCTCCAGGGAAAGGCTAGGAGTAGCTGAGGGTCTTGGCCACTCAAAGGAAGGCTGGCTCTCATGCAATCACTGGCCCAGCTGGCTCAATCTGTATGGTAATTTGAAGCAATCAGAATCCATTTATGGAGAGGGAAATGGCAGGGAGAGATTAACCCTCTGTGGGCAAGACATTCCCCTTAGGGGAGTGACCAGGGCAGGCAGGGAGACATGGCAGTTGCCTCCTCAACCAGTAAAGCTGGGGGGAAGGGGTACTGTTTTGCACCATGCCCACGTGCTACCCTGCCTTTCAGGGGGTTGCGATTTCATGGGGAAATTTGCAAGTTCCTGTCACTCCATCTCAAGCTAGGTATCATAGACCTGGAAAAGCCACTGGGGCGGGGGGGGGGGAGGCAGGCTAGAAATCCAATGGATGCCATCCAGACTAAGTGGGCGACCCTTTCATGAGGCAAGCTACTGATCCTGTCCATTTTCCCACTGCCTGTTGCTGATATCTACCTAGTGAGCTCTTTGGGGAATGGAAGCTTTTTGTTTGTTTTCCTAAGTGGACCACTTTGAGCACTTTGTTGAAAAGTGGGATGTAAATATTCAGAGGAGGAGGAAACAAACAAAGATGGATGATAATATTTGTCAGGCGGGTTAGAAGATGATGCCATTTGCAGGTGACTGGGAAACTGTATTAAAGGGGTGTTCATCATGGGCTCTGCCACCAAAACAGAGAAAGGCATGTGAAAAGGGGGCGTGGCCTGGGCTGCCAAGAGCCCAAACGAGCTCTCAGCTCATTTCAGGCAGTGTCAGCTGCCTGATAGCACATTTTCTTCTTTCTTTCCCTCCAGAGAGGGAGAGGAAGGGAAAAACGTTCTATCGGGCAGTCAAAGCTGCCTGAAATAATTGGTGCAGAGTTTGCCCAGGCTCTCGGCGGTCCGGGTGTGGGAGGGGAGAGTTCGCTCGAGCCACGGGGCTCGGCGGCCTTTTCCAATTGGCGGCCTGGGTTCTTTGAACCCGTTAACCCAGTGGTGGTTCCACCCCTGACTTCAGTGCCTAAGCCTTGTTATTAGTACGTGGAATCCTCAGTATGCAGGATCTGATTCCAGCGAGCTAGTTGGATAACTCCGCCAGTGAGACTGGAATGGTCTAACAGCCTAGAATAATACAGTTTAATCTAATTCAGTACACATGCTACTTAGCTGCAGCTTCCCTGCTCATTAAGCTTGGAGATGCCCTGAGGTTTACACCCCCAGGAGGTTTTTCAGACATGGCCTTGTGCCTCGGGGTATCTGAAGAGCAAATCTGCTTCGCAGCAGATTCGCAAGATGTTTATTTCAGGGGATTAAAATGACAGTCCACGTAGCTGTCAGTTCCTCCCCGCACTCCTGGGCAGATCTTTTACCTGTGTGTTGGCAACTCCCTGGTCTGGGTTTTCCCTCCCACAAATGGAGGTTGGAGTGGCTGACTTGTTGGAGTCTCTAGCGCTCTCACCCCTGCTGGCCACTGACTGTCCCGGCGGGAGGAGCTAGGCGGGCAGGCAGGAGAAGAGCTCCCTTCCTTGGCCCTGTCTGCCTCCAAATGAGGCAGACGGGCCGGTTTCAGGTTCCTGTGCACGCGCGCGCAGGAAACACTGACTGCAGGCTTTTTACTTTAATACAGCAGCCGCACAGGGACCTGATGGAGAGGAAACTGGTATAGAGAAATTTCACACTTTCCTAATGTGATGCTCTCGCACACCCTGTCTCCAACTACTGAGACTGCTATCAGCCTGCAAAGATGCCACTGAAGCCAATGCCACTTTAGGCAGGATCTGGCAAATCCCAGGTGCCAGGGAACCATGGCGCCTAGAAATTTAATTGTGGTGTCCAGCCTAGGATATCCAGGATATCCAGAGCTCTTTAATAAATTCTTTATCCCAGATTCTACTTTCAGAATGCTACTTGTAAAGAGAATAGGAACATAGCAAGCTGCCTTCCACTGAGTCAGACCATTGGTCCATCTAGTTCAGTATTATCTACCTACACAGACTGGCAGCGGCTTCTCCAAAGTTGCAGGCAGGAGTCTCTCTCAGCCCTATCTGGGAGATGTTGCCAGGGAGGAAACTTCAAATCTTCTGCATGCAGATGCTCTTCCCAGAGCAGCTCCACCCCCTAAGGGGAATATCTTACACTGCTCACATGTGTAGTCTCCCATTCAAATGCAAACCAGGGTGGACCCTCCTTAGGAAAGGGGGACATTCATGCTTGCTACCACAAGATCAGCCTACTGACCTTCCCTTTCCACAATGTCCATCACTAAGGCAAGTAATTCTGTCTGGCTCCTAGATGCAAATAAAATCTGTTCAGGCCTGACTTTTGGGGTCCCATAGCACAAGAGTGCACAACCTGGGCCCTCCTGCAGATACTGGACTACAACTCCCATCACCTCCAACAAATATTATATTTGTTTCTCAAAGCAGCTTTCAAAGCCGTTCGCATGGTGAAAGGGAAGCAGATGGGCACAGTCCAGGGGGCGGGGCGGGGGGATGCCCACCCCAAAAGAAAGATCAGCCTAAGGGAGGAGAGCTGGCCTTGTGGCAGCAAGCATGAATTGTCCCCTTTGCTAATCAGGGTCTGCCCTGGTTTGCATTTGAATGGGAGACTACACATGTGAGCACTAAAATATTTTCCTTAGGGGATGGCGTCGCTCTGGGAAGAGCATATGCGTGCTTGCACACAGAATGTTCCAAGTTCCCTCCTTGGCAGCATCTCCAAGAAGGGCTGAGAGAGACTCCTGCCTGCAGCCTTGGAGAAGCCGCTGCCAATCTGTGCAGGCAATATTGAGCTAGATGGACCAAGGGTCTGACTCTGTATATAGCAACTTCCTATGTTCCCGTGGCCACTGGAGAAGTGCGATGCTAGACAAGATTTGCTTTCGGCATGGAGATACAAGCGCCTGAAGGGCACAAGAAGCGGCATGGACTTGCTCTGTTTTTCCCTGGGGGCAGCACTGGGATGAATGGGTTGGACCTGCGAGGAAGTAGGTTGAGACTTGACAGAAGGACAATTTCCTAACTGTAAGCAGTGTGGGACAGCGGAACTGTCTGCCTCATGCAGTGGAGGGGTCTCTGTCACTGGAGATTGGCAAACAGAGCCTGCCCAGCTTCTGTCTGGGAACCTCCCGAGAAGGTTTTGCTGTCCCTGTTGGGACTCCAGCACTTATTATTCAAGGAGGAGGAGAGGAGAGGAGAGGAGAGCTGGTCTGGTGGTAGCAAGCCTGACTTGTCCCCTTAGCTAAGCAGGGCACACCCTGGTTGCATTTGAATGGGAGACTAGAAGTGTGAGCAGCACTGCAAGATATTCCCCTCAGGGGATGGAGCCGCTCTGGGAAGAGCAGAAGGTTCCAAGTTCCCTCCCTGGCAGCATCTCCAAGTTAGGGCTGAGAGAGATTCCTGCCTGCAACCTTGGAGAAGCCGCTGCTAGTCTGTGAAGACAATACTGAACTTATTAGACCAATGGTCTGACTCAGTATTTGGCAGCTTCCTATGTTCTAAGTATATTGAATTAAAGGAGTTCATATTCAAGAAGCTCAGTGCATTTCTATTCCTCTCTTCCTCCAAGGAATTCAGGGTGGCTCATGCCATTTCCCCTCCTTGATCCTTACAACAACCCTGCCAGGTAGGTTAGGTGACTGACCTGAGGCTACTCAGCGGACCTTTTGGCTGAGTGGGGATTCAGGTTTTCAAGAGCTGCCTCTGAACACAGTCAATCTATTCAGATACCAAACAAGAGGCATTCAGATGCCAATTTAAGAATGGGACTTTTGCAGAACACAGCACTGGGCTGTTATTTCTCAACTACAGACTCACATGATTGTCTTGAGTAACTCACATCCTCTGCACTCCCAATGTGTAAGATCAGAAATGACTCTAGTGTTGTCATAAAACGGGACGTGTTTTTTTTTTTAATCTATCCTGATCCTTCGGGAAGAATAGGCTACAAACTCAAGAATGCCAACAACCCAAACACTGTTCCCTCTAACAGGGAATCCCAGATGTTGCTGACTACAACTCCCAGAATCCCCAGCTGCAATAGCTTTTGCTTGGGGATTCTGGGAGTTGTAGTCAACAACATCTGGGAACCCCTGTTAGAGGGAACATTGGTATGATAAGGGATAATCAACATCAAGTGATCAAATCAGCATTAAGTGATAAAACGGCCACCTGGAATACAGAAATAATTACATGAATTTTCCAGAACCCCCATAATATTTTCTTGGTATTCAGGGGCGGATCTAATCTATGGGCAAAGTGGGCAGTGCTCACCTTAAATTTCTCAGTCAGCCATGTTGTCTCTGTCTCCATTTGGTGTGCCTACTGCCTCCCTCTGTTGTTCCCTGCTGCTGCTTTAAGAGTTGTGAGGTGGGTGAGGGTAGCACTAACCTCAAAGAACAAATGAAAAACCCCAGATCTTGAAAAATATTAATAAGGCAGGAGCCAATAAGCATGCTCACTTTTGTTTTGCAAATAAGAGGGACTAGGCCGATTGGCTTCTCAGGCAGCCAATCAGCGTGCCCAGAGGGTGGGGAGGTCTTTATTTTAGCTGCTCAGAAGAATCCAACCACTATTTTGATTAAAGAGCAGGTAGGCTGGCTGGCTGTTGTTAAGTCTCATCTTTTGCTGCCTTCTTTGTGTTTGTTTGGAGTGGAGGAATGCAACCTCTGCTTTCTCTCCCTTGCAGATCAGATACAGATCTGATCTGTATGCAAAGCATTATGGGCCATTCCCAAAATAACATGCCAAAATAAATAGGAAGGGACAGTAAACTGTAAGACTGGACTAATTAGATTAGAAACTGACAAAAGAAGCCAGAGAGTTCTTTTAGGGCATATGCATTGGTTTCTGAGTCCAAACTGCTTTTCAAACAATTGCAGAAGTGGTTTTCCATGTAGAGGAGGAATGGATTTTGTTGGAAGGGGAGGGGGAATGGATTTTGTTGGAAGGAAAATAATTTGGAAAAAAATCCATTTGCTATGCAGAGAGCTAACCAGGTTTTTCTCTGGATAGTGGCCAGTATCTGTAATATTAAGATGTCCACTGGGGGTTATGATTCATTGGGAAAGGATTAAGGAAGTGATCTCTATAAAAACATTTGTTGCTTGCTAGGATGGACACCCAGGCTAAGTGGTGGGCAGCCAAGGCGGACAGAGAGTGGCACCTCGCTATTCAGGAGATGGTTCATAGCTGCAGGAAGCATCACTGAAATCCCTGTGATTTTTCTATTATGTATACATTTTTTTAAAAGGCAGGCAGAGCTGCCCTTGTAACTTCAGAATGCATTTGTTCTCCAGTTTTGTAGCTGGTCTCTGTTTTACTTGTGGCTTATATAGATTTTACATGTATAGCCTGTGCTTCCTCCAAGAGGATGAGAGTGGTGCACATGGTTACAATGATCCCTCCAACAGCCCTATGAAGTTGGTTATGCTGAAGATAAGTCACTGCCGCAGAGTCCCCCAGTGGGTTTCATGGCTGAATGATTTGAACTTGGATTTCCTCAGTCTAGTCCAGCACAGTAACCACTGTACCACTCTGGCTCAGAGTTCTTTCTTGATGTTTATAATAATAATAATAATAATAATTAGTAAAGTAAAGTTATGTCGTCGAGTTGGTGTCAACTCCTGGCAACCACAGAGCCATGTGGTTTTCTTTGGTAGAGTACAGGATGGTTTACCAGTCTCCAGCGCAGTATGAGATGATGCCTTTCAGCATCTTCCTACATTGCTGCTGCCCGATAGAGGTGTATACCAGTGGGGATTTGAACCAGCAACCTCTTGTTCCCTAGGCAAGTTACTTCCCTGCTGCGCCATTAGGTGGCTGCGATTTAGCTTTATTATTAGTAATATTCATTTATTAGTAGTAGTAGGCAGACAGAGCTGCCCTGGAGGCTTCAGAATGCATTTACTCTCCGCAGAAGCAGGCGTTTGTAGCTGGTCTGTGCTTTACCTGTGGCTTGTTCAGTTCTTTTCCTAATTGTGTGTGGGCTTGTGTTTTGATCCTGCCATGTTAGATATAAACCTACACACTACTGTAGTCCAGTTAAGCACTATAAAGCAACTGATGTTTTCCATATTTCTCTGTATTTCTGCTGATGAGCAATGGAGATTTGTGTGTGTTTGTATTTTGATCCCACTCATTAGCTACAATTCTGCATTTTGCCAGTTATTGCTAAGGCACCCAACTAGTCCTAAGGAACTCACCTAGTTCTGGCTGTACCTCCACAGCTGCCCACAATCAGCTTTGCTTCCTCCACCACCCACAATTGCCTCCACACCTCACTACCTGTGTCTACGTTCATCACCTGCCCTGCCTAGCGCGCCCCACCCCACCCCCCCGGTCCCAGAAACCAGCACCCGCCACTGCTGGTATTCTATAACTTGCCAGTACCTCTGTGCTCCATCTTTACCTCTGATTTTACAGTAGAATAAAGAGCCTGTGCCCAGAGAAAGACTTTCCTTGCCTTGCAAACATCGGTGAGATATGGTTATGTTGTGCCATCTAGTGCTCAACTCTGTTCAAAACTTTATCGGCAAATCAACAAAAGTTTATATTCACCATCACTTCACTGAACTGCAAGGGACTATGTTTATGGAGTAATAAGCTCTTAATGTTTGAGTCCATTTGTAATGGCCCACAAATTTTGGCCGTCTCAGGGGCACTGTTCCCTCTAAGGCATGTGCACATGTGTGCACTCACAAGTTTTTGGATGTCTGCTCAGTTCAGTTTAGATCCTGCTCAGGTTGAATCAGGAAGGCCCCATTCTGAATGCACGTGCACACACACTGCCTTGATCCTGTCGCCCAGAACAAAACTCATTCCACACAGAGATGAAAAATATTAGAGGCACTACTGCTCAGGGGACCAGGCCCGTCCTTAGGTTGGGGCAACCAGGGCGACTGCCCCAGGCCCCATGCTGGGACAGGCCCCACAGGAGAGCAGCCTGCCCTGCAAAAAAATTGACCTTCCTCCCCTCTCCCAGCTCGACCAACCTGTAGAGCTAAGGCCTGCAGGAGGCTAAACTGCTATCCAAAGGCTCCCTGCACAAGCGGAGATGCTGCTATACTGACTCTCAGCTGTTCGGCGGGGTCTTCCAAGGGCTTCTCTGCTGGAGCAGGCCTCTCTGAAGGCCTCCCAGTTTCCTGAAGCTCTCCAGCCAGGAGACAGAGTGGCCAGTGCTGGCTGCCCACCAGAGCGCAGTACACACCCTCTGTCCTCCCTGCCCTACAGCTCTGGGCTGTGCAGAGAGCTTGTGCCTTCCTCCTCCTTCTCAGAGCCCGCAATGAAAGGTATGGGATTTCCATTTTTTCATAATTCCCCAACCCCTTGTATATTTAGGGAATGGCTTCCTATAGGGCTTTGATATTGGTCAGAGATATAGGAGAGGGTGGGAAGGCTCTGAATATTGAAATTGAAATGACTGGACAAATTGCTTATTTTCAATATTTTTTTTTTAATTAAACACACACACACACACACACACACACACACACACACACACGAAGTCCTACAAGTGGCTTGTTTCATTGCAGAAAATTACAAAAGCTTCTGGAACTGAGGCTCCCCACCCCAGACCATCATTCCACCCCCATGTAGAGCAGGGCTGCTCAACTTTGGCCCTCCTGCAGATGTTGGCCTACAACTCCCATAATCCCTGGCTATTGGCCACTATGGCTGGGGATTGTGGGAGTTGTAGTCCAAAAACAACTGGGGGGCCTAAGTTGAGCAGGCCTGATGTAGAGGAATCTGCCCTTTGCCTTCATAAAAAGAGTAAAAGCACCCCACTTTTTGCCCCACCCTTTAGATCACCTGGGATGACTTGCATTAGGGCTTTGATATCGGGCACAGATGTAGGACAGGGTGGGAGGGCTTAAATGTTTAAGTGGCGTGACTGTCTGGCACCTGGGATGTGTCAAGCCCTGGTACGGGGTATAACGGGAACTGTAGTCTTTTAAGGGGCTGCTGCAACAGCTGTCAGTGCCCTGTATCTCCTGCCCGGTCTGGTAAGTCAGAAATAGGTCAGTGACAATTATGGGCCAACATCAGTTCCCCAAACTTTGAAATCTGAATCGAAAGGATTCTGCTTGTTTTTTGCTAAGAGCTCCAGCTACTTCTCCCGAATGGGAGCCACATGCTTATTCTGGCCCTTTAAGACAGACAATGGATATTCTGGAATGAGAGAAGATTCTAGGAGAGAGTTGACCAGAAAGAAATGAAACAGCTTTAAGAGGCAACCTTTCTGAACTCTGAAGATCCAGTAAGTTTTCTGATAAGGTTTAAAGCTAAAACCTCAACAACACTTGTAGGACATGAATAGCATGGGAGCAGCTCTTTCTCAAGGTTGTTGGCTACTGAGGTGACCCAAGTAACTCTGCTGCCCGAGACACCCCCTCCTGTCCCATTTCTAGGGGCGTAGCAAGGTTGGAGTGGGCCCAGAGACAAGATTTTTAAATGCCCCCCCCCCAGCTTTCCTCTCCTTCTCCTGGCCTGATGTCTCTGCTAACTATCCCAACTAGTTACAAGGTGTAAATAACAGCAGAACCAACTAATACAAGGATTTAAGTCTGATATTTCAAAATAAGTATGCTGCCTAGAAATACATTTCACTGAATACATGCACACGCACATTTCACAATATATAGTGATATACATTGAATACTATATATTCGTGCTACTTTTAATGCCTAGAACACACTAGAGGTAAGAGTATTTATGCTGCTTAGCTAGATAGATGCTAAGAAAGCATGAGCTAGATAGATGAGGATCTGGGATGATGATCATGTGACTTGCCTCTGGGGGCCCCTCAAGGCAGCAGGCCCCAAGACAAATGTCTCCCCTTGCCCAATAGTAGTTACGCCCCTGCCCACTCCACAAACACTTCAAGCAGCAAAATATTTCCTGGATGGGAGCACTAAAACACTTCATTATATAAAATATTCCTGCACATAGAGCAGCAGCATAAAATTAGGGAGAGAAGTTCAGCCTAGCATTTTTCCTGACACGCTACATCTCTGTGTGCAAGGGGAAATGTCTGCTTTTCTTTGTATGGGCAAGTGGGGTGAGGGAGAAGGAATATTCAAACATGGTACCGAGCCTAACTGAGCCTGAATTGATTATGAAATCTAGCAAAATACCTAACGGCCCCAACACTGCTGTCCTGTTGATCTTCTGTAACCGAATAGCCTTTTGTTATTACTAGCAGATAGACGTTACCAAGGCATAATAACTTCTAAGGTTTAGGGGTCCCCCCCCCACTTAAAAAGAACACACATTTCTAGCTTTAAGAAAGTAAACTTCACCCCTGTTTACTTTACACACACAGAATCTCGGGTTTGATCTTTGGCATTTCCAGGTAGAGCTGGGAAAGATCCCTGCCTGGAAACCTAGAGGCTTTTCAGGCAGCAAGCTTTACTGTGGGTTTACCAAAAGCCTTTACTGCAAGTTCGGGGCATAGTAGATACTCCTATGCAAAAAGATGATTTTTTTTAACTCCAGACATAAACAATGCAGTTACAGAGGCAGGGAGAAAGAGAAGACAGACTAATTTAGAACCAACAGACAATCAAAGATTCTTCACTACACACACACACACACACACACACACAGAGCTCAAATACCATGAGACGGAATTGTGAGCTCTTTGGGAGCAGGGAAACATTTCCTCATTTCTTTTGCTATGTAGACTTTTTGAAGGTTTGTTTGTTTTGTTAAAAAGCAATATATAAATGTATTAATAATTTTAACAAGGGACAAAGGACAAAGAGGGGAAAGGCACAGACCAGATTAAAACCAGCAAACAAGTTAGGATTCACCATAAACACAGACCAATATCTTCAGCCAAGATTCTTAGCTATTTAGTAGTTGTTCTGGATAGTTATTTTATTTGAACTTTTTATAGTTTTAGAATTTCTTTGTTGTGAGCGCGTAGAAACATTGGTAGTGGGCAACATACAAATATGTATGTCTGCTAACTGAGCAAAGAGGCACCTTTTAAAAGTGGCAATCTTCTTTATTGAGCAGGGGAGAGCAACTGGCCCTATCCATCCCCAGCACAGCATCCCTCCAGTGGCTGTTGCTGGTTTCTATATTCTTTTTAGATTGTGAGCCCTTTGGGGACAGGGAGCCACCTTTCTTTCTTTTTGAGAACTTTTGTTGAAAAGCAGTATACAAATATGTGTTGCTGTGTGTAGGATTGGTTGGTGGATTAGTTGGAGGGTGAGTGAGTGAGTGAAATGTATATATTCCTAGATGATGGTTCGTCACACACACTCCTAGAGCAGGGTTACATATATACAGAGAGAGAGCAAGAGCAGAAAATCCTTTTCACTGTCCCCAAACATGCCCCCCCCGCACCCCACTGGCCAACCTACAAAAGCAAAATAACCAGGACTACAACCTTCTTTTGTGGGGGGGGGGGGAGAAGAGCTCACAGCTTGGAACACTTATTTGTACAATTAATCTGGGAGCAGAGAAAAATAGAAGTAGGACGAGGAACATAGGCAGCTTCCATATACTGAGTCACGACCATTGGTCTATCTAGCTCAGTATTGTCTACTCTACACAGATTAGCAGCAGCTTCTCCAAGGTTGCAGGCAGGAATCTCTGTCAGCCCTATCTTGGAGATGCTGCCAGGGAGGGAACTTGGAACCTAGATGTTCATCCCAGAGCAGCTCCATCCCCTGAGGGGAATCTCTTCCAGTGCTCACATTTCTAGGCAACCAGGGAGGACCCTGCTTAGCTAAGGGGACAAGTCATGCTTGCTACCACAAGACCGGCTCGCCTCTCCGAGACACATCATAGCAATAGCAATAGCACTTACATTTATATACCGCTCTATAGCTGGAAGCTCTCTAAGCGGTTATCATGGCATCAAAATATCCTTTTCAAGGGGCAGGGAACCATCTTATTTCTTATTCTACATGCAAACTGCCGTGAGGACCTTTCTCGTGTTGGAAAAGAGCCTATCAAAAATAAACAAATATGCATGTATTAAATAACAACAACAACAAGATGCATTGCACCAGAGTGAAATCTAACCATAATTGCTGCCCCAGTACCAGGGGCGTAACTATCATAGGGCAAGGGGAGACAGTTGTCTGGGGGCCCACTGCCTTGGGGGGGCCCTTCAGAGGCAAGTCACATGACTGACTCCCCCAGCCGCACACCCGCCTGGGCTTCCTTCAGTTGTATTCATCCTCCGAAACTGATGTGAGTGTTAAGACCTGGAACTACCAGCACAGCATATCTTTCTCTAGTACCATTAAATGACTTGCATCATCCACAATTTACAAAACCTTTAAAAAAATAATTTAGGATGATGTTCTATATCTATATCTAACTATAGTTTTTGTTACCACTAATCAGCCTCATTTAAGATTTCTTTACTTCATGAGCGGAGCTTCAGTGAGGGGGGGCCCGTTTTAAAATCTTGTCTCTGGGCCCCCTTCAACCTTGCTATGCCCCTGCCCAGTACAAAGTGATATGGGGCCAAAGGAGCCCCACGTGGCTGAGGGTGCAAGGGGGGCTGCTGCCTTTCGTGCTCAGTCAGGTCTTCCTGTTTTCTTTTCTTTTTTTAAAGAAGAAGGGGGCGCCTCTAGCCCTTCGCTCCTTGCACTTTCAGGCGGCCAGAGGGGAGGGGATGTATAGACAGGCATGCGGGGGCTGAGCGAGAGAGGGGGGCGGGGCTAGAGGTGAGGGGGGCGGGCGCAGCAGAGGGGAAGAAGAGGCCGCGCAGTGGGGAGAGGGTGGGCTGGATCGGGCGCCAAAGGGGCGCTGCAGCAGCAGCTGGCTGGGCTGGAATTGCGCGCCCGCCGACCCAAGCAGCCGCTCCAGCAGGACGGTGCGGTGGGCGCAAAGCAGGGAGCCTGGCCCGGCCCCCGAAGGGAGGAGGAGGTGGCTGCGGCAGGGGGCAGAGAGCGGCAGCTGCAGTCGGAGGAGCCCCGCCAGCGGCGGAGGAGGGTTGCAGAGGAGGAGCCGCCGCCGCAGGGGCGTCCCTGTCTCCGGGGAGGAGGCGGGGAAAGAAGCGGAGGGAGGAGGGGAAGGAGGAGCCGCCGCCAGCAGTGTCGCCCGACTAGCAGTGGCCGCCGCGCTGCCCCCGGGACGGGAGAGAGCGGGCGAGCAAGGGCCTCCTCGCGGCGCAGCGGCTGCCGGCCGGGCCTGGCGGTGCGTTGCAAGCCCGCGGGCCGCCCTCGCGCTTCCCCGCCTCTTGAGCTCCCTCTCTTCGGGGCAGCCAGCGCCGGTTTGCAATGGTGGGCCTGCGTGGGCGGGCCGCGCAAATGATGCCCCCGTCGGGCTTCTGGCGGCCGCGCAAGGGGCTTCCTCCGGGCCCGGTGGCGCAATTGCGCCCGGTGCAAATGGCGGCGGCCGCGCAAATGATGCCCCCGTCGGGTTTTTTCAGCGGCTCGCCTCTCTGTTCTCCCGAAGCCCAAAGGCTGCCCGCGCAGGGTCTGGAGATGCAGGGCGCTGCAGCAGCAGAAGGGGGGGGGGCGTCTAGCTGGGGTTTTCCTTCCAGCCCGGCCTGGCCTCCACGGAGGTTCAACAGGCTCTGGTTGTGTGCAGTCTTCATGCACGGGTATAAAGGGCTGACTTTTGGGGCAGGGGTCCCAACCTTGGGCCCCAGAGAGAAGAGTACAGCCAGGGGAGCTCTTACCCCGGGGTTCCAGGGCGAAGTCCCGGGTCTCCCCCGCCCCTGGGGGCCCCCGATCATCTTTAGGCTGTGATTGCCCAGCTGAGCATGATGACGTGGGTAATTTGCAGGGGAAGGGGAGGCCTCCAAAGGCCTTTAGGGCCAGGCTCCAAGATTACCCAGGTGCACCTCTCCTCATCCCTAGAGGCAATGGGACATAAGAATAGAGGGAACTGCCTTCTACTGAGTCAGATCTTTGGTCCATCTCATTGAGTATTGTCTACCCAGACTGGCAGCGGACTTCTCCAAGGCTGCAGGCAGGAGTCTCTCTCAGCCCTGCCTGGAGATGCTGCCAGGGAGGGATCTTGGAACCGTCTGCATGCAAGCAGGCAGCTGCTCTTCCCAGAGCGGCCCCATCCTCTAAGGGCAATATCTTGCAGTGCTCACATGTGTAGTCTCCCATTCAAATGCAACCAGGGAGGACCTGGCTTAGCAAAGGGGACAATTCATGCTTATGGTTGGGAGCCCCTCTTAGCAGAAGGGGTCTTTGGGTTCAGTGGGATGCTTCTGCGGGTCCCTCCTATATTATTGGGTACTGACAGCCTCTTTCTTGCTACCTCTTTGTCCCTGACTGACAGGCCGTCGGCCCACTGTCACCCTGGCGCTGCGTTGCTTGGATGGTGTGTTCCTCTCCCCCACGGAGAATGATTTTGTCAACAAGATCGTCGAGGAGCTGGACCACTTTCTGCTTCAGAACCAGCTGGAGAAGTAAGGCCACTGTGGTCCACCTAGCTCAGGATTGTCTACACAGACTGGCAGCAGCTCTCCAAGGTTTCAGGCAGGAGTCTCTCCCAGCCCTACCTGGAGATGCTGCCAGGGATTGAACCTGGGACCTTCCACATGTGAAGCTGATGCTCTACCCTGAGCTACGGCCTCATTCCCTGGGTGAACTTGTAATAAGTATATGTATTAAGGCTATGGACATCTGGTAGATGTTAATCCTTGACCATCAAAAAATGTTTGGAGATTCTAATTTGGCAAAGAGGCACCTTTTAACGTGGCGATTCTCTTTTATTTAGCAGGGGGAGAGTAACTGGCCCTACCCACCCCCAGCACAGTACCTCCAGTGACTGTTGCTAGTGTCTATCTGATGTTTCTTTGTAGATTGTGGGCCCTTTGGGGACAGGGAGCCACCTTATTTATTTATTATTTCTCTGTGAAAACCGCCCTGAGACATTTTTGGAAGGGTGGTATAGAAATCGAATAAATAAAATAATAATAATAATAGCAATTTTCTTTTTTGCAGTACTTAAACTTATTTATCACATTTTAATACTCCTTTGAAGGAGTGCGGCAAGATCTTTATTGTGCTCTGTCCCTTACCTTGATGCTGTGACGATGTCAGATGCAAAAATAGGCAGTAAATTATTATTTGTTTTGTTTGTCATGGCTGCCAAGCTGTCTCCAGATAGGAATGATTTGGCATAACTCGTCGGGATGCACCCTGTGGCCAGATTGCTTGATGCTGATTCTGCTGTACTTTTTCTTTTCCAGAGTTCTCTTGTTTCCTCCCTTGTCCAGTCGTCTCCGGTACCTGATTCACAGAACCGTGGATGATGTTGACCTCTTGAGCAGCTTTTCTGTCGGGGAAGGATGGAGGAGGAGGACTGTAGTCTGTCACTCAGCAATAAGGTTAGAATAATAGGAAACTTGGCTTCCACCTTCTTTTGAATCAGGCCATTGGTCTCTTTCGCTCAGTACTGTCTACACAGACTGGCAGCGGCTCTCCCAAGGTTTCAGGCAGGAGTCACTCCCAGTCCTACCTGGAGATGCTGCCAGGGAGTGAACTTGGAAACTTCTGAACTTGGAAACTCGGAGCAAGCCGATGCTCTGAGCTACTGCTCCGTCCTCTTAATTCTACATCTAGTTTTTGTTTTTGGGTGGCAATGTGGAAATCCCTCAGCAAAGTAATGCTGTACTTTGCCCTGCTAGCTGAACAAAAGAGGCACCTTTTTAAAGCAGTGATTCTCTTTATTGAGCAGGGGGAGAGCATCTGGCCCTCTCCGTCCCCAGCACAGCATCCCTCCAGTGACTGTTGCTGGCATCTGTCTTACGTTTCTCCGCTTTTGAAACTTTTGTTGAAAAGCAGTATATAAATATTTTTTGTTCGGGATAAATCTGGCCAATATGTGAACACAGACCTCCATTCCAGAGGAGATGTGAGCTAAAAGCCGTGTGTGAAAAACGCCCTGGTGTTTCCCCCACCCGCTGCAGCTCTTTCCAAACAGTAAACATCACTTCCCCTGGAGTATGGACATGGCGTTCACTACAAACTCTCTCTTTTAATCAAATCAATCCATTTATTTCGGTCATTGACCATAAACATTACATTACACAATAGCCAATCGCAATTTACATAAAATGTGACAAAACATGGCCACTACATTTGTATTCTTATAATTAAGTAATTCTTGGCTTTTTGTTTGATTCTTCCTGTCTCGGGTTTAGGTTGCCTGACGATCAAGACGACGCCCCTAGCAATGCCTGCATCCCAAGCCGCCCCCCCAGTTCGAGAAGCCGAGGAGGCAGGCCCAGGGGAGGGCCGCGTCGTGGGGAAGCGCTGGCTGATGGCTCTCAAGTTCGGAGAGGGAATGGTCGGGGCCGGAGGAAGAAGCCAGACAGAGCTCTGTACGTTCCTAGGGTGATGCGCAAGAAGCCCGAAGCTCGGAGAAGAGAAGATGTGGAAGCTTTTGGAACCGAGCCGGTCGGCTTTGGGCTGAATGAGGATGATGAGCCCAGAATGTCCAGTGTCAACTCTGACAGGAAAGAAGTTCTAGATGCCAGCCGAATACCTAGTCACATTGATCCAGACTTGGAAGCTCAGAGCCCTCGAGAGACGTGTATAAATAATCTGGAGGCTGGTAGTAAAAGTGGAAAGGGGCCCCTGGAGTGTCCCGTGTTGGAATGTGCCCCACCGTCTTCGAAAGAGGAAGGCCAAAGTCATGTCAAGGAGACCACCTCCGTGTCGGAGAGCAGCCAGAAACTGGCCCCACTGGAGAGTGAATGTAAGGGTGGCACAGATGCTTTGATACCAGAGCGCTGCGAAACCTCAGGCCTACCAGAAGAGCATGAAGAAGGAAGGCTTGGCAACACATTGTTGGAAGGAAGTCGATGTCCGCTTCTGCAGGAAGGCCAGAGCGAGAGCACTGCCGAGGCCGTCACTTTGGGATTGGCCCCAAACTCACCTGTGGTGGAAGATCAGGGGAAAAGAAGCCCGCTTTCCATTACGCTGGAAAGCAGCATGACTCCCACCCTACCTGAAGTCTGCAAGAGAGAGGGTACGGGCGCCATCTTGCTGAAGGATAGTGGCAATCTGTTCACCTTGGAGGATCAGAGTAACGATTGTGTGTGTGCTGGTGGAGAGGAGTGTAGCGTCCCGCTGCTTTTGCTGGAAGAGGGTGCTGGGCATGTTGCAGCATCCCAACACGACCCCAGAGTCTCCGCATTGGAAACCCAGGATGAGAACGGCGTTGATGCATCCTTAGTGGACTGTAGCCAATCTGGGCTCTCTGGGCCGAGCATTCAGGACCAAAGTGCTCCTATATTGGAAGAGGACGCGTCTCCTGTCCTGGGCTCTTGCAGAGATCCAGCTGTGATAGAGCCTCAGAGACCGCTCTGTTTGAATGTCTCCATCTCGGAAAATGGCAAAACTGACCTTGTGCTTGAAAGTCGGGAGAGAGAAGCGATTGACCTGGGAGCTAGTGAGTGGCCTGGGCTGGTTCTGTCTGCAGGTGACAGAAGTTTGATGAGCTCGGCAGTGGAAGAGAAGGACAGCATCTTTGAAGAGGATTGTGGTGCTGAACTCTTACAAGAGGTAACTGTTTAGTGGGCTGTTTAGGAAGCTGGTCTTGTGGTAGCAAGCATGACTTGTCCCCTTAGGTAAGCAGGGTCCGCCCTGGTTGCATTTGAATGGGAGATTAGAAGTGTGAGCACTGGAAGATATTCCCCTCGGGGGATGGAGCCACTCTGGGAAGAGAAGAACGTTCCAAGTTCCCTCCCAGGGTAGTCTGCATGTAACACTGTCTGTAAGCTTTGCTTACAGATAGCCACTTCTCACATTATGATTGATCTGTTGTCAGGATCCAAAGCCTTGATGCAGCATAATGAAGTGGAAATGGGGTGAGTGAGTCAAGTGTACCATTTCAGACTGCTGGTGGGAGAGCTGGTTTTGTGGTAGCAAGCATGACTTGTCCCCTTTGCTAAGCAGGGCCCACCCTGGTTGCATTTGAATGGGAGACTACACATGTGAGCACTGTGAGATATTCCCCTCGGGATGGAGCCACTCTGGGAAGAGCAGAAGGTTCCAAGTTCCCTCCCTGGCAGCATCTCCAAGATAGGGCTGAGAGAGATTTCTGCCTGCAACCTTGGAGAAGCCACTGCCTGTCTGTGAAGACAATACTGAGCTAGATAGACCAATGGTCTGACTTGGTATATGGCAGCTTCCTGTGTTCCTATGGGCTATTGTTTCCCAGAGGGTTGATTCAGGTGCAGTGCCAAGCCATGGGAATGTAGGAAGCTGCTTTATACAGAGGTGGACTGCAGGTCCATCCAAGGTTCCAGGCAGGAGGCTCTCCCAACTCTACTTGGAGATGCTGTTAGGGATTGACCTGGAACCTTGACACAATAAATTGTAGCTGGGAATGATGGGAGTTGTTATTCAGCAACATCTGGAGGAACCGTGGTTGGAAGCCACTGGTCTACACCAGGGATTCTCAACGTTGGGCTGCCAGATGTTATTGGATTTCCAACTCTCATAATCCCCAAGCAAAGGCCACTGGGGCTGGGGATTATGGGAGTTGAAGTCTAAAAACATCTGGGGACCCGATGATGAGAACCCCTGGTCTACTCTGACTGGCAGCAGCTCTCCAGGGTTTCGGGCAGGAGTCTCTCCCAGCCCTACCTGGAGATGCTGCCAGGGAGTGAACCTGGGACCTCCCACATGCAAGCAGATGCTCTATCAATGTCTTCCAGCAGACCATGCTCACATGCAGTCACCCATTCAAATGAAAACCAGGCTGGACCCTGCTTAGCAAAAGGGGCAATTCATGCTCACTGCTGCAAGACCAGCTCTCCTCCCCATGGTCCCGTGTTAGGTGAATTAACTTTTCAGGAGCCTTGGACTTGTGTACTTCCTCCTGCACCCTGGTTCCTCTTCCTAGTTTGATTCAAACCATCATTTGTTCTTTGGGCTGAACTGGCCCCCTATGCAGCTGCTGTGTCATTGAGCCCAGGGTATGTCCTTCAGAAGCCACCTAATGGCGCAGCGGAGCAATGACTGCACGGGAGGAGGCAATGGCAAACCCCTCCTGTATTCTACCAAAAACAACCACAGGGCTCTGTGGTCGCCTGGAGCCGACACCGACTCGACGGCACACTTTACTTCCTTCAGGATCTCAAAAAGGCCACCTACGTTGAAGTTTGAATGATGCGAATGAATTTAAATCACTAGCTTAAAAGACAGGTCACCTAAACGTTATTCAGTTGGTTGACAGGCCTAATGATTAACTGTGGTTAAAGCAGAGGAACAGATAGCGTATGATGGGAGTTGTTATTCAGCAACATTTGGAGGAACTGTGGTTTTTCCATCTGCACAGAAAAAGAGTAGTCCGTGAAGCAGGCTTTTTAGAATGAAGGGTCTATTTAAGCATCCCGGAGAACCATGTGTTAAAAGCTGCTTCTCAACTATTACCTGAGGCTACAGGTGATGGGTTTCATATTTTGAGTGTTTGCCTGTGGTGGTGTGGAACTCCTTGCACAATGAAAACAAACTTAAAATATGACAAATTTAATTTTAATTTTATTTTAATGTAATCCACTCCGAGCCATTTTTTGGAAGGGTGATATAGAAATCAAATAATAAATAATAAAAGAATAAACTGAGGAAGGTTGATTATCTGATTTTCTGTTTTCCTCATGCAGGGAGTCGTTCATAGAAGAGCATTGAAAAAACAACAACCCAAAACCCCACACAGCCTGAAGTTGTATATAGTCAAATAATAGCCTTTACTGTGTAAACTGTCCCATAGTGAACATACGAGGGAATGCTTCTTGTTCTTCTGTTGACACACACATTTTTCGCTCCTCACTCTTTCCAGATCACAAATTATTTGACCATAAAGGACATAAGCATTGAGAAGATCCAGTTTGACTACTCCAGCTATGGGGAGGCACAAATCAATGAGGGAGATTTTGGACATGTGCTAGAGATCTATGATTTTTCACCCTCCTTGAAAACGGAGCACCTTCTGGAGATTTTCACAGACTTCCAGTAAGTAGCTCCCCTGGAACCTCCTTTGTGTTCAAGGCAGACCCAAGGCAAAGCGTTCCCCTTCCCCACAATCAAAACGTAAAAGCAACTGCCCGTGCCCCACACAGCCTGCCTTATACTGAATCGAACCTTTAGTCCATCTAGCTCAGTATTGTCTGCTCTGTCTGGCTTCAGACAGAAGTTTATTCTGCAAAGTCCTTTCTAAAATGGTTTTAGTGGTGTTTAAACTTGTTTAATTGTTGTTTTTTAATTTGATTTTTTTTAAAAAAATCTTAATAAATAAACTTTTTATTAACATCTACTTCCTATGTGTGCAGAAGGCTACTGCGGAGAGTTGGAAATTTCAGATCTGCTACCATGTGAAAGATGGTGTTTTGGCAAAATTCCTTATGCCCTTTTAACCACCACTAAACACTCTGGTCTGGTCTTTCTGTCTTTTAGAGAGAGTGGATTTAAAGTGCAGTGGGTTGACGATACTCATGCTCTCGGGGTCTTCTCCAGTTTGGTAGCAGGTGATTATTTATTTCTTCAAAGCTTTTGTGTTTTCATCGTGAAATAAGCATGTGCACTACAGGCAACAATGCTTCCATTGTGCCACTGTCGATTTTGAAAAATGCTACAAAAGCAGATGCATGTGTTCCTTGTAGTGTCACCTGTATTCTCGTGTTTCTATTGTGCTTCAAAAACCTGCAAAATCTGCATAACCGAAAATGACAGTGGGGCGCGCTGTGTGTTTGAGAGAGGGAGAGGAGGATGCATGCATGCCATGGACAATGTTGACATTGTCCTAATGTGTTCCGCTGGTGTTTAACTCCTGGGCTGGTTCTAATAGTCAACATAATATCTGTTAAACGTTACATCCTATATCCATGCGGTGAGCCCGATTTCTGAACTTGGAAATCTTCAGTAATGTTGAGGTAGCAAATGTGCTGACCCAACACCGATAGCTATGGATCAAATCTCTGATTATTGATGTTGGGTTGGCAAAATTGGGAGCATGCGTGCCATGAGGACCTAGGATTCCATGTTTAGCAGATATCGTGTTGATTGTGAGAACCAGCCTATGGTCTGTAATGTAAATATAGTAGTTGTTGTCAGCCAGCGTGTGGATAGCACTATATAAATAATAACTATAGTTATATTTCTTTGCAGCCTCTCAAGCCTTGGAAAAGAGTTATGAATCCTTAAAGATCCGGCCCTTAATCCATGGCACAAGACAGTCAAAAATCAAGGCTCTTCAACGGCCAAGTAAGAGAAGTCCTAAGTCTGGAATGGTTCAGAGTTAGTATGGTGGAAGATTAGCATTATATTCTGTAGTTAGTGGCCTGCTTGCCTATGAAGGAGGCTTTCTGTCTCTTTACTTTTGCAATCTAACCCAGCTGTTCTTGAACATATAGATGACTCTTTAGCTTTATTAAAGAACATGACTCACCCATCCCATTAGTCCTGCTGACTCTAATATAGTAAAAGTGGCTGAAAAAAACAGGGGCTGGCATACAGAGCAAGGTGGTGCATTGAGAGAGCAGCCTAGCAGAACTTTCCAACTAACTCTGCGGTAGGGAAGCAGCCATTTTTTATGCCTTCCCCAGAAAGTCCTTGGTGCCACCTGAAAATGTGCCCCTGAGGGTTGTACAGTCATCAGGGACATGCTTGGGGGTGTACAGAGGACGGATGCGCCTAGGTAATTTTGGAGCTTGGAGCTCTAGGCCTTTTGAGCTCCCCCCCACTCGCTGCAAGTTAAGCATTATCCCCCCCTACACATCATGACACACACAGTATTTTTAACGTGGGGGTTTGAGGGCACAAACAGCAACTGAACTCACAAGAATGTAAGAATATATAAAATATTTATGCAGATATGCATTAACTGAAATATTTCAACATGCAATTTAGTATATTCCCGTCCTACATATTCCTTTCCCCATTCCCACTCTGTATCTAAAGCAGAGGTCATGCCCAGTGCAGGTCACAATCACTCTCCGCCACCCGGTGCAGCGTGGGCCAGCAGTGCGATATGGCAACCACACCACCTGGGACAGACTAAAGAGGATTTGGAAGTATCCAGGGGGTGTGGAGACGCTGGACTTCGGCCCAGAAGTCCAGGGGTAAGAGCACCTCTGACAGAGGGCTTCCTGAGGAAGGTGAGAGTGTCAAAAATGGCTACTTCTTTGCTGCAGGTGATTCTTTCAGGCTGCTCTGCTGCTGCATTGAACATGAGAACAGCCCTGCTGGATCAGGCCCAAGGAGGCCCATCTAGTACAGCATCCTGTTTCACACACTGGCCCACCAGATGCCTCTGAGAAGCTCACAGGCAAGAGTTGAGGGCATGCCCTCTCTCCTGTTACTCCCCTGCAACTGGTATTCAGAGGCATCCTGTCTTTGAGGCTGGAGGTGGCCTGTAGCCCTCCTCCGACTAGTAGCTGTTGATAGACCTCTCCTCCATGAAGTTATCCAAACCTCTCTTAAAGCCATCCAAACTAGTAGCCAACACCACATTTTGTGGCAGAGAATTCCACAAGTTGATGATGCTTTGTGTGAAAAAGTACTTCTGTTTGTTGGTCCTAGATTTCCTGGCAATCAGTGTCATGGGATGACCCCTGGTTCTAGTGTTCTGGGAGAGGGAGAAGAATTTCTCTCTATCAACTTTCTCTAGTGTGGCCTTGCTCTATACGTCAGCTAGGATGTGTTGACTCTAGCACTGCGTGTTAGTTTGGGAAATGTTTCTATCTAGAAGAGGACCAAAAATGAAACCTTCATCTGGTTGTAAATATTAAGATTATACCAGCAAGAATGAGTCTTTATGTAAAAAAACATGATTTAAATCTAGTCTTACTTCGTGATTTAAATCGTGATTTAAATTGATTTGATTTAAATCAAATCCACCCTGTCACCCCCTGCTTAAGGCGATTATGATAGGGGGTAATGGGAGTTTTAGTTGAACAACATTTGCACATCCGCGTTTGAGATTCGCTGTTGTAACATCCAGCCAGGCTCAGCAGTGAGTGGAGTGACCTAGAACCTTTCTCTCTGATGTACTACCTTTGTTTTCACTTTGGGGATGGGGACGTAGCTCAGCGGAAGAGCATCCGAGGTCCCAGGTTCACTCCCTGGAAGCATCTCCAGGTAGGACCTTGGAGAGTCGCTACCAGTAAGTGTAGACAATACTGAGCTAGATGGACCAATGGTTTTACTTTGGGTGAAGCAGCTTTCTATGTTCCTATGTGGATTTTGGTTTTTGTTTGGTGTTTTTTTAAAGCTCTGCAGGGCAAGATTTCATCGGGGTGAAATCTTGCTGAGGCTCAACGTCCAGTTTGCTGCATTCACCAGAATTCCTTTCCCAATTGTGTGTGTCCCCACCCCCCTCCCTCCATCCCCTACTCACTTTCTCACTCTCCACTTCCGTTTTATTCAGAGCTCCTTCAACTGGCCAAAGAGAGACCCCAGACAGACACAGTGGTGGCTAGAAGGCTGGTGACCAGGGCCTTGGGACTGCAACGCAAACCCCAGCGGTACACAAACCGGGACGTACCAGAGCCAGAAAACGCAGACCCACCAGAGTAAAACAGATTGCCTGATAAATGGCTTGGGGTGATCATCTGGACACGGTATTAAACTGTACAGAACTGTACCATGATGACAATGGGCTTCCTCTGTGCATTTTTGGTTGTTCTTGAGATAGTGGGGGAGTCTATGATGGTCGCTGGTAGCGTTAGCACCAGCAAAGGTTGACAAGTGTGAATGCCAGGATTCTTGTGGCTTTTCCAGGTAGCATGCAGACATGTTGAGGACCACAGGAGGGCACTCTAGCACAGTAAGAGATTTTTCCTCTAATGTTGTCAAAGTAGCATACGCTTTTTGCGAGTTGACTGATTTAACCAATGTTTTTGGAACGTTCCAGAGGAAGTTTGGAAACCTCCTTCGGTTGGCAGACATTCCTTGCTTCCTGACCCATTAGGGTGGAAACTACAGGATTGCCCTCTTTCTTGGGGGTATCCCATTTTGGGCCCCCAGAGATGGTTGGACTACAACTCCCTTCATCCCTTTGGCCATTGTGTCTGGGGCATGATGGGAGTTGCAGTCCAACAGCAACTTGGGGACCCAAAGTTGGGCATCCTGGCACTCTCTCATGCCTTGAATGTCTGGGCTTTACCACTTCTCGCTTGTAAAGTAAGGACAGGCAAGTGTGCTTTCCAGCAGAGGAGCAATAGGGTTGTTCTCACGATTGGCATCGGGGCTGGAGAAGCCTCCGACCCTCATTTGGGAGCCATGTGTACTTCCAGTTGGCCATCGCTAGAATCCTGCAAGGGAGGAGGAGGAGGGGGAAATAGTCTGCAAGGTCTGGAGGCGAGGGGAGTATTTTCTCTCTACTCTCACGCTGGAGCTGGATACAAGTTCTGGGCTGGCCTCTGCTGCCTGCCTCCATACCCAGGCCACAGATGAGCATTTCCCCTTCCTCCTTGCTCGCTTGCTTGCTTGTAGGATTCTCACGATGACCAATCGGGAGCTTCTCCTACACAGTCTTGAGAACAGCCCTGTTGGATGGGAAGAGTGCCTTTCACCCTTTCCCTGCAGTCTAAGTTCCAAGTAAGTTAATGCTGGAGATGGAAGTCTGGAATACCGGTTTGGGTGGGGAGGCAGTGTGCAAGAGGAGGTCGTCTTCTCCCTTGCCATTTCTCAGGCAGAAACGGTACCCTCCTGGCCCCACTTTGCAAAGGTGGTGGTGGAACGGGTACTTCTGCCCTCAGTGTCCAGCCTATAAAGCAGGGGTAGGACAGCCTGGCTTTCCAGCTGTTGCTAAACTACAATGCCCATCATCCCTAGCCACAACTTATGGTGGCTGGGGTTGATGGGAGTTGTAGTTCAACAACAGCTGGAGACCCAAGGTTGCCGACTATAGAGAATCCCAGTGGGTGAGCCTGTCTTTCAGCATTCACTGGAAGGGAGAAAGCATTGAGCTCACTCGGAGAAGAGCAGAGGAGCCCCCCACCCCCACCCCATGATCAAAGGGGCCAAATCTAAGTTGACGCGAGAAACACAAAAGCAACACATTTGCAGGAGTCAACATCTTGTTTACTGAAGTTTGTAAAGATTTTGTTTTTAAAATAAAGCTATTAACACAAAACCAATAAGCTGTGGACGCATGGTAGCTTTCCGAATCCTCTTTGCCGACGGTATTTTAACAACTGCATCTGTTTTTCTCATGCTTGGGGAGCGGGGGAGAGAACCCATCCTGGGTCCCGTTAGTGGAAGAGACCGATAATGCCAACTTGCCTGAATTTGTATGGCGAAAAATAACCAACGGGTAAAGGGCTTAACCCTGCCGGGCAGCTTTGTCCCAAATTTGGGGGTTTGGGGTTGGCTGTGGTTGCTAGTGGGGTGGGCCTTGCTTACAGGGGCCCTGCAACCAGGATCCGCTGGGGTGGGAGGTAGTTGGTAGGTTGGCTCTTCCCGTTTGAATTTAGGGTGCCTGCAAACTTTTCTCCATTTCCCACGCTGCTGAGCTACATTTTCCAGGCTGCTGAGGAAGCAACACTGCTGGCTTCAAGTATTTGTGGAATGGCCTTGCTTCTCTAGACTAACAAAGCCTTCGGCAAACTAGAGTGTGGAGAACTGGCAATAAAGTCAAGGTAAGCTGAGACCTGGGCACAGCCCCTGGGTCAAGATCCCTGCCCTGCTCTTAGTAGTTCTACCTTCTCTTCAGTTGGTGGCAGAAGAGAAGGTGGTGGTGGTCCTCATTCACAGCACCCTGGTCTTTCAAGGGCCACAGGGCCGCCCTCTGGGGGTTTCCATTCCACCCTCTAGCCCGGGGTGGGCCAACTTGGCCCCCCAGCTGATTTATTTATTGTGGCTGGGGGTGAGGGGAGTTGTAGCTCAGCTGGAGTGCCCAGGTTGCCTACCCCAGGCTAGAAGGATCTTGTGGGATCTTGATGTTCTGTTTTCAACAGTGCCCACCAGGTGCCTTGGAAAACTCCCAACACAAAATGAAGGTGGCTTCCTTCTTTCTACACCGTCGGGTCTCGTCTTAAGTCACCTTCCCCCTAAACTAAGAAACTAAGTGCTGTTGGACTACAATGCCCATCATCCCCCAAGACGGGGCATTGTGGTACAACAGCATCTGGGAAACGAAGGCTGGAGACGCTTGTTCTAGCCACTGTTAGGCAGACCCTCTTGGAGGGTACTCTGTACCCCTGTCTTACAGAGTTTGACCATCAGTACCATCTTGGGGGACAAATGCTGATACTGATTTTTGGGAACGTCTACCCCTCTGGAGATGGAAAACAGATGGTAGCCTTGTTACAGCTTTCTCTGTGTTATCACCTCGTCTTTATCCCCACCCACAAACAGTCAAGTTAAAGTTGCAGTCCTTTTTGCACAGAGGAAAGGGTAACTGAGCAAACTGTACATGGGGCCCTCAGCATCCGTGGTTTCGCGTATCCAACATTGGGCAGTGGAGGAGACCTGACTTGGTTATCCGCAGTTCTAAAAACTGGCAAAATTCACTTAGTTCCTGGGTGGCCGGAAATGACTTCCGATGTCATTTCCAGTCACCGTTTTGCAGGACAGAGCCATTTGTGACTTTCTTTACCCTGCACCCCACTCCCGATTTTGTACAGAATTTCGGAGGGGTTTGGGGGGGCATTGATTGGTAGCCAGAGAGCATGGCACAGTACTTAATTTCACTCATTTCTGCTTCTTTTTTAAACCCTTAAGCCCTTTTTTACCTGAAGGAAGCTAACCCCCCCCCCCAATTCCCATTGATTCAAGGTCTCGTTATCTACAGTTTCACGATCTGCGGTTGTAGGCCAGAACGGAACCCCTGCGGATACCCCCTTCATGGAGTAATCTTTGGAGGACCTTCCTGCCAATTTTCATTACCATTCCTCTGACACTATTGATAAAACCTTTATAAGTAGTTTTAAAGCGCTTTTAAAACACCATTGCAAATTTGGGTCTCTGCAGGCCTGATGTCAGGACAATAAAAGCACGGAAACACCCTGAAAGCTGAAATTCTTGCCCTATTCTTGCCTCTTTTCCATCCCCAGGGCTGAAGGAAGGCCCTGTCAAATATCACGATGAACATCCATCCCCTCAGATGGTACCGGCCACCACAGCTGCCTCATGGACTGTTGCAGTGGCAGCCCCCATCTCGGCCTACTATGATGTACACCCCACAAGTAGCGGCTGCTGGTTTTGACTGGCCCAGCAACGTGGGCTGATTTTGGCAAGCAAAGCTGTTAGTTGCTTGGCCAATGAGTCTGATGAGCCTCCATGTGAAGAGACAAATGGCGAGCCCAAGCAGGGTCATGCAAATTGGCATTAGCCTCACAACACCCCTGTGAGGTAGGTTATACAAGTCAAAAAGAACAGACACCATAAGACTCCTTGTGCGTGACTGCAAAACACCTACAGCCAGTCAGCAGAGTCTTTCATCATCCATGTAGCACAGGGGTGGCCACCTTGAGGCTCTCCAGTGGTTGTTGAGCAATCATTTACGGCTGGGGATGATGGGAGTTGTAGTCGAACAGCTGGAGAACCTCAGCTTGGCCACCTTGATACAGCACTTACCTGTGCAACGTGCATTATAAATCTTCCTCTCATTTATTCACCTCTGCTCCCATTTTACAGATGGGTTTAGAGGAAGAGCCAGAATGAGTCACTGTGAGGGATCTACTGTGCCCCATACTGAGAAGACAGGTGAACTCAGCTTAAATCCCTCCAACAGAGGACTATGCATCTTTGGTAGCACCATGTGGGTATATATAGTTCATTTCTCCAGTTAGGGGAGACTTTTTTACACACTGCAAAAGGACATCAGAAATAGGGTGGTCCAAAAGAATCGCTATGCTCTCTGCCTAGGCTTTAGGCATCCCTTTGTTTGCCTTGGGACCAAAACAACTGGGACTAGAAGGGCTATCAACAACAAACAGCCACAGTGGCTTAATAGAACCTTCATGGGCAGAGCAGTATACCTGTAGTTAACAGCTGCTGAGGACATACAACAGTGAATCCTCTTCATGGCCTGCTTTCTGAGTATGCCGTAGATTGCTTTTGGAAACAGAATGCTGGAGTTAGCTGATTTAGCACCCTGCTTCTAAGTGAATCCTGCCTTCCTTGCTTTAGTCGCACATCCGACGACTGAAAAATGACATAGCCTATTTCTCTTCAGGGGAAATACACAAAATTGCATCGATGCTCTCTTCCTGGATAAAACCAGATTTCTTTCTTAAAAATTCAAGTAGGTGTATCTTTGTGCACCTGTAGAAATTCAGGACTTCAAATAAACAGAAATACACGTGCATGGCCTCAAACAAACAGAGGCATCGCTATTTTTCAAAAAAAAACCCTTTTAAAAAAGACAACCCAGCATAATTGTGACAAAATTAAAAGGGCTGGGCTGGGGAAGGCCTGATGGCATAAGGCCAATTAGTTATCTTTGCAAAATACATTTGATGATGCAATGCGTATGTGGAATATCCATTATGGAGGAAGCGGTGGGGGTGAGAGAGGGGGGAAAAAGCATGGATCAGAGTGTTAGGAAATACACGTGGAAGGCAAGTAGGTGGACAGCTTACTGTGGGAAGAACAATTCACAGTCTAGTGGCTCCAAAAGCCAAGATGCAGGGGATGAGTTGACATGTTTTCCCCATTGTGGTAGATCAAACCTTACATTAAAACCAACTGTCAGAAGTGCTCCTGGAGAAGAGAGAGGAGTGCGGCACTACCTGATCTAAGATGGAGCTCTTCTCAAGACCCCTTTGTGTCCAGAGAAACCGGTAGAAATGTCTGTTCTGCATCGGTGGCGTCGAGTCACATTTTCAGATATGATTGAGACAGCAGATGAAAGCAGCTGCTGAGAAAGGCGTTGGCTTCAGCAAAAAATCGCCAGCAGCTGAGAGCCTTACCGGGGTGGTTCTGGCACTGGTGCCTCTAAGTTGCAGTGGACAAAAATGGCACGACCGCTCGCCAAGGATTCCTTGCGAATAAGTTATGGACAAAAAAGCTCTGATGGAACTTAATGGCCGCTGCAAAACCTTCGTTCTGCTGGAATGGATGCAAAAGGAGAGTAAAGGCTATTGCCTCTGTGCTGAGCACCGCAAAAGCTGGTATGGAGCACACCCTTGAAAATAACTTACTACAGCTAGTATTAAAGTTCATGGCTGGTTGGTTGATTAGTTGTTCTCTGCAGTGGTTAGGAAGATCACAGGAAAAGGCATTTCCTTCTTCCTCAAATAGTGGGGCTGATAGGAAGGCGTCTCTATCGAGTGGGCACCTGGTTGTTCGTAAGTCCTCTGAAGTGATCAAAACTCTCTTCTTCTGCTTCGCTGTGGGAGTCAGCTGTGAGGACAAGGAAAAAGGAAAAAAGGAAAGGTTATTGGCAGCTTGGCTACTCATCAGCACGCTGCTATGCCATGAAGGACCCGTGGCTGCCATTCAGAGGAGTGTATTGTGCTACTGCAAGGATGTTGCATTAGCTCAGTGGTGTTTATTGCAAGGCCCGGAGGTTACTGTTGCCCCCCTGACTAATTGTGTATTGGGCCTTGTGATCAGCCCCTCCCTTCCCCTAAAGAGTGAACCGGAAGTAAACCCTGTCCTGACTGACAGGCAGTGACCTCTAGGGATAAGAGGTCGCAAGACCTGCCTCTTTGTCTTTTTTTATGGCTGTTGCTTTTATATGGTTCTGATTGTTTTAACTGATTTTAATGTGTTAATGTGATTTTTATGGAGCTTTATTGTATTTTAATTTTTGTAAACCACCTTGGGATGAGTTTTATGACAGGAGGTATAGAAATTGAAATATAAAATAAAATGTCAACTTTCCCATACGCTGAGATCCTCATTGGAGGCTGCCCTCTAGGTACCCAACTGTCTGAGGCAGGCCGGAGAGTGACAGGGAAGATGGCCTTCTTAGTTGCGACATCCCCTTAGTATTATTAAGATTTCTATCCTGACCTTTCTCCAAGGTTCTTCCTCCAGACCTCTTAACTTGAGATATTTTTATGCTGCTGATTTTCATGAATTGGGTTGATTTTATTTCTTATTAAATATTGCTTTATGTATTTTCATGTGAATCACCCTGGAAATAGCCATTTCCAGGACAGACATACCATAAACAAACAAGGCAGAAAGCCACACGCCTGAAAGATCCTCTTTAGATTCATTTGCATCACCCCTTCTTGATGCAACGCTTTCCTCTCTGGCTAGCCTTTACACCCCTACTCACCTACATGGCAGCTGTACATCCAGATCCGATGAGGTTCGTACTTGCACATGCATTTCACAACATTGTTGGAATAATCGGTCTCTGCAACTTCCTGGGTTGGGTTGACTTGGACCTGCAGAAGATTGAAAAAACAATGCTTAAGACCATAGACGCACACACCCTCCACTGCAATTACATTCCCTGCAGTAGACACACATACACACCGCCACAATGCAAAGTGCATGCAAAAGTGCTGCTCTTCTTTTTCATGGGTTGAAAAGTCTGATCTAGGAGAACATAAGAACAGCCCTGCTGCTGGATCAGACCCAAGACCCATCTAGTCCAGCATCCTGTTTCTTATGGTGGCCCACCAGAGATGAGAAGCCCACCGGCAAGAGATGAAGGCATGGCTTCTCTCCTGCTGTCGCTCCCCTGCAACTGGTATTCAGAGAGCTCTTGACTCTGAGTCTGCAGGTAGCCTATAACCATCAAAACTGGTACCTATTGATAAACCTGCCCTCCATGAATTCATCTAAGTCCCCTTTAAAGCCATCTAATCACCACATCCCGTGATAAAGCATCCCATAGATCAATTCTGCACTGTGTGAAAAAGCAGTTCCTTTTGTTGGTCCTAAATTTCCTGGCAGTCTGTTTCATGGGATGATCCTTGGTTCTAGCACTGAGAGAGATGGAGAAAATGTCTCCCCTTTTTTCTAAACACAAAAGCCCCAGATGATGTAGCCGCCCTTGCCTCATAAGGAAGGTGCTCTAGGCTCCTGATCATCTTGGTTGTCCTCTTCACCTTTTCTAGTTCTATAATGTCCTTTTTGAGATACAGTGATAGAACTGTACACAGTATACCAAATGTGGCTGCACTATAGAGTTGAATAAGGCATTATCATATTAGTGGTTTCATTTTCAATCCCCTTCCTAATGATCCCTAGCATGAAATTAGCCTTTTTCATAGCTGCCGCACACTGAGTCAACACTTTCAACAAGCTGTCCACCACGACCCCAAGATCTCTCTTTTGGTCAGTCACTGACAGCTCAGACCCCCTCATTGAAGTTGGGGTATTTTGCCCCAATATGCACAACTTTAAACTTGCTTTCATTGAACTGCATTTGCCACTTTGTCGCCCACTCCCCCAGTTTGGAAAGATCCTTTTGGAGCTCCTCACAATCTGTTTTGGATTTCACTACCCTAAATAGTTTAGTGTTATCTGCAAATCTGGCCACTCTGCTACTTACCCCAACTCCTCGACCAGAGTTTCTTAACCTTGGGCCCCCAGATGTTGTTGGACTACAACTCCCAGAATCCCAAGACATGGCCTTTGTGGCTGGGTATTCTGGGAGTTGTAGTCTAACAACATCTAGGGGCCCAAGGTTAAGAAACCCTGTAGATCATTTATGAACAAGTTAAAGAGCACTGGTCCCAGTACAGATCCTTGGGAGACCCCACTTCCTCCCACCCTCCATTGTGAATACTGTCCATTTATTCCTACCCTCTGTTTCCTGTCCTTCAACCAGTTACTGATCCACACATGAACCTGTCCCCTTATCCCATGACTGCTAAGTTTACTCAAGAGCCGTTGGATTGTCCTCAATAGCACCAAAATAGCACCAGTTGCAAGAAGCAACAGCCAGAGAGGGCACGTCTTCACTTCTTGCCTGTGGGCTTCCCCGAGGCATCTGATGGGCCAATGTGGGAATAGGATGCAGGGCTGTGTTTTGGTGTGGATTTTATGGTGATGTAGAACAGCGCTCTACTGTTTGTCAAACCAAACAGCAACCAAACAGTGAGCCATGCTGCTACATTTTTATGCATTTGAACATCACATCTAGTTTTTTTTAACTCTTAGTCTTCAGTTCCCTAAGATAATCACAGAAGGAAATCAGTCTTTTGATTGATCAACAAGAACGCACCCGGAAGAGGTATATTCCTGGTTTGACATCGGTAATATCAACCCACTGGCAATCAATATCATGCCTGTACACATCAGAGCATCCAGCGGTGATTCCTTGCTCTCCAAAATTGGCACATTCATACTGCTTCTCGATGCCTGAAGGGGGAGAGAATGAGATGTAGAGAAGGTGGTCGGCAACAGGTTAAGTTTCTACGTGCTCTTTAGAAGTCTCTGGCTGTTTGCTCAACTTCAGAGAAGCATTCAAAGCACAACTGTGCTATGAAAAATTTACTGGTATAGTATGTGTCCATTATAAGAGAGAGAGAGGGAGACAGAGAGAGAGAGAGAGAGAGAAAGAGAGAAAGAGAAGAGGTAGTCTTGCAATAGTAACATGAATTATCACCTAGGGTCCACCCTGGTTTGCATTTGGATGGGTGGCTTACATGTGAGCACTATCTGTTAAGATATTCCTCTTTAGGAACTAGGTAGAACATCTACTTAACATGCAGAACGCTCCAGCATCTCCAGGTAGGGCTGGGAGAGACTCCTGCCTGAAATTTTGGAGAAGCTGCCGCCACTCAGTGGGGAAAATACTGAGCTAGATGGATCAAGGGTGTGACTTGGTAGGAGGCAACTGCCTATGCGCACCAAAGAACCAACTGTGTGTACATGAGGGTGCAGCGAGATCTGTGGCTCAGAGGTTTTATCTCCCAGAAGCCTCTGCCTCCCTTTAGAACACACACACACACACACACACACACACACATGATCAAGGCATTAGAAATTGGTGAAATGGATAAAGGTCATCCAAGAAATTGATCTAGACTTCCGGATGAACTGGGGTTAAAGTGGGTTCCATTTTATACTGGAACATTCCTTATGATTACATAAGGATGGAAACAAAATCATATCCCACTGTAATGTCAAAGTTTATCCTCAAAAGAAGATTCTTAGAACAAGAATAAAGGTCATGACATCTCATCTTCCAGTCATATTTCCTGCTCCTTAACCCTTTCTTTGGATATAAAGATGGACATGTCAGTTCAGGCCTTGAGATCTTTCTCCAGCCATATCCTCTGCTTGTGCAAATCGTAATAGCAAAAATGATCGTGTGCTTCCCACTTCATCACTGGTAACTAGGTAAAGAGACACCCTTTTAAAGTGCTGATTCCCTTTTATTGAGCAGGGGGAGAGCAACTGGTCCTATCCGTCCCCAGCACAGCATTCCTCCAGTGGCTGTTGCTGCTGGTGTCTGTTTCTTTTTTAGATCGTGAGCCCTTTGGGGACAGGAGCATTTTATTTCTTTATATCTATGTAAACCACTGTGGGAGCTTTTGTTGAAAAGCTCGTATTCGTATTGGGCCTATGTGAAGACGTTTTAGATTGTGAGCCTTTCAGGGACAGGGTTCTATCTAATTTGTTTGTTATTTCTCCGTGTAAACCGCCCTGAGCCATTTTTGGAGGGGCGGTATAGAAATCGAATGAATGAATGAATGACTCAACTAAAGCTGAATTCCCCTCACAGGCCCTTGGCACAAGGGCTGTGCTTTGCCCAGCATGGGTGGGGTTTGTCTATGACAACAACAACAACTACAACAAATACAAATATTGATATACCGCTTTTCAATAGAAGTTTCCAAAGCAGTTTACACAGAGAAATAATAAAGAAATAAAAGCCCTCTTCCCGGGGCTTTCGCCCTAGAGTTTTTGAGAGAGGGATCCGTCCCTCTTAAATGGCCCTCCCAGCATGGAAAAAAAGGGCAGCATGGGGCAGAGGTCGGCCCTGTGGGAAACGGCTCTCATACGGAAGGGCCTTTTAAAAAAAATTGCCAAAGTGTCAAGGGCTCGAAAAACAGGGAAGGGAGCTGTTTTAGACTGTGAGCCCATTTGGGACAGGGAACCATCTTATTTCTTTTTCTGCGTAAACTGCTTTGAGAGCTTTTTTTTGGGGGGGGGGTGAAAAGCATTATAGAAATACTAGCTGATCCAGCGCAGAGCATCTGTGCCCCTAGTTCTCCCTGTCTTTCCCCCCTCCCTTCAGCCCCATCCGTCCTCCCCCCCACTTCAGCCCCGGTCTGTTCTCCTCCCCACACTCTGATTTCTCTCACTGCCCTCTGGTGGTGCTTTCTGTCCCCGCCCGCCAGCCTGGTTGCCGCCTGCCCATCCCTGCTTTTATCTGGCAGCTGCTTGCGAACTCTTGTGAGAGCTGGCACGCATGGGATTAGTGATGGGTACGTTTAAAATATAAATATAAATGTAAATGTGTGTGTGTATAGAATTTTTCCCTTAATGATAACACTAATTCCCACCCCAAATTGCATATAGAAACAGATGTACCTTCTGCGCATTCAGTGTCCTCCAGGCAAAAGCTGGCCTTGTGTCCCTCCGCCACTTTGGTTCCATTGAGGTCCAGCAGGTCGTAATGTGTGAACACCTCCATGCTGTGGTAATGCCTGCAAGCCAGAGGGAAAGTGGGCATTAGGAGAGGAGAGCTGGTCTTGTGGTAGCAAGCATGACTTGTCCCCATAGCTAAGCAGGGTCCACCCTGGTTGCATATGAATGGGAAACTAGGAGTGTGAACATTGCAAGATATTCTTCTCAGGGGATGGAGAGCAGAAGGTTCCAAGTTCCCTCCCTGGCAGCATCTCCAAGATAGGGCTGGGAGAGACTCCTGCCTGCAACCTTGGAGAAGCCGCTGCCAGTCTGTGAAGACAATACTGAGCTAGATAGACCAATGGTCTGACTCAGTATATGGCAGCTTCCTATGTTCTGCTTGAGGACAGCTTAGCATCCTCTTTCCATTGCCAAAACAAAACAAAAAACAAAAACAGCGCCCACATTTTTGGGCAGCAGAAATCAGACTGTGCTATTAACAGCTTTAGTTTTGTTTGTTTTAGTTTCGTTAATAGACGCTGGCCTACTGTTTCAAACTTTTCTTCTATCACAATAATAGGGAACTGGACCTTTAAAAAAAGCGAGATAGGCTGCTAATGCCTTCCCTGGCTTGCAAGATTGCAGCTAAGCTGCCCAGCCTCACAATGTTTATAGGCTCCATGTAGACATTCACGCTCAGTGTGATCTCATGGCATTTATGAGAGCTGTTCTCACGACCGTTCAGTGGATAGGAGAACAAGTGTCCTATCCACCTTTGGGAGAGCTGTGAGTCATGTGTGAATGAAGAGCTAGGTCAGAGGAGGGAAAAGTGAATGGGTGGGAGGCACAGACTCCGACAGCCCTTCCTCCTCCTACCTTGGTGATGTGCTGGGTAGGACCCCACCACTGGAGCCTGCACCCACCTCACACATGATGGTCACTTTTCCCTCCTCTGACCCAGCTTTTAACTCACACATGACTGAAAACAGGAAGACCGCACAGCTCCCGAAGATGAGTAGGGATGCTTGCCCTGCCCAGGTTACGGCAGTGAGGACAGCCCTAGTATATGGGGTGACATATGGACAAATAAAGCCCGTCTGCAAGGACTTGGCACTCATGCAAGGCTATCCTGCTATCTAATTACGCAAAGTCTGCAGCTTGTGCTCCAGACTAGTGTTGCACAAGTGCAAACATCCTTGCACACCAGGCACACCACCCTGTGGTATGCCTCAGTGCTTTAAAGAGAATTTTGGTGCAATAGTAAAAAAATTTAAATTCCTGCAATTTTGCTCTGCTATATGATCTTCTTGCGCGGGTGCAACTTTGCTGGTTGTGCACTTCATTAGAGTGCCATGGTTTAGGAAGCAATATTCACCCCACAGCTGATCCTTCAACCTTGCTAGCCTTGTAAACTATTTATGACATGCTAGGAGCGAAAGTGACTTGTCTAGCAAGCCAGAGGTTGCCGGTTCGAAGAATCCCCACTAGTATATTTCCCAGACTATGGGAAACACCTATATTGGGCAGCAGCGATATAGGAAGATGCTGAAAGGCATCATCTCACACTGCGTGGGAGATGGCAATGGCAAACCCTTCCTGTATTCTACCAAAGACAACCACAGGGCTCTGTGGGCACCAGGAGTCTACACCGACTCGACGGCACACTTTACTTTTAGGATGGCTAATATAATAGAAAACGTCACAGCAAAATAAGCACAGAGTTTATTCACAGGAACATCCCCACTTTCCAACAGGATTGATAAAATAAGAATCACTGATAGGAATCTAGCTGCAATTCCTTAGAGCAGCGGTAGGCAACTTTGGATCTCCAGCTGCCGCTGAACTACAACTCCCATCATCCCCAGCCACAGTTTTGTAGCAGGACAGCCAAGGTTGCCTATGCTTCCCTTAAAGTCTGCACCTCCATCCTCAGCAAAGTCATGAGCTGTCCCATCAGCCGCTCTCAAGTAACAATGACTGACAAGCTCAAAAAGTACCCCAAATGTGGTTGTTTTGAAAACAACATTCCATGTTCGTAACGCTAATAAAGAGGCAGGAAATTAACACCATATGCAGCCTTTTAATCTGGGAATTCTCATCACTCTCTCTGCCCCAAATAAGAGGACAAGGAATGTTCATATGGCACACAGGATGTCGCATAGGGTCAACTGGGCAGATGCCTGCTCACTTCCTGTTCTTGTGTTGGGAAAATTCTAAGGCATGCAAATAAAGGGGTCCAGGGTGTGTCTGGGGAGCTAAACAGGTCCAAAAAGAGTGCCAGTGTGCTGCAATGTGGACACTAGAACCAGTGGGTCCCAGGTTCACATTCTCATTCAGACATTAACATAGGAAGCTGCCATATATTGAGTCAGACCATTGGTCTATCTAGCTCAGTATTGTCTTCACAGACTGGCAGCGGTTTCTCCAAGGTTGCAGGCAGGAATCCCTCTCAGCCCTATCTTGGAGATGCTGCCAGGGAGGGAACTTGCAACCTTCTGCTCTTCCCAGAGCGGCTCCATCCCTTAAGGGGAAGATCTTCCAGTGCTCACACATCAAGTCTCCCATTCATATGCAACCAGGGTAGACCCTGTTTAGCTAAGGGGACAAATCATGCTTGCTACCACAAGACCAGCTCTCTTCCAGCTCTCTTGGGTGCAGAGACAGCCTTGCATAGAACGGTCCCCTTTGCTAAGCAGGGCACCTTGTTTTGCATTTGGATGGGTGACTACATGTGAGTGCTATCTGCCATAAGATATTCCCCTTAGAGGATGGGGCCACAGCTCAGTGTAAGACTGACACTCATTTAGCTTCTTCGAAATGAACGTTATCCCAGCAGCGAGGGCTGCCTGCCTAGAAATGAGCTCTGGAGAGCTCCCAGCAGCAGTGGCCCCCACCAGCTCAAAATTGTTTTGTGGGGAGATTGATTCTTCATGGACTCAACTCCTCACAGACTGACACCAGTCCATGGACCAGTGGTTGAGAAACACTGGTGTAGACCATACTGAGCTAGGTGAACCAATGTGCTGACTCAGTAGAATGCAGCTTCCTATGTTCTGATCAGAAGGGCATCCCATGTGCACGAAACCTCCAGAAGATTTTAAAACACCCTTGCACATGTGGCTGCTATAGGACTAATGTTCAGGTCTATAAAAGCACGCGAACACAGTGAAAACTGAAAGTCTCACATGCTCTCTTCACCTCTTTCCCATCACTAGGGGTGTGGATCATGCCAACAATCACAATGCACATGGGCCCCCCGAGATGGCACCAACCACC
Organism: Hemicordylus capensis; assembly: GCF_027244095.1. Lineage (NCBI taxonomy): Eukaryota > Metazoa > Chordata > Lepidosauria > Squamata > Cordylidae > Hemicordylus > Hemicordylus capensis. The sequence goes on along the minus strand of NC_069664.1, from coordinate 6,466,968 downwards.
CCAACTGGCTCATGTCCCATAACATACAACACGGAGAGGGTACTCTCACGATCACTGGAAAGCAGGCGAAGGGAGCTTAGGAAGCTTGCCAGTCATCGTGAAAACCAGCGGGCTCACAGGCGGGCCTGCTGGTTCCCTGGTGGCTAGCTCGCCAAAGTAGCCCTTCCCTGAGCCCAGGTGAGCGGAGCAAGTGCTTCGCTAACCCGGGCTTCCTGAACGTGTATTGCTGCGATGCAGTTCCGCGCCACGGCAACCCACGAGCAGACTGCGGGGAGAGCTAAGCCCGCTCTCCCCACAGAACCCCCTCCAGCGGGTCTCACTGATTGTGAGACTACTCGCCTCTGAGTGTTGATACCCAAATGTCAGCCCTGTACTAGTTCTGCTATGTAGTATGTATATGGAGGCTTGCACATTTAGGCACCAAGCACAGAGTTAGATCCACAAAACAGACACATCCCAGTTAAATGAGGGGGAACCTGCAAAAATAAATAGATTACTTTTAAGCATCTGACATTTGGTATCAGGTACAAGCACCTAATACACCCCTATGTTTATCTTACATGTGTTGACATAAGGGGAAAGGGAAAGGCATTTTTCTCTCGAAAGGAAACAAGATTAAAAAAAAAAATCACTCCAGAATCACTGAAATTAAAGCTTCTGCCAGGATGTTCGCCGGTTTCCTTTTACCTGCTTCTTAAGTGCTGTTTCCCATTCCCCCTGCTCTTGCTTCCGTGTCCTGAACAGAAGTGCACAGTAACAGATTCAGTCAGTCGGAGGGGGTGGGGAAGGGAGTTTTGAGGCATCCAGACTATTTACTTTGAAGTTGGTTGCTGTGGTTATTTCCAATGCAAATAAAATAAAATAAAATAAAAAATGAAGGGGGAGATGTTTGAACCTCAGGTCTGAGTTCCTAAAATATGTCTAGCATTCAGAGGGGTGTTTATATTATAGTGTTTACAGACTGGAAAAACTGAAGAGGAATTGAGACCATACTCCTCGGCACAAACAGAGGCTGGTTTCAACCGCCTTGCTGACTTGGGAATGCTTGGAAACGCCAGTGAGCTCAGGGCTTTGCTTGCAGGCTGTGATGCGACTTGGCGGTTTGGGGAGGGTTGTGGGACAGAACTAGGCCCAGCTCGCTCGCTTGGGCCCATGAGGCAGGCCCAGGGTGCTCTTACCCCTGGGCTCCGGGGCCAAAGTCCAGGGTCTCCACAGCCCCTGGGGGCCCCCAAACCCTCTTTAGTCTGCCCCAGGTGGTGTGGTCGCCTAGCCAAGCAGGATGATCCTTAATTTAAGTACAGGCTCAGTCTCAGTCTTTATTGTTACGGTCACTGACCAGAACCAGAAATCAGCAAATAAAATTTTTAAAATTAGTTAAGATACAATGTATCAATAACAATAAATTAAATTAAATTAAATTAATTAATTAAATTAAATATTCTCCAAAATTACCTAGGTCAGGCGCGGAGCCTGACTGCCAGAGGCCCGTGCGCGGCCACAGTGGCCCTGCTCACCCTGCCCCCTGCGTCTGACGTCAGACGCAGGGGACATGGTCTGGCTCCCGAATGGGGCCACGTGGCTCTGTCTGCGAGTTGGAGTCTGGCCGGCGCTGTGAATGCAGCACCGGCCATTTAGCTCCTGAAGGGGCCGCGTGGCCCCTTCGGCAGTTAGACTGGGGCTGGCGCTGAATTTGCAGCGCAGCCAAGAGCGGATCTTCTCTGCCTGAAACGCAGTGGCCATTTAACTCCCGAACGGGGGCTGCATGGCCCCCGCTCGGGAGCTAAACCAGCACCCCCGCATCTGATGTCAGACGCGGGGGGCGTGTCGGGGCTGCGAGGCACGGCCCCTGATTGGGTGTGGCCCGGGTTCTTTGAACCCGTTCGCCCAGTGATGGCTCCGCCCCTGACCTATGTGCACCTCTGGGCAGGCCTGTTCACACTGGCATGGGGCAGCATGGACAGGCCTGCCTTATCAGGTGGTGCACCTCCCGCCCCACGGCACATGTGTGCCAAACGCTGCTGAGGGGCTTGCCTTTTCCGGGCAGCAGCCCTAATCAGTCCTCACATAATCCCCATCATGCCTGGGGATGATGGGAGTTGTTGCCCCAAAGCAGCTGGAGGGCCTAAGTTGTGCAGACCTGGTATAGATAAGACTGACCTGGTAGACAGGAGAGGAGAGCTGGTCCTGTGGTGGCAAGCATGACTTGTCCCCCTAGCTAAGCAGGGTCTGCCCTGGTTGCATATGGATGGGAGACTAGAAGTGTGAGCATTGTAGGATATTCCCTTCAGGGGATGGAACCACTCTGGGAAGAGCATCTAGGTTTCGAGTTCCCTCCCCTGCAGCATCTCCAAGATAGGGCTGCAACCTTGGAGAAGCCCTTGCCACTCTGTGTAGAAAAATACTGAGCTAGATGGACCAAGGGTCTGACTCAATATATGGCAGCTTCCTATGTTCCTAGAAAGACCAATGCCAATGGTCTAACTTGGATAAAGAGCTTCCTGCATTCCTGTGTCCATCAAGACTCTGGCTGACATTGACTTTGAACCCAACTGCTAAGTCTGTGTAACCACCATTCTATACACATGGCATATAGTGATCATGCAACTGTTTTTGCAGATCTTGAGCAGCCATTGGAAACGGGCTGCGACCAGCACTCTGGTTTTTCTGCATGCTGGCGCCCTGTCTTCCCTTTTTAAAACATGCAACTGTGGAGGTGGAAATAAAACACTTGCCTGTGACATTCGTGCCAAATCCAAGTGTGGCGCCCACTTCTGGGGCGGAAATCAATCGGCCCGTTGTTTTCGACCTGGGTGGAGAAACGCATGAGCCTCCTGGTGCCGGTGGAAACAGATGTGTTGGCAGCTGAGGAAGCCAGACAGTTCTCCTCAAGTGCGCACTGCAGCATGTACATTGGGCGGTCTTCGAGATAGGAGGTGTGCTCCACTTCCTGGGCATTTAGGACAAGGTCTGCAGCAGCTGGTGGCAAGAGAAGGAAATTGAGACAACCATCTCCAAGAGTTCCCTGCTGGAAAGTCGAGACCTTTCCAGCCCTGGTCTGGCACCAGCCTTTGCTGAGATCTGTAGCTGTTCCCAGTTAGTGCTGATGTCATTCTGGTGTCCCAGCTTGGAAAACCCAGCATGATAGTAATGGTTGGATTACTTTGCATGACACCCCTGCCTGGAAAGTGTCTTGCCACATAACCTGGATAACGCAATGCATCGGAAGTCCATAATTTATATTACTGTCGGGGGGGAAATTGGGTGTGTCTGCATGTGATTTTTGCACATCGGAATCACATTCTGGATTCATCAGAATGGAATATGTGGAGAGGGAAGCATCAAGAATTGCCAGTGTGGATTTGGGAAGAGAACCTACACAAAAGGTCAGTTCAGTTCAAATGTATTTACATGAGAACAGACTTGCTGGATCAGGCCTAAGGCCTATCTAGTCCAGCACCCTGTTTCTCATAGAGCCTTATCAGATCCCTGCCTTGGCACATAATCAGGAGATGGAGGCATACCCCCTCTCCTGCTCCTCTGAAACTGGTATTTGGAGGCCCAACAACAAACTATTTTTGGTCACTGACCGGAGGAAATTTTTTTTAAAAAATCTATCTATCTATCTATCTATCTATCTATCTATCTATCTATCTATCTATCTATCTATCTATCTATCTATCACACAAAGTAACTGGATACATATAATGAGTTTACAAATATTAAAACTGGGGGTGGGGGGGGACCTATCACAATTTATGATGGTGTACTGCAGCAGGTACTATATCGGGCAGCAGTGATATAGGAAGATGCTGAAAGGCATCATTTCATACTACGCGGGAGGAGGCCGTGGTAAACTCCTCCTGTATTCTACCAAAAGGAAAACTACAGGGCTCTGGGGGTGCCAGGAGTCGAAATTGACTTGACAGCACACTTTACCTTTACTGGAGTGGGGAAATGACTTTATTATCAAGCCAGCAGTTGCTGGTTCGAATCCCCACTGGCATGTTTCCCAGACTATGGGAAACACCTGTATTGGGCAGCAGCGATATAGGAAGATGCTGAAAGGCACCATCCCATACTGAGCAGGAGGAGGCAATGGCAAACCCCTCCTGTATTCTACCAGATAACCACAGGGCTCTGTGGTCGCCAGGAGTCGACACCGACTTGACAGCACACTTTACCTTTACTTTACTTCAATAAACAATGCTTAGCTATTCAATTAAATGTCATATCCTTGCACAGGGGTTCTCAACATTGGGTCCCCAGATGTTAGTGGACTTCAACTCCCATAATCCCCTGCCCCAGTGGCCTTTGGTTGGGGACTATGGGAGTTGAAGTCCAATAACATCTGAGGACCCAGCAGTGAGAAGCCCTGTCCTTGCAGATTCTACTAGCTATAAGACAAAACTTAGCGACTGAATATGAAATTTGATTGTCATGAACTGAAATTAGATATTGGGTGTAAAATTCATCAGAGCCACTCAAGACGTTTTCTAAAAATGGAGTTATATACCCTCCATTTCTATACAAAACAGAGGCCTGATCCAGCAAAGCTCTTATGTTCTGACCGTTAGTGTCCTTTAGAGCAGGGATTCTCAATGTTGGGTCCCCAGATGTTATTGGACTTCAACTCCCATAATCCCCAACCAAAGGCCACTGCATCTGGGGATTATGGGAGTTGAAGTCCACTAACATCTGGGGACCCAATGTTGAGGATCCCTGCTTTAGAGGGCTGCAGCCCCAGAAGGTTGCCAACCCAGCTTCACAGATCTTCAAGACTTCTAGCATCTAGGAAAGAAAGCTCAGGAACTCACTCTCTGTGCAGGAAGCACCAGCAGCATAGCGCCCGCCTCCTCTGGGGCAGGATACAGCTGCATCATGCTTGCAGTGTGTCAGGGTCATCTCTGTCCCGGAACATTTAATCCCGCTCATGACAACGCTGTCGGCATTGACGTCTCCATGCCAATACCAGGATTCCTAGCAAGAAGCACAGAAATGGGAAGGTGAACTGAATGCAGCTATTATTCTCAATTAATTGATTGAAAAACAGTGCTTTGAACCGAAGCTGGTCATGCAAAAGGTCCCGGCTGGCTCCAGAGGGCAATGAGGATTTGCATTGGCAGGGTCTCCAAGAAGAGCCAGGGGCCCACTGCCCCCAAACGGGTGCCATTCTCACTTTAAAGGGGACTTTTGAGAAGACTAGAAGGAAGCAAGAGGGAAACAGGAGGCAGAACCAAGAGCAGCCCAAGAGTTTGCTGCCTGAGGTGAAGGGCAATGTGAAAAGCTAATTTGTTTTTCATTGTAAACTGCCTTAAGCCATTTTTGGAAGGTTGGTATAGAAATTGAACAATTGATTAATTAATTAATTCACATAGGATGGGACCATGGAGAGGAGAGCTGGCCTGGCAGTAGTGAGCATGAATTGTCCCTTTTGCTAAGCAGGGTCCATCCCGGTTTGTATTTGGGTGGGTGACCATATGTGGACATGGTCTGCCGAAAGATATTCCTCTTAGGGGAGAGCTCAGTGGCAGAGCATCTGTTTGCATGCAGAAGGTCCCAGGTTCACTCCCTGGCAGCATCTCCAGAGAGGGCTGGGACAGGTTTTAGCCACACTGAGTGAGATGGACCAATGGTCTGACTTGGTAGAAGGCAGCTTCCGACGTTCCTAGGTGCATCCAAGCAGGTTGCAGTGGGGAATATAAGCGGCATGCCCCAGTGGGGTGAGGAAGGCTGTTGGCCCCTGTGCCCCTGCTCATGCTTGTGTCTAAGGCAACCAACTCACCCTGCCTCATGGAAGCGTTGCCCCTGGCTGGCACCGTGGAAAGTAGCATGCTCGAGAAGATGGGCTGTCATTCTGATCCAGCGGGTTCTTAGGCACCCAGACCAGGGGTAGGTCACCTTGGCTCTCCAGCAGTTGCCGAACTACAAATCCCAGCATCCTCAGCACAATACACTGAGGCTAAGGATGATGGGAGTTGTAGTTCAACAACTGCTGGAGAGGCAAGGTTGCCTACCTGGGACCTAATCATTAAAGCTGCTGTTGCTCAGTGCCTCTTGGAACAGCTGATTAAGCCCTTCGTCTTTTAGCCATGACATGACGCTAGACTAGAACGAACGAGAGGCAACTATTTAGCCATTGGACTTTGGACCAGCTGGTCATCTGCAGCTGAGCTGGCCTTTGGCCCCAGAAGTATTATGTGAATTACAAACAATTAAAATGCCATCTTCTTGAAATCACTGAGTAACTGGCACTTCTCCTGGAAAACCCACAACCACTCAGTAAACAGTGACTGACTTGAGCCACGCATCAGCTTTTCCTGCTGTTAGGCTAGCCAGAAGCCAAGGCCAGTGAATGTCTTGGGTGTGAATGCTCTTTTCATCAAGTGGTTGTCCTGCCCATAAATATCTGACCATTACTAGGCAGGCAGGCAAGCCAACCAAGCCACTGTATGGAACCTTTTAGTAAGGCGAGGTTCACACAGCCACAAGGATCTTAGTTAAAACGTTAACTGAGATTAGTGAGCCCTCTGGAGCAGATTGTGAGAATCCAGAACTTCAGGGCAGTCCTGGTCAAACTGCTCCAGTTAACCAGCATTTAACCAGGAGAGACAGATTAACGCCAGAGGTAATTTTGGAGCCTGGACCTAAAGGCCTTCAGGATCCCCCCCACACCCTGCAAACTAAGCATCATCATACTCAGCTGGGCGATTGTTTCAATTTGTCATTTATTTGTCTTAACTAATGTTTTAACTTTTTGTTTTTGTTGTAAACTGCTCAGAGATGTAAGTTTTAGGCTGTATAAAAATATTTACAATAAATAATAAATAAAATAAAATAATTTCAGTGGGCATTCCCTGGCATTCATTTTAGGATGTCCTGATACTAGTTCATCATAGGACTTGCATTGATGATAATAATAATAATAATAATAATAATAATGAAGAATATATAAAGGACAGTGAAGAAGATGCACTTAAGAGGGTCAATAACGAGAAACTATTCAACACCAATGAAACAAAGCAGGCCTACAAGAAAGAACAAGTCAAGAACCAAGCAGAAAAATGGAAAAAATAAGCCCCTGCATGGCCAATATTTGCACAATGTAACTGGAAAATCAATCACCACCAAGACTTGGCAATGGCTTAAGAATGGCAACTTGAAGAAAGAAACAGAGGGTTTAATACTGGCTGCACAAAAACAGGCACTAAGAACAAATGCAATAAGAGCAAAAGTCGAAAAATCCACAACAAACAGCAAGTGCCACCTTTGTAAAGAAGCAGATTAAACGGTGGACCACCTAATCAGCTGTTGTAAAAAGATCGCACAGACTGACTACAAACAAAGGCATGACAAGGTAGCAGGGATGATACACTAGAACATCTGCAAAAAATACAAGCTACCTGTAGCCAAAAATTGGTGGGACCATAACATTGAAAAAGTTGTAGAAAATGAAGATGAAACAATATTATGGGACTTCCGACTACAAACAGACAAACATCTGCCACACAATACACCAGATATAACTGTAGTCAAGAAGAAAGAAAAACAAGTCAAAATAATTGACATAGCAATATTAGGTGATAGCAGAATAGAAGAAAAAGAAATAGGAAAAAAATCACCAAATACAAAGATCTACAAATTGAAATTGAAAGGCTGTGGCAGAAAAAGACCCAAATAATCCCAGTGGTAATTGGCGCCCTGAGTACAATTCCAAAACACCTCAAAGAGCACCTCAACACCATAGGGGTCACAGAAATCACCATCAGCCAATTACAAAAAGCAGCTTTACTGGGAACAGCCTATATTCTGCAATGATATATATAACAATTGACAATAAAATTCAGCCATCCCAGGTCCTTGGGAAGGACTCGATGTCTGGATAAAACAAACCAGTCAATAACACCTGTCTGACTGTGTAAACAACAACTACAATAAAAAATTAATAATAATAATACTGATGGTGGTCCCAAGTTCACTTGCTGGCAGCATCTCCAGGAAGGACTGGGAAAGACTCCTGCCTGGAACCACGGAAAGCTGTGGCTAGTCAGTGTAGACCATACTGAGCTAGATGGACCAGGGGTCTGACTCAGTATAAGGCAGCTTCTTATGTTCCTAAGGCCAGAAGAATGGTGATAAACTATTGGAATAGCAAGAGCATCACATTATTTCCATGTAGAAAGCCAAGGGCTTTGCGTCTCTGCTGAGACCCCGGAGGGGAAAAATCACCGGGGCTGCAGCTGTCATGCAGCTTCATGACAGAGTCAGACAGAACATGAACATAAGTGAGTTGGAGATTCAGAAAGCAGCATTGCTTTGGACCCAACCATGGGAGACATGGCAGTTCCGGCGGGTCAGTCCTGCAATTCTGGCCTCTCCTCTTCCCCATCTAGTGGCCTGACAATGTAATTTATTACAAATGCATTTGTTTTTGGACTGGTGCATAAACAATTGTGGCCAAACTCTGAATTCCCAGCTCCACCCAACCTCACTCATTAATCTAGCTTCTCAATCTGTTTTGAGTCAGATGTTCTGCTAGCACTGCCACCCATTAAAACAACAGAGGCCTCTTAAGCAACATCTGTGTGCCTGGGAGAACAGAAAGACCAGCCTGTGGCCAAAATATACTCCTCAAACTAGCACCACTGAGACCGACCAAAGATCTCAGAGCTTTGGGAGTCAGGAGTTGCAAGGTCAACAGAGTCGACTCAAGAGGACTCTGCCTTAGAGAACTCTAACTGCCTTAGAACAGGTAGTCGTGGAACCAACTAGAGGACTTAATCCTGAGTGGTGCCCAGGACCTGGTGTGAAATGTCAGAGTTGCAAAACCACTGGGCAGCAGTGACCATAGTGTGACCAAGTCTTGCCTCACTAAGCTTTTGGAATTCTTTGAGAGTGTCAAGAGGCATGTGGATAAAGGTGATCCGGTTGACATAGTATACTTGGACTTCCAAAAAGCTTATGACAAATTCCCCACCAAAGGCTCTTGAATAAACTTAGCATTCATGGGATAAGGGGACAGGTTCATGTGTGGATTGGGAACTGGTTGAAGGACAGGAAACAGAGGGTAGGAATAAATGGAGAGTTTTCACAAGATGGATGTAGAAGGAATCGGTAATAGGACCAGTGGATCCACTGGTACTAGGACATCCACTGGTACTAGGACCAGTGGATCCTAGTACGATCCCCAGGGATCGGTACTAGGACCAGTGCGCTTCAACTTGTTCATTTAAGTTGGATAGGCCAAACCTGTGAATGACACTAAACTATTTAGGGTAGTGAAATCTACAACAGATTGTGAGGAACTGCAAAAAGATCTCTCCAAACTGTTGGAGTGGGTGACAAAAAGGCAAATGTGGTATAAGGTAAGGAAGTGTAAAGTGATGCATATTGGGGCAACCCGACTTCACATCTAAAGCTTATGCTGACCACATAAGCAAGCCACTTTTAAATTTTTAACATAGCTTATGGCTGACAAGGCGCTCTCTCTCTCTCCCCCCCTCTCTCTATATATAATACAGCTAGTTCTAGTAATTTATTATGCTCGATTAGAAATAAGACTCTAGCTGTGTATGTTTGTATTTTGGTTGAAGTTGTTATTTTCCCAAGTGGGCTTGGCTCCCCTAACCCTTATAGATAGTTACGCTTCAGATGTCGTTAAGACAGAAGCTGCAATCTGACGGCCTTTTCCAGGAGGAGCTTATTAGGATGGGGTATGACCAAGCAATATGGGTCATCAAACAGCATGTATATGTATTTGATGTGAAATCAAGAAGAGTCAGCCAAGCTGCCTAGAGGGATTTATATAGGTAATCAGTTTTCAAATGTAAAACCTGCTGAATACCTAATCAACCTAACAACTGCAAAATTTAGAAGAGCTATGACCCTTGCTCGGCTAAATGCACTTCCCACTGCAGTCTTAGAGGGAAAGTTTAAGACATTACCATACTCAGCCCGCTTATGTCCTTATAGAAACAACTGCACACATATTACTCTATTGTACATTTTTTAACAAGGATATTCAAATCAATTTTATTTCTTCTTTTTAAATGGAATTTCCTGGCCACACTGATGAGTTTTATTTAGATTATTTGTTGTCAAATGTTAAAGACTCAGTGTTTTGGAATGTGGCCAAGTTCTGTTATGCAGTTTGTAAAATTTGCAAAGAACTCACCATCTGATTACTGTTGGCAGCTGTTGTCTGTTTATTATTGCTGGTCAATGACCGAAATAAAGATATCTATCTATCTATCTATCTATCTATCTATCTATCCATCCATCCATCCATCCATCCATCCACCTACCTATCATGCTCACTCACAAACACATTTCACTCATAACATTTACCTGCACCAGGCCTAGCAGTGGGATTATATTATTATACTAGTGTGTTTAAGCCCGTTATAATAACGGGCGCTAGCTTTTACCCTCCCTTTATTTATTTTTCCTTTTTTTGGTTTAATCTTTCTGTTTGTTTCTTTATCTCTCTGTCTCTTACTCTCTTTACTGTTTTCCTGTATCCCCCCCCTTTTTTTGTGTTTTGCTATTTCTTCTCCCTTGCGTTGTTCTAACATATTCATGAATTTTTATTTTTATTTTTGGTTTAAGTAATTTTGTGTATTTCTCCCCCCTCTGCCCTCATAGTATTTATTTATACACCACTGTGAGTGGAAAAGGAACTGTGAGTGGAAAGGAACTCTCTCTGCTTGTGAGGGCTCCCCTGTCGGCTGGTGTGCTGTCTCCCCTCAGGGAGTTGTGACTGCAGCCTGATATCATGGTTCTCGTTAGTAAATTTTGACAATGTGGTGACAGTCATCATCAACGTGCTGTGCTCTGTTAAGCTTGCTAAATAAAAGATCAAAGTTTGCTCCACTGTGAGTGGAGAAGCACTTTCTCTGGTTCTGAGGGCTTCCCTGCCGGTTGGTGTGCTGACTCCCTTCAGGGAGTTTAGACTCCTGGCAGTATTTGGTTGTAAATCACTAATAGAAAGCCACTCCTGGATGTTATGAGCTAATTTTGGCAATGAAGAACCAGAAATAAGCGTCCTGTTTTGCTCTCGGAATAATCTCCTCTAACGGTGAAGTGGAGACCGTTAGTGAACTCGGCTGCTGCGTGCAGCCATTATTTCTGCAGGCTGTTTTCCCGCCCTTAGTTGGAAGGGGTGGGGGGGAATTTCGCAATATGTGATTGGTTGGCCGGGGAAAGGGGCTTACTGTGTTTACTTACTTGCTTGTGCAACTGTGTGTTATGGCAGCCCGCCCTCCCAAGTCCTCCTTTCCACCACCCCCTGACACGGACGGCCATTTTCTTTTAAATATTATCAAGAATGACTAAAAGGGCTAAAATGCCCCATTAAAATGCCCCCGCGGCTGCCGCCGCCAACCAGCCACCCCCCCTCCAAGCAAAAACCCACACTCCCGCGTTTTAGGGCCAAAACGGCCCATGAGCATTCCCCCGGGGCTCCCGCTGCCGAACTACCGCCAGCCCTCCCAGCTGCCCAGACCTCTCCTCCCCGGGAGCACGTCCTAAGATCGCTTGCATGACCAATGTAGAGAAGGAGAGAGGAGCGCTCGTGCAGAGCTCCTCACTCCTTAAAGCCTCTTCCTGCACTGCCGCTTTGGCCGAAAAGGACGCAATAGGCGTCCTTTTCGGCCAAAGCGGCAGTGCAGGAAGAGGCTTTAAGGAGGGAGCTGCTCTGCACGCGAGCTCCTCTCTCCTTCTCTACGTTGGTCATGCAAACGATTTTAGGACGTGCTCCCGGGGAGGAGAGTTGTGTTGGTAAGCAGGTTTTGGCAGCTGGGAGGGCAGGCGGGCGGTTGGCGGCGATAGCCACGTGGGCATTCGGGGGCATTTTCAAGGGCCGTTTTGGTCCTTAAACATGGGGGTGGGGGTTTAAAGCTTGGAGAGGGGGGCGGACGGTTGGCGGCGACAGCCGCGGGGGCATTTTAATGGGGCATTTTAGGCCTTTTAGTCGTCCTTCGCAATATTTAAAAGAAGATGGCCGGCCGTGTCTTTTTGGGCCGTTCTGAGCACGCGCATGCTCAGAACAGCCCAAAAAGACACGGGCAGCACGACCGCACGCCCAAGCATTTTATGGTATAGGATTATCTTTCCCCCACTTCATGAACTACCTGCAGTACCTTCACGGACCACCAGTGGCCCACAGACCACAGGTTGGGATCCACAGGCATAAACAGCATTCCAGAAACCCGATTTGTGGGACTAACACACTGTCCCTGGTTGGTTTCACTATTGATAGGAATTCACTGAGTATGGCCTGACAGAGGCATGTAGGATACAAGCAAGGAGAGTTCTTGCCTAACAGAGACCTTCAATAAATGAATTGTGGGTGTTCAGACTTGGAAGACTCTCTCTAAAGAACATTACACTATTCACACATGATGTTCAAAATGCATACAATCTGTGAACAGCGTATGCATGCACAGATCTGTCTGCAGGTACAGTTATTCACATGTTTATGTTGAATGCAGGTACAGAAGTACACTTCTGTGTCATGCATTTGAAGGGCCCGTATCCAGGTTCACTTACACATGTATGAGTGTACAAATGCATCTGTACTTTCATACAGTATAATGGCTGAATTGGGGCCATTATGTCTGAATTGGGCTAGAATCTCAAAGGGTCTCAGATGCCACATTCATGGGAGATAATTCCTGGACACAATTGTCAATTGTGTGTGTGTGAGGGGAGACTCCCGCAAAACCTAAAACCCTATTTTTTTGCACCAAGATTGGAAAAACATGCTTGATAGTGGAGCTTGACCGCTGTTTTGCACATTTTTCCTTTGTGTTCAGGGCACAGAAGAGGGTTAGGAGCTCAGGAAGATTTGGGAGCAGTGGATGAGGATGGAGCTTCTGCAGAGCTCTGTCGTTCACACTGTAACTATCAATCATGGTTGTGTGGAGGGACACCTGAAGGCCCATTCACACATTGTGTTCCTCACAAGACTGCAGTTGCAGCATCAGGCAAGGAGTGTTGCAGAAGGAAGTGAGACCCCAACAAGGTCACTAAAGAAAAGTGGGCTCTCTCTGCTTGTATACTCGGCAGCAAAAGCTAGAGACCTGCTACCACCCTCGGCAACTCCAGAGATGACCCATAAAGGAGGGGAAAGGGTTCGCTGAGCCATAGAGTTTCAATAAGCCAGCTGGCAACCCTGGTGCCAGAGAAGGGGTAAGAATAGGGGCTTTTTAAACACTGACGCACTGCAGCTCCAATGTCTGGTTGCTTTCGAAGAATGGTACCCATTGTTCTGGTGTAATGCCTGGAGAGAAACACCGGAACATAGGAACATAGGAAGCTGCCATATACTGAGTCAGACCATTGGTCTCTATAGCTCAGTTTTGTCTTCACAGACTGGCAGCAGCTTCTCCAAGGTTGCAGGCAGGAATCTCTCTGAGCCCTATCTTGGAGATGCTGCCAGGGAGGGAACTTGGAACCTAGATGCTCTTCCCAGAGCGGCTCCATCCTCTGAGGGATGTGATCACACATCAAGTCTCCCATTAATATGCAACCAGGGCAGACCCTGCATAGCTATGGGGAAAAGTCATGCTTGCTACCACAAGACCAGCTCTCCTCTCTCCAATGAACAATGGGTACAATTCGTCTAAAGCAATCTTGCCACTCAAATTCCTTGGCATTTTGTGTCCGGGGCAACACTTTTCCTAAATTCCAAACAGGATGTCCAGTTCCCGGACTGTCGAGGCCAATCCTGGACGTGTCGCAAGCAGATAACACTAATGATTCTTCTCCCATTCGAAAATGGAAGTCTCCAAACAAGGAACACCTTTCTGAAGGGGGAATGAACTTTACGTACCATTCAATTCAGCACATTAGCAATGGTCCATTGAGCATGTGCTTGCGTGCGCACACACACAAACACGCACACGGACATATATATATAAAAATAGGGTGCGGCCTGTTCTACACACAGAGTTGCTGTATGTTCCAATCAAGGGTGTAGCTGAGCCCAACACAAGAGTCTTTTCTATTCAGAATACCGTTAGACTCCCTCCGCCTCAGGAAAATGCCCCACATCAAACAGTACAAGCTCGGCTTAGGTCAACACAGCTGAGAGATCGGAAAGAATGGTGTTCAGAGGATGGAGTTGCCCTCAACTTTTGAACTAGAAACTGGCAGCTGTACAAGAAAATAAACCATATCACTCAACTGATTTTTTCACCCCTGGTTATGAGGTTCGAAGGGGAACTGCACAGCAGTAATAGTGGAAAGCTGGTCTTGTGGTAGCAAGCATGAACTGTCCCCTTTGCTCAGCTGGGTTCATCCTGGTTTGCATTTGAGTGGGAGACTACATCTGAGCACTGTAAGATATTCCCCGGAGGGGATGGGGCCACTCTGGGAAGAACACCTGCCTGCTTGCATGCAGAAGGTTCTAAGTTCCCTCCCTGGCATCTCCAAGATACGGCTGAGAGAGACTCCTGCCTGCATCCTTGGAGAAGCTGCTGCCAGCCTGGGTAGACAATACTGAGCTAGATGGACCAAGGGTCTGACTCAGTATAAGGCGGCTTCCAATGTTCCATCTCATATATACGTAGCATAAGTAGACTAATCTTGCATTGGAATGGGTCACTTGCACCCACAGTTGCTGACTGCTGTAAAGAGGGGGCTTGCAGAGTATAGAAGACAGCTTCCTATGTTCTTTATTTCAGTCAATGACCAGCAAGCTCCAAACATTAGATTGACAGACAATAAGGTAACCTTTATATAGTGTTGTAACCCACTTGACAACTAATAACCAAATACATAATATACATAGCTAATAGCGTAACACTCCCAGTTTAGTCTGCTCTTGTCTGATGCCACTACACAATATTTGGCTACTTTATGGGCAATTTCTAAATTTTGTCCAGAAAGCAAATAAGTGGCATAAAGCAGAACATTTTCAAAACATTCAGAACAGAACGTTTCAGAACATCCTGGGAGGGACACAGTACTGTAGCAAAATCTGCCTTCACCACCACCGCCTTGTCAGGCCTGGACAATTAAAGTATTTGCACCAATATTTCTTGGGAAATGTCCCAGGAACAGCTAATACTGTTCACCCCACATCATGGGCAGAGTCCCTAATTAATGTTCCACTTTTGGTTATGGTTGCAGAAAAGCAATTTCCCTGCAATTTCCCTACATAAGGGGGCAGTGCACATGACCATAAACTGAAAGGAGACGGGTCCTCAGTTTTGGGAGCTGGGTGTGCTCCTGTTTTGTGATTGTGCGTTAGAGGAAAATAAGGTAGGAGGCAGGAAGCTCACTCTTCTATCATGCCCCAGCTGGGTAGGAGAAGCGCACCCAGCTCCTGAAACTGGGCAGCTCCTGAAAATTTAGAGTTGTGTGAACTGCCCTAAGGTCCTGAACACAATAAATATTTATATACCACTTTGTAGCAAAAGTTTCCAAAGTGGTTTACATAGAGAAATAATAAATAAACAAGATGGATCCCGGTTCCCAAAGGGCTCACATTCTAAAAAGAACCGTAAGATGGACACCAGCAACAGACACTGGAGGAACTGTAGTGGGGGTGGAGAGGGCCAGTTACTCTCTCCCTGCTAAATAAAGAGAATCACCGCATGAAAAAGGTGCCTCTTCGCCCAGTTAGCAGGGACTGACTCTGTAAGGTATATTTATTTATTTATTTCTACATTTATATCCCGCTCTTCCTCCAAGGAGCCCAGAGTTGTGAGTTTCTCCTCACAACAACCCTGTGAAGTAGGTTAGGCTGAGAGGGAAGTGACTGGTCTAGAGTCACCCAGCAAGTACCATGGCTGAATGGGGATTTGAACTCGGGTCTCCCTGGCCCTAGTCCAGCACTCTAACCACTACACTACGCTGGCTCTGGTATATCTTCTTCCTACAAATTTACTGCCTGTGGAGGACTCCAATGAAGAACTAGGCCTTCTGTTTGGAGCAGCAGAGCAAGGTGCTTACTCATGTTTTATATTTCAGTTGATATTTTAATTGTGTAGTTTTAATTTTAATTGTGTAATTCTAGATTGTATGATAGGAGACGTGATGTACAAGATTGTGAAATTTGTGAACAGGGGGAGGGGAACTGTGGGAAGAAAGGTACAATATATAAAATTCAATACTTCAATATATAAAAGTCAATACAGCACTTCATTCTATATTGGGGAATCCGGTAGCTCATTGGAAGATAGATATAAAGAACATCTAGCAGATATGAGGCATAAGAGAACGAAACCCTGGTCATTGCATATGAGGATTAAACATGAAGGTCAAATGGTGCCCACTAAAATATCTATTTTAGGGTTGAAAGGAACCTACAAAGAAGGAAAATCAAGGAAGCATTATTGATAGAGAAATTGTATAACATTAAGGCTCGGGAGATAAATTATATGACGTTATGATGCCATTAAGTTTAGGAGGTGCTTACAGACTGCTGCTGTGTTTTGCAGGTTATTTTTGGGGGGGCTATATTTTTTTCTAATTCAGACACTTTTTTTAGATGAAAAGAAACTGGCACATTAAAGAAAGAGAAAGAGAAAGAAAGAAGAAAAAATAAAGGAAAGAAGAAAGAAAAAGAAATCCCTATGAATTGCGGTCCAAATCTGATTAATACAGAACACATGATATTGCATAGCTGAAAGAAGAAAAATTAGAGCTGGAGGCCTAGCAGGGAAGGGGATTCTCTTAGGTGGGACGTGAGGCACTGTGCAAGTTGAGGCAGGAGGACCATCTCCTTCACAACTGAAAAGCTTTGAGCAACTTGCCTGTGGCTTTGGTACCATTCCTCTGACCACACACTCATTGAAGTATGGGTGGTCTGGTTCTCTTGCTTGGCAGAATGTTATTAAAGCCAAAAGAATAAAATTCCTCTTGAGGCCTTTCAATTCTGTATCTAGCTTTCGGCTCTGCTGCCACAATCTTATGATGTTGTATGGCTTCCCCCATAATTGCTTTGCATAATACTTCAAGAATTTGCCACAGATCCCAAATACCATATAGCTCAGGAGCTCCCAACCTTGGGGCTCAAGATGTTGTTGGACTACAACTCCTACGATCCTGCGACAATGGCCAAAGGGCTTTATTCTGTGACCCAGGGCTGGAACCCTTGGTCTATGGAGCCAATCCAGGTTTGTTAAATAAGTCTGAAGCTGCCCCATGTGTGCTTTCGAACCACATGGAGCTTCAGACTGGCATATTGACTATGCCATGCATGTCAAATACCTTGTTCCATTGCTCTTCATATAAGATATAAGTCGGGTTCACATAATCATCAAAATCTGGGTAGGAGACAGGCTACCACATTTGCACGATTGTGTGAACTCACAAAAATCCTTCCAACCCAGGTTGCTCAAAGCAGGGTAACCCAGCTTTCCTACCCTGCTCTTAATTGAGGTGGGAGGAGAGGAGAGCCCTCCTACCTTGATTCTCTGATCATGTGAACCCACCCCCCTCTTCCAGAGGCGTATCTAGGGAAAATAGCACCTAGGGCAAGCACTGAAATTGTGCCCCCTGTCCAAACATCTGACGCCCATCTTTCAGATAACTTTACCATAATATCAGCTTTAAAAATGCAAGTCAAGCTCATTAATCTTTTAATATTTCAAAAGCTATTTAGCAGTGGACGTAGCCAGACCAAAAGATGCTGGACAGGGAATGCTGATTCTCTGTATATAGTGCCAAACTGAATATGTGTACAGTGACTTAGATTATATTAAATTTAAACAAATATTTTTAACTGTAGCCCCTTCGGGGAGCTTCCTAAAGGCCGTGGGTGGTCTGCAAAGGTTCCCCCTCCCCTCTCTGGCCTCTAGGGCTTGTAGGCACCATTTGAGCATGTATGGTGGCCATTTTAAAAAATAATTATTATTTTTTAAATGGCTGCTGAAAACAAAATGGCCACCGTGCATGCTCAAATGGCCTCTGTGAGGCCTGGCATGGCGTAGGGCCTCACAGAGGCAATTTGAGCATGCACGGTGGCCATTTTGTTTTCAGTGGCCATTTAAAAAAATTATTTTTAAAAATGGCGCCCCCTTCAAGTGGCGCCCAGGGCACGTGCCATGCCTGCCTTACCATTGATACACCCCTGCCCTCTTCTATCTAGCCACTGGGAACCAGTAGGCCCTCCCTCACATGGATACATTAGAGAACTGTGGCTACAGGGGCTGTCGTCCATGGACAAGCCACTCTGCAAAGCACACTCTATGATCCTGAAGCTGGCTGCTGCTGCTGAAGCTTTTCAGTCTGCTGGCAGCACAAAGCATAGTAAAGAGGATGACCTCAAAATAGTGGTGCATCAGCTGGTAACCTCCTGGTTTGACTACTGCAATGCGCTCTACGTGGGGCTGCCTTTGTACGTAGTCTGGAAACTTCAGTTAGTTTAGAATGCAACAGCCAGATTGGTCTCTGGGGTAACCCGGAGAGACCATATTATGCCTGTTTTGAAACAGTTACACTGGCTGCCGATACGTTTCCAGGCAAAGTACAAAGTGCTGGTTATTACCTTTAAAGCTCTGAACAGCTTAGGTCCGAGTTATCTTAGAGAGTGCCTTCTTCTACATGATCCCCACCGCACGTTAAGGTCATCTGAGGAGGTCCATCTCCAGTTGACACCAGTTTGTCTGGTGGCAAGGCAGAGGTGGGCCTTCTCTGTAGCAGCTCCTGGGCTGTGGAATGCATTCCCGGCAGAAATTCGTAATTTGAGATCATTACTGTCCTTCAGGAGAACCCTTAAAACCCATCTGTTTGGCCTGGCCTTCCAGGGCTTTTAAATGATTGACGAACTGTTTTAAATTGCTGCCCTGATTTTCCAGGGTTTTTTTTTTTTTAGCTGTTTAATTGGTTTTATTGTGTTTTAATAGCTTGATTTTAACTGTTAACTTGTTTTAATTGTTTTAATTGTGCTGTAAACTGCCCTGAGCCATTTTGGAAGGGCGGCATATTAAATAAATAAATAAATAAATAATAGTGGGGGGGCAAGCAAGGCCTCAGATAGCTTTCCATGCCAATTTCAACAATTTTTTTATTTATTGTTGAATGTATATACCGCCTTTCATTAAAAAAACAACAATGTATGTCATGCCCGGCTTACTCCTGCGTTTCCTGGATTTACTGGCCCAAACAGAGGTCCTGGTCATGTGCTGCTACTAGGATAGTTGCTCTCCAGTCTTCCAACCCATCCCCAAATGATTGTGTGAATAAGCTATACTTAGGGCTTCTACATTCTCCAAAGAATATATCTTGCTTCCACTGGACAGCGGAGAAACAAGTGAGAGGCAATGACATACCTGGAACGCATTTTCAGCATAGCCAAGACCCAGATGGCGGCAAGCCACCATGGCTTCTATTAGGGTCCACTTCTCGCTACAGACTGTCCCCCACTTGAGGGTGCCATTGTACTCCCGGAGGATTTCCACCCGGCCTTCGTAGGGTGTGCGGCCGCCACTCAAACGTATCTGCAGATTATTAAGTAAAAGGAGAGAGAGAGAGAGAGAGAGAGAGAGAAAGTTAAACCTGTTGGGGATTTGCTGTGCCACGCCCACTAGTTCAGTTGAACAGCAGGAGAAAGCAAAATGTAACTGGTGCATTCACACACTTCTCCCCAAGACGTGTCCTCCCCAAGTTCAGGAGTTGTGCACCCTCCTGTTTTCTGATTGTGTGCGAGTTAAAAACAAGGTCAGAGGTATGGAGCTTGATCACTTGCTAAGTCATAGCTGGGGAGTAGGGATGCCGAAAAGATTCCCTGGTCCCTGAGTGAACATGGAGTGGGCCTAAGGCGGGGGTGCCTCATGGTGACCTCATGAGACATCCCCAGCTTAGCACACAAACTTGAATCTATATTTCAGCCATCAAGGGTTTTTAAACTGTTCTGATGGTTTAATTGCTGGTTTATGATGTTTCCATTGTTAATTGTTTTATGCTGTTTTATAATTTCTGTTTTAATTGTTTACTGATTTTAATGGTTTTGTTGCAATTCTAAACCTCCCTGAGCCATTTTGGAAGGGCGGTATAAAAATCGAATGAATGAATGAATGAATAAATAAATAAATAAATAAATATCTTGTGCTTTCTTTGCTTGCCTCTTCTGTGACTAATAAAGATGGTGAAGTCCAGTCTCTGATTTCTAGAGTGGTTCTGCCCTTACTTTGCACTTTCTCTCCTCTTGGAAGAGGACCTTCTGCCCTTCCCTTAGAATTTAGACCCAATTTACATTCCTTTTATGTCAAACCCTTAGAAAACATTAGGAAGGACACTTTCTCAACTCTGCTACTCATTCTCTACATAACAGTGGGTGGTGCTTTTCACATTCTTGCAAGTCCAGCTTAATGTTCTGCAAATATAGGGATTGGAAAATTTACTCCTCTCTCTAATTCCCTTTTTACCCAACTAATCTCAAGCAATTTTGCGGGGGGCAAACTACAAGTGACTTTAATGTGCTTTTGGCTCTGATGGACTATTCCAGCGGTTCTCAAATTTGCGTCCCCAGATGTTGTTAGGCTACAACTCCCATCATTGGAACATAGGAAGTTGCCTTATACTGAGTCAGACCATTGGTCCATCTCGCTCAGTATTGTCTTCACAGACTGCCTGCGGCTTCTCCAAGGTTGCAGGCAGGAGTCTCTCTCAGCCCTGTTTTGGAGATGCTGCCAGGGAGGGAATCTGGAACCTTCTGCATGTAAGCACTCAGGTGCTCTTCCCAGAGTGGTCCCATCCCCTAAGGGATGCTCACATGTAGTCTCCCATTCAAATGCAAACCAGGTCAAACCCTGCTTAGCAAAGGGGACAATTCAGGCTTGCTAGCATAAGACCAGCTGAAGGCCACTGGGTATGCTGGGAGATCTTGCCCAACTCTGGGGACCCAAGTTTGAGAACCTTCGGGTTATCCTGTCCTGGGCTGAGCCAGAGTGCCTGCCAAGACAGGAAACCAGGACAACTCCGGGGGCCAGAACCTTGGTTAGTGCCAAGTAGGACTGCAGGAGCAGGAGCTGGTCATGCTGATGGAATGTTGCTCCAGCAACTTCCCAGAGCACTCAAGGACCTTCTGCTGATGGGGTGCTTCTGAAATCTTTTCAAGAGTTTTCTTTTAATTAACAGGAGCTGTAGAGACCCTTTGACTGTGGGCCCCAAAGCAGAAGTCAAACGTCATCAAATATCACAAAGGTAGCCCCAAGAAGTTAAGTGTAATTCTGGTTGCGTATTCAAGGGAGGGTGGGAGTTGTAATACTTGTATTGGTGACTGGGAAGAGCCAAGTTGGAATCCTCATTCAACCATGAAACTCACTGGGTGACTCTGGGCTAGCTGTGTATCTCTCAGCCTAACCTACCTCACAGGGTTGTTGTGAGGATAAAAATAATCATGTGATCCTCTGAGCTCCTCGGAGAAAGAGCAGGATATAAATGTAAAAATAATAAAATAAAATAAAATAAAATAAAATAAAATACTAAGATGTGCTTACAAGGCCCAGAAGCTGAAGAATGGCTACAAAGCTGCTCAAAATGTGTTTTGCTTTCTGGGTCTAAAAGAACACAGATGTTAAAGTGAACAGAACAAGTGGAACCTGGCCAAATGGCTGGGATACAAATCTCACAGGTTTGGTGGACTGCTTGCCAGTGACCCTTAGCCAGCATTTGAAGGTGAGCTCAGTCTGAAAAGCTGAAGAACGGTTCTGAAGACTGACTAGAGGCCTCTCCAAAATGCATGTGCTGCTTAGAAACGGGCTAAAATCTTGAGGAATACGCTTCTATCTATCTCTCTGTCTATCTATCTAATTCTTCTAAACATACCCATCGCTAATCCCATGTGTGGCAGCTCTCGTGAGAGTTTGTGAGCAGCTGCCTGGGGGATAGTGACAGAATAGGGGAGAAAATGGCGGCAGCACCTGGCCGGCCGGAGGGAAAGTGCTGGATGGCCGACGAGAGAAAGCGCCAGGCCAGCCGGCATGCAGGGAAGAGAAGCGCCGTCCAGGCTGGCTGGCGAGAGAAAGCGCTGCTGGTGGGCAGAGCGGGGGGGGGGGAGCAAAGGAAAGAGCTGGCCTGGTGAAAGTGCTGCGGGTGGGAAGAGAGGGAAAGCACCGGACAGGCCGGCAGGCGGGAAGGGAAACGAAGGGAAGGGAAGGGAAGGGGAGCGAACTGAAGGGGGAGCGAACCGAAGCGAAGCACTGGCCAGCCTGACTGGTGACAGAAAGTGCTGCCAGCAGCCTGGGATGGAGGGAAAGCGCCAGGCACACTGGCTAGCAGAGGGAAGCTGCCGGCGGAGGGAAAATGGCCTGGCAGGAGGAGAACGGACTGGGGCTGAAGGTGTGTGTGTGGGGAAAATGAACTAGCAGCGGAGATGGTCTGCATCAGATCGGCTCGTTCTTCTTAAAACACAACAGCACCCATTATGAAGTAGTCCAAAATCTGACTCTTATGACTTCTGGGGCACGGTAGCTGTTTGAAGAGCTTGTGCAAGTTGTTGGTCCTCAGCCGTCTGCACGTGCGTGTGGCCAAGCAATGGATCCAACTGAGAGCACATGCTGGCAAACATGTTCCGTACATTTGCTTTGTGCTGGATGTTGAATCCCTCCACCGGGGGCCGGGGGCCAATACTTGCAGGCCTTTCTAAGTGGCTACTATTTGTCCAGAAAAGCCTGCAGTTCAGCAGCAAGTGAAGGTGCAGACAACTGCAGCAGCATCAAGCCACCGACAGCCTGTCACTGACAAGACAATGAGCCAGTTCAGACAAACAGTGGCCCACAGTAACCCCTACGTGTATGGCCATAGTGAAGTTCCTGGTGGCTGGGGGACAAAGTTTAGCCAGAGGGCCCCCATCATGCACTGCAAAGGGGTGGGTCAACCTACCCCCCAAGCCTTCCCCTCCCCACTTCTTGAACTCACTGTTCAAAGAGCCTTTTGGGAGGGTGGCCGCCACCATGGCCAGCAGCAGTGCCGGCTCAACGGCACAGAGCCAGGCCAGGCACGCCACGGTGGTGGTGGATTGGGGCCGGGCAGCTCTTCCTCCAGCGGCGCTTGCATGGGAGCCAGGGGGCAGAGCAGCGGTGAGGGGCAGTCTGCTGGAAGCATGGGGTGTGGGAGGAGGAGAAAGCAAGCCACAGCATCCTTCTTCCCTTCCTGCGGGCGCAAAGCACTGTGTGCCCCAGCAGTGCCCGGTGTGGAAAGGGCAGTGGTGACAGGATGCACCCCAAGCCTTGTGGGCCCCTTGTGGCCCCCTGATCCTCCAGGCCTGGGAACAATTGTCCCCCCTTGTCCAAAGGATGCTACGCCCATGCCTACATGCAATAACGCTGGGCTGCATCACTAACATGCCCGCCCTAATGCCACTCAAAGGACATTGAAAGTTAGATGACATGCTCTCAGCCTGTTCTTTAATCTCATGTGAGGGGTGATCATCTGAATTGTCCCTCTACACAGCCCTATTCAGACATTATGCTGAACACTTGTACAATGAGTGTACACTGTACACAGGTACAGTGATACACAAGTTATAGTGTGCACAGATACAGCAGTTCACTCCCTACCTGTGTCCTGCATTTGAGGGGGCTGTAGCCAGGGTTCCTTGTAAAATGAACACAGGTACAGCCATTCATGCAAAAACATGTGTGAATGCACAGACATGTATACACTCATACAACATAATGTCGAGATGGGGCTCACATGATACAAAACCCTGCTTAAGTGAGTATGGAGGGACGATAAAAGGATACTCTGGGATGGTGTAACCACCTCCTTGAATGAGATCTGGGCGGGCACATTCGCACTGTGGAGGGGTTGCTGCAGGCCACGGTTTGTCTGAACCAGCCCACTATAGGCGTCCCATAACTTTCAAATGACCTTGAGCACCGTGCTTTTCAAAGGAGGCCACTTCACACAATCCACCACCAGCCATCAAGCACAGAATACTAAAGTATAGAGAATCAGATCCATGTGTGAAACAGCCACAAGGTTTGATCCCTCCTGTAAGAGTATTGTTAGCTCTGTAGAAACACATTCTATGAGTGTGCCTGATGGCCTCGTACAAAGATGAATGTCTGTTCATTTGCACTGCTAGCCCCAGAGCATTTTGTCTTTTGCTTGACCCTAGACTGGGACCACCCCCCATAGCCCTGGAGGAGAGCTGGTTTTGTGGTAGCAAGTATGAATTGCCCCGTTTGCTAAGCAGGGTCCACCTAGTTGCATATACTAGAAGTGTGAGCACTGTAAGATATCCCTCTTAGGGGATGAAGCTGCTCTGGGAATAGCAGAAGGTTTCAAGTTCCCTCCCTGGCTTCTCCAAGATAGGGCTGAGAGAGACTCCTGCCTGCAATCTTGGAGAAGCCGCTGCCAGTCTGTGTAGACAATACTGAACTAGATGGACCAATGGTCTGACTCATAGGAACATAGGAAGCTGCCATATACTGAGTCAGACCATTGGTATGTCTAGCTCAGTATTGTCTTCACAGACTGGCAGTGGCTTCTCCAAGGTTGCAGGCAGGAATTTCTCTTGGACCCTATCTTGGAGAAGCCGGGGAGGGAACTTGAAACCTTCTGCGATTCCCAGAGCAGCTCCATTCCTTAAGGGGAATATCTTCCAGTGTTTACACCTAGTCTCCCATTCATATGCAACCAGGGTAGACCCTGCTTAGCTAGGGTGGAGGAGCCTCTGGATGGGTCGGTTTATATAATAAATAAATAAATAAATAAATAAATAAATAAATAAATAAATAAATAAATAAGGGGACAAGTCATGCTTGCTACCACAAGACCAGCTCTCCTTTCTGTTACTATTGGAAAGTAAATACATGCTGGAAATAACATAAAGTTTGAAAAAAGAACAAGAAAACCATGCTGTCCTCTGCTCCTCACCTGATTCTGGAAACCCATAGCTGGTATGTTGCACTTTACACAAGCATCTGCTTCATGGTTGCAGTTCCTTGATTGTGTGCTGAATTTGCAGTCTGTGAGGGACTTTTCAGAACCTAAGCATTCGACTTCATTGAGATGAATGGGGCCTATCCCTTTAAAAGAAAGAAATACGCTTAGCTTTCCACAAAAAGCAAGGTAAGGAAGTTCAGTTTTCCATGATGCTTCATATCAAAGTTAGAATATCTGGAATATCTGCTAAAGTCTTCTTCAAACCTTTTAAGTATTATTATTATTGTTTGAGACATTATTTCCAGCAGGTTTTTTAAAAAAAGATGCGAGAAACCAAACAAAGGCCAACTTTCCATCTCTCCATCATTTACAAGGTTCAGCTGGAGAACTGGAAGCACAATATATTACCCTGTGCTTTTCGGGCAATTTTTGCCAAAAAGGAACCTGCAGTTGATCAAGCTCTGACATTTCACTAGGAAAAAAGAAACGTTTGCCAGGACAACCCGACAAAATATAAAGAAACTGAGAAACAAATAACCTCAAATCCAGGAGGGTTATTTGAGGAGTGCAGGATTGTCTTGACCTTAACAAGGATTCTATGGAAACAAAAGGATTTCACAAAAGGATGCCTATGAGCTTGAATAAGGATTGTAATGTATTGTAGGTGTTTCTGTCATTCCATTTTGTTGCATTTGTCTGCCAGTTGGTGCTACAGTTGCTTAATCTACATCATGGTTTGGAAGTTCAGGTTCCTGATTGCAAATACCTTGCTTTGATGTTCACATTTTGGCATTTTAAAAGTTAGTCAGACCAAAAAAGAGCCCAGGGAAGAAAGAACAATAGCAGGGCAAACAGTGGCTAATTGACAGAAGGAAACGTAAAGAATTGCAATTGAGAGAGGCTGGTGCAGACATACTTATAGTTAATGAAGCCTGTTAGAAAATAATTGTGTGGAGGACAGACAGGTCCTTTGGCAATATGTAGCTGTCAAAGAGATGGCTACCACCTTCAACCTCTGCTTGTGAGCCAGCCTGGTGCAGTGGTTAGAATGGTGGACTAGGACCAGGGAGATCAAAGTTCAAATCCCCGTTCAGCCATGAAATTCACTGGGTGATTCTAGGCCAGTCATTTATATCTCAGCCTAGCCTCCCTCACAGGATTGTTGTGAGGATACATAATCATGTACACTACTCTGGGCTCCATGGAGGAAGAGGGGGATTGGTATACGTATGTATGTAGTATGTACGGGTTGGGTATCCCTTATCCAGACTGCTTGGGATGAGAAGTGTTCCGGATTTCGGATTTTTCCAGATTTTGGAATATTTGCATAATGAGATATCTTGAGCATGGGATCCAGAGCGCCCAAACAGATGCCAACAGAGCAGGTGCCAAACTGATCAGGGAGTGGAGGAGGGGTTTTTTCCCTTTTCCCTCTAGCGCCAAAGTGAGAACATCAAAAACACTTAAAAGCTTCACAATAAAAACAGAGCCACAACTAGAGAGAATTACAGACAAAACCCCTGTCACTAACAGCCTTCTGAAATAAGTAAGTTTTGACTGCATGTTTAAAAGCAGCAAAATTGGGAATCTGCAAGTGAGCTGAGGCATTTTGTTTTTTTGTTTTTGTTACTGTGCGGTGTTTGGAGCATTCTGGATTTCGGATGTCTGGATAAGGGATACTCAACCTGTATGTCGTGTGCTATGCAGAAGCACTCAGGGCTCTTCCAGACGACAATAAAATGCAGGATCTGCAAAACCCTTATGCAAGCTTGTAACATTGTCTTACTCACCATCCACAGGCTCACGTGGACTTCTGCGCTCCTTCCTAGCACAATCTTACTCTTTGGCCACACACTGAGCAAGCACCTTGCACAATTTTTGCTGCGCCACATGCCAGCCAGCTCTTGCTGTCTGAGAAGTATGTGTAAGTGGAGAGGAGAGTTGGTCTTGTGGTAGCAAGCATGGCTTGTCCCCTTAGCTAAGCAGGGTCCGCCCTAGTTGAATATGAATGGGAGACTTGACTGTAAGATCTTCCCCTCAGGGGATGGAGCTGCTCTGGGAAGAGCAGAAAGTTCCAAGCTACCTCCCTGGCAGCATCTCCAAGATAGGGCTGAGAGAGATTCCTGCCTGCAATCTTGGAGAAGCTGCTGCCAGTCTGTGAAGACAATACTGAGCTAGATAGACCAATGGTCTGATTCAGTATATGGCAGCTTCCTATGTTCCTAAGTACCCACTGCCTTTCCCAGTTGCCACAAAAGTAGTGGGAGGTTTCCCTCAGATTGTAAAAACTGGCCAGCAGGTGGTATTGTGAGAAAACACTCGGCATGTGGCCTGAATGTACAATTGCACTGGGA
The DNA here is from genome assembly GCF_027244095.1 of Hemicordylus capensis. Taxonomy (NCBI): domain Eukaryota; kingdom Metazoa; phylum Chordata; class Lepidosauria; order Squamata; family Cordylidae; genus Hemicordylus; species Hemicordylus capensis. Next base: position 6,439,771 of record NC_069664.1, on the reverse strand, counting down.
AGAAGCATGGAAGCCTACGCAAGAATGTGGACTGTGAGTAAGATGGCGTTTGAAGCTTGCGCAGGAACTTTGCAGATCTCACATGTCAGTATGGCCTGGAAGAAGCCTTGGTTGGCCCAGTGAGGAAAACTAGCCACTTAGTAGAAGGGCACATGGTCACATCCCCGGTTCAGTCTCTGGCAACTTAGAGAGATTTTGGTAGCAGGTCTTACTCAACTCAACACTCCTGATACAAATACTCATCTGGCAAAACAGTGTTCTTCACAATGCAAACTGCAATAATACATATTCACGCATAATGGCCTTGTTCACAACCATCGTTTGAATCTAGGTTTGATGTTGGTTACCAACATTAGTATGACTGTGTGAACCCATCTCAAAGTGATTTATGGCCCGAAATGACTCTGTGTTGTACTGAAGAGAGATTGGTTAGATTTCCAGACAAGTCTGAACCCACATTCAAAGCTCACTTGGTGAACATGGACAAGTCATTATCTCTCAACCTACTATACCTCACAAGGTTGTTGTGAGGAAAAATGGGCGGGGGGAGGAATCTTGTACCCTAATACCCTGAATTCTTTGGAGGAAGACTGTGATTAAAACAATACTGAGGAGACACAGACCATGAAGCTTACTGGAATTACATTTCCACTAGTCACTCTTCCTCAGCCGATCCTGCCTCACAGGGGGGTTGTGAGTATAAAGCAGACATAGCTTCTCTGGGGTGCAAATGGGTACATGTTACAGAAAAACAGTATAGAAAGAGTTTAAATAAGTAAATGTGATTTATATAAGTTGTGCCTTTCCAGCTTATATTTATCTTGTTGCTGGAAAAACTGCCCCTACTCAATGCCTCATTCCATGTAAAAACCAAGCCAGTATTAACTGCAGGTGGTATCTTCTGATTTATTGACTCTTGGGACAAATATTGGCTTGGGCGTGTTGCTCTGGGAAGGTCTTACTCAGTATTCTCTTATTTTCAGTAAAGGAAACTCAAGGCACTGAAGCAGCTGGCTGCTTTACGGATCCGTCACGTTGCAGTCAAACCTTTTCGTGTGACGCTGGAACTTCCTTAGTTATAACCGCAATTAAACACACACCCGTGTGCTCTGTATGCCGCGGAGTAGCAAGCTCGCATTTTTAAGATTCCAGAGAGCTGCTGTGTTTCTCATCCTGCTAAGACATTTCCTTTCCTTCCCCAAACCACATCGGTCTGGAGGCGCGTCACCTTTTCATTTGGTTTTATGGTGTGGCTTTTGGTTTGGTAATTGACTTTTTTTTTTGCTTGCTTGCTTGCTTGCTTACTGCATATGCAAGAGTAAAAACCAGGGAACAGTATGAAAGTTCTAAGAGATACTCTAAAGAGTTGGAGACTAGGGACTGCTTGGAAACCAGCATTTTAGATGTCATCGTCACCATCTTCCTATATTGCTGCTGCCCAATATACTGTAGGTGTACCAGTGGGGATTCGAACCGGCAACCTCTGGCTTGCTAATCAAGTTATTTCCCTGCTGTGCCATTAGGTGGCTTTAAGTATGAATTGCCCCCTTTGCTAAGAAGGGTCTGACTTGGTTTGCACTTGGATGGGTGACCACATGTCAGTGCTATAAAATGTTTTCTTTAGGCCATAGCTAAGTAGAAGAGCATCTTCATGCTTGCAGGCAGAAGCTCCCAAGTTTACTTACTCCCTGACATCTCCACATAAGGCCAGGAGAGACCCCTGCCTGAAACCTTGAAGAGCGGCCACCAGTCAGTTTAGACGACAATACTGAGCTGGAAGGGGCGATGGTCTGACATCTTCCTGTGTGCCTATGTGTGTGACATCTTCCTGTGTGCATCTTCCTGTGTGCCTATACATTTGGGGATGAGGCTGTAGCTCAGTGTTAGAGCATCTGCTTTGTAGGCAGAAGGACCCTGGTTTGGTTCCTGGCAGAATTTCCGGGTCGAGCTGGGAGAAACCCTGGCTTGAAACCTTGGAGAAGCCCCTGCCAGTCAATGCAGACAATACTGAGCAAGCTGGACCAATGGGCCAACTCCGCAGAAGGCAGCTTCCTTGATTCCTATGTCCCAGATTTTGCTGGATCACAACTCTTTGCCTTTGGCAATTGCAGCTGTGGATGGTGGGAATGGTAGGCCAACAGCATCTGGGCACAAGGTGAGGACCCCTGCCTAAGGTGACTGAGTTAGACAGGGCTGACTGCAGCCCGAAGCCCAGAGGTAGCTCTGAATATTCCAAAAAGCTCACCTCTCTCTCCACGGCAAGATCAGAGTGGCTCCTTCCATGGACCCCCTTTCTACACTGCCTCTTCCTGGCAGTGTACATCCACAAAGGACCCAATGATGATGCAGGGGCCTCATGGGGGGAGCTTTTATTTGCAGTTGGGGGGCACCTGGAGGGAGTGCTTACTTTCTCTGGGGGGAAACTCCCACCTGCAGATGAAGGGGCTGTAGCAGAGGAGCACTCTTGGCCAAGCCTGCTATACAAAAGTGGACTGGGGCAATTCAAGCATCAGCAATGGGTCTTCTAAGCCACTGTTTCCCAACCTTATTCTCCTAAGGCACACTTAAATTAGGTGGCAATTTGATTGGCTCCTTGGGGGAGAGTCAAACAAAGCAGAAGCATGACATGATTATCGATGTGCCCTCCTGGGGCGAGTCAGCTGCAAAAGCCAGGCGTTTAAACTCCCAGCTTGGCAGCTGACTCGCTCCTTTATACATGGGGAAGGGGGAGACTCCTCCCCTGTACAAAAGCGGAGAACTCCCCCCTTTTGCAGTGGAAGCAGCGCAACACACTGGTAAGTGCGCGCCACAGCGCATTGCTTGGGGAATGCTGTTCTAAGCGCTCGGGATCTCAGTGACTACCCAATTGTGTGAGCACTATCTCTGTTCTGGATGCTTTCCAGACTAGACCCTGCAACGGGGTTGGGACATATCTCGGAAGTGTGCTTCCACACTTCCTGCATCGTGACACCACAGTCCCTGCGCAGACAGCAGGGTGCCGTTCACATTTCCAATGCCTTGTTGAGAATTTAATCGCTGCGATATAGAGCTAGGATGTTGTTTAAAAGCTGCTGTTTTTTCGGGTTGTTCGTTTTTACAAGACTGCTCCCCCTGCTGTTTACATTTCGAATGCAACTTGCCCGGACGGAGGCATTTTGCTGCTGTTGAGCAGCTAGACTGGAAAGCTCCCTGGTCTCTCTAACCCAGTTCTCTACAATCAATCCATAAGGATCAAGAAATGGAATCCATGGCAGAGCAACGCCGATGAAGGTAGATCGTGCTGGGCTGTGTCCTCAAAAGCTCCAGCTGAATTTTGTAGCACGGTGTCAACAGGCTGTAATTGGGGAAATGGCCTGAATTGGGAGGGGGCATGTGACTACAAGGATCCAGCCAGTGCCTGGAGCAAGCGTCCGGATTAACAAAAATCCAGTGACTGCCTGAGCTTCCTGGTCCAAAGAGGTCCTCTAATGCACCTTTTTCCATTTCCCCACTGAAGTGAATGGTAAATAAAGCACAGCGGTGTAAATAAAGCACAGCAACTCTATGGCAGAGGCAACGCCTGCCTACCTCCAGTGGTTCTGGATGTCCCAGCCTTCACCAGAACGGACCTCTTGGGAAAGTGCAGCATGCCTCTATGCACAGAGTCCCAATTTACACTCCCACAGGAGTTCCTGAAGCACAGAGCTTCTTCGTCCCATAATGATGGGCCTTTGCTAGTATATTAACTAGCAGGACCTAGAATATTTAAGTATGACATGGAGGCATTCAGAATGTCTTTGGGTTTGGCCAAAGATCTTGTTATTGAAGATGAAGGTGACAACTGAATTCATCTTCCTATAGTTCCCTGTGGGTCTCTAAAGGCTCTTAAATTTTAAGCAATCTTACCTTTCCCAAGTCTAGCTCCTGGAATAGCCTCCTTAGCAGTCCCAAAGCCCATCTCTCGGCAGGCCACACTGGCTGCAATCAGGTTCCACCCGCTGTCGCAAACAGTTCCCCATTCCCCATTCTTCAGCACTTCGATGCGGCCTTCTCCTGGCTTGGCTCCACCCTTTAGCCTCACCATGGATTGCTGAAAGAGAAAAGCCCATGGTGAAAAACCCTGACTGCTTAGGACCCATTCTCAAGGACACCTTCCTGTTGGAGATGGAGTCCCAGTGCATCGACCTTTTGCACCAACTATCCTAATGACCACTAGGGGCATTGGGAGCAGAGATAGTGAGTAAGGGTCTCCCTAACTCAAGCCTGCACAATATAAGGCCCGGGGGCCAGATCTGGCCCACGAGGACTTCTACGTTGGCCCACAAGAAAGAATGTTCTGCAACGACAGCAAGAACCATGAAGAGTTCTTGGCCTGTCCCATTGACAAGCAGCAGTGGCTCAACTGTCGTAAATCTGTTGGCACGGCTGACCCGACAGGATTTACGATCCCTCCAGCTTCACTTCTGTGAGTCAAGATGGAAATTCTATAGATAAGAGTAGCAGCTTAGCTGCACAAACGAAAGCAAAAAATGACTCTCAAAGATAAAGTAGTATAAGCAAAATAAAGTCCCTTATTATTATTATTATTATTACATTTATATCCCACTCTTCCTCTAAGGAGCCCAGAGCGGTGCACTACATACTTGAGTTTCTCTTTCACAGCAACCCTGTGAAGTAGGTTAGGCTGAGAGAGAAGTGACTGGCCCAGAGTCACCCAACTAGTTTCATGGCTGAATGGGGATTTGAACTCAGGTCTCCCCGGTCCTAGTCCAGCACTCTAACCACTTCACCATGTACCCCCCTCTACGATAACTGAGAAATAACTGAAACAAAGGAGCAAGGAAGGAACAGAACAAGGACAGGCTGAAACAAGAAAGGTTGAACAATTAAAGTATGAGGAACACTGTCTGTGGAAGGCAGTGTTGCTGACAGTACTATCTCAGGAACAGCATCCGCTTGATATAGGGCTTGAGATAACCGGCAGCCAATCAGGCTTTCCTGACTCAGCACTTCTATTTCCTCTCCTGTGAGATCTTGCACCTGCGTGTCTCCCACTGAGCCTTTCTCTTGCGACATCTTCTTAACACAGGTGAAATTCCAGCTTCCTCCTGATCAGTCTCCTCAGCCCTCCTCTCTGCCAGCTGTCCAGATTCCCGTCTGCTGCCGTTCCACCTCAGCTTCAGAGTTTGTTCTCACAGCCAGGTCCTCCTGCTATGCTTCTGAGCCTGCTCTCCCAACCAAGTCCTCCCGCTCCTCCTCTGACTCTTCTGACTCAGAGGTCTGGGCCATGACATCAACACAAGTGGCTGCTTGAGACCAGGTGCCCCCCACCTTCCTTGCTGGTCCCACTGACACCATACTTCATCCCTTCTTCCCCTCACCTTTCTGCCTGACTCCAACTCTCTGCTCCTCCAACTCTCTGCTCCTCCAACCCTCTGCTCCACAACTGATGTGCTGAAAATTGACCTCGCGCCCCGCACCCCAAGTTATGGTTCATTCCGGCCCACTGGGGCATTTGAGTTGTTCACCCCTGTGTTCTACCTGTCTCTGTAAGTGTACTTCACCAATAAATACTTAGTATTTAGTTCTACAAGAATCTCCATGTGTCTACTCTAAGTAGTTGCAACAACTAAACTCTGCACACTACTCTGTAACTGGAGTTGGTGGCTTCTTTAGTGCTCTGCTAATTAACTGGGGTTAAAAATTACAACCCCCAACACTTCCTACACTGGGGGAGAAAAAGGGCTTCATAGTCCAGATTTGGACTGAATCCAATTTGTGACCCTCCTCAAAATCCAGGAAGTAAACATGCCATACTAGAAAACTTTCAACATTCATACGCAAATGTGACCAGAGGCCAAAATACTGTAATAGTCAGGTTCTGAATTTAACTTTTTATGAATTAAAGCACGGTGGAAGTGAAATTTGCTACCACCAGCTCGGTGGAGTTCCTGGGACACCCTGTTACCCTGCAAATCATCAAACAGTGTATTTATTCCACTACCAAGAGTGATCCAAAGAGTTGTATTTTTACAAGTGTGTTTCCCCCCCCGCCCCAACCTTATGGGAAAGTATGTACACCATGTCCTTGGAAGATGAACCTGTTTTGAGTTTATTTAAAACATTCCCTATGGCTTGTGTTAAAGTGGATGTTCTTCTTGAGATTTGCAGGCCTATAAAGCAATTAGGCGTAGATACTCCTGGGCAGACATCAATCTTTTTAAATTCCCACTTTTCAGGAACTGGGAATTCAGTCCTATTATCTTTAAAATATATGACAGCTGTGTTTGTGCTACAAAATTATTTGCCAAAGTGGTCTTCCTTGCCAGCTAAAATGAAATTGTGAAGTCAGGACATTTGGAGAGGGTGGAGGGCTTAAAATGGCAGCCCCTCCAATACCAAAAAGTCACCAGCTGCTCTGAATTCTTGGGTCCTTCAGTTCCAAAGATCACTCTTGAAATGTACAAGGTTGGCATTGGAAGATGCACCATTGAAACAACAAGGTATGCTCCATGAATGAATGAATGAATGAATGCACACTGTTTGATTTGTGAGGGAGCAGAGACTTAAAGAACATTAAGTATCTAAAATCCAGAGATACACACTGTAAACAAGGTAGGGGTCAGCTCTAGGACAGCCAAAACTCTCATAAGGATCAGTGGCTGGCCAGTCAACTCAGAGTGTTTGAAATACTAGGAAGGAAAGTCTGATGCTCATTGCAGCATTGCATGGACCCATGGGTCCTTCTAGACTGATCAAGCCTTTACTCTTAATCTAGGGTAAATATACAAGTCCGCAAGTGCTTCTGAATAACAGCCTTGTGGCTATTGAATGTGTTCGACATACAGCAGGTCTTGAACCGCTAACCTGAGGGATGTCAGGCAGAGATTCTGAAAGTGGGCCACCACCCAGCTTGACCAAAAGGGGTAACTGTAGAGAGGCAAACCACCCAAGCAAAGGAGGCATCTTGGTAACAATAGGTCAAAGTAGCTCAAGTGATGCTTCCTGGTTCCTACAAAAGCTCCCAGCTCAGGTCTGCCTTTGCAAAAATGAGATGTGTTCTTGTTAGTTATAGAGTGGCTCTGTTTTCAGCTGCACCTTAAGTGCCCAGGAGCTGGGTCTGACAGGATGTGCCACAAAGAAAGAAGAGCACTTCTTAACCCCAAGACTGTAGCCCACAAGTCATGGGTGCTTTCCAGATTAAAGGCTACCACAGTGTCACGACGAACCTGCTAAGTGTGCTTCCATACTTCCTGTCTTGTGACACTACAAGACAGTGTCGGCACCTGACAGCAGTGCTGCTCACCTTGGGGAAAATCCAACCCCCCCCCCTCCACCATTGGAGGAGTCTGAGATTCAGGGGATCATTTTCTCCACTGTTGGAGGAGTCTGAGATTCAGGGGATCATTTTCTCCACCGTTGGAGGAGTCTGAGATTCAGGAGATCGTTTTCAATTCAAGTCAAAGCATTTTACCCCTGTTGTAATGTATAATTTGGAAAGTGCCCTGCAGAGCTTCTGCACTACAGTATTATTGATACACTTTTTATTCCGCCCTTCATCCAAAGAATTCAGGGCATCATACATGGTTCTCCTGCATGTTACCCTCTGTTGTAGGCTGGTGGCTGTTCATATTACTGTCCACTGTGATGTGGTTTCCAGCTAGGGTGTGTGTGTCCATATTCTCTTTGAACCACGTTATCTGCCCCCCTCCTCCTGCCCCATTTTGGGCCAACTGGGTCATGGAGGGGGCAGGGGGATGACGCAACATCTTTTAAATAAAAATTATCGTCTCCCTTGTGCAAAGCCATCAGGAGGGGAAAGCACCGCTTAAAAACAAAAATTTAATTGCAGCATTGCACCCTTGCACAAGCGATCCAGCAAAAACAAACCAACAAATAAAAATGGCGGAGAAGGCCCCTAGATAAACATCAGGGGAGTTGGGGATTGGGTGGATTCTGAACAAGAGGGTCGCGGCGGGCGAGTCAAGGCAGCTGTCCCCCTTGCTTTGCCCCCGAAAAGTGGTGAAAGCCCGGCTCTTAAAACCTCTCTGCTCTTAAGGCTCCGCCTGTTCGCCACTCTCCCTTCACACTGTGTAAAAAAAGAAAAAGAAAGGGGGGGGAGATAAAATAAAAAGAGACATAGAACTGAAGTGGGAAGTGGCGAGATGGACAGATCTCCCCCACAATGAACCGTCCATACCACACCACTTAGACCGGGGCAACATCATTGTAACTCTGCTACAATGGAAAAATACTGGATGCAACGTTGTAGTGCAGCAGCACAACAATAAAACCCGAAATAGGGCATCAGAAATATGGATGGCACCTCACTGCAAGTGATGTTGGATCGCGGGCAGTACGGAAGCGCTCTTAGAGGACACGTTGCAAAACTGTTGCAGCATGTAATGCAGAAAGCGCCCTGGAAACAGGAAGAACCAGTGGTTTGCAAGGTCAGTTCAGTTTGGCAGTGTGTGCAGCTATCCAAAAGGAATGAGTGTGGGTTCACTGTAGGCTTCCCATATCAGCTGTGTATGTCTGTATGCAGCCTAAATGGGAGGAGAGCTGGTTCTGTGGTAGCAAGCATGAATTGTTCCCCTTGCTAAGCAGGGACCACCCTGGTTTACATTTGAATGGGAGACTACATACAGAGCCTTTGGATGGATAGGGTGGTATAGAAATGTAATACATAAATAAACATATGTGTGAGCACTGTATGATATTCTCCTAAGGAGATTGGGCCACTCTGGGAAGAGCATCTGCATGGCAGAAGGTTCCAGTTTCCCAACCTGGCAGCATATCCAATATAGGGCTAGGAGAGACTCCTGCCTGCAACCTTGGAGAAGCTGCTGCCAGTCTGTGTAGACAATACTGAGCAAGATGGACCAGCAGGCTGACTGGCATCCTCCTATGTCCTTATGTTCCTAAATGGTACCAGGTTTTCTGTGACTTTAATCTCTGGATCATAGTGGCAAACAGTTTTCCCAAAACAACGATTTGCTGCTTTAAAAAACATGACATGATCACAGAACTGCAACCTTTGAGAACGGTGCTAATTTGGTAGTTGTCACCTACCCAGACATTAATCTAAATTAAATATATATCCCAATGCTTGCACCGGGTGTTCCAATGAGACCTTTTGCAGTTACAAGCCACTGTTATATAAAGCAGAGGCAGACTGATGCACAATTGTCCACATCTAACATTTATATAATAAGAACAACTGACAGTTTGAAAGAAAGACAACAAGTTCTGGAGCTCCAGCCAGATAAGCAGTCAATTGGCTTGAACAAAACCGTTTGGAACAAGAATGTGGCAGATACGTGGCCGTGGGATTGCCAAGAAAGAGCCTTGCCATTTCCACCAATAAAAGAATCTCACCCTGTCCTTAGCCAAGAAACATCAAGTCAAAACAGGATGCATGTGAATATTAGCATAGCTCCAGCAAACACTGCTCTAATGGACAGAAAGAAGAGCAACTGAGGGGGAAACAAATGTAATGTTTTAAGCATGTTAGAGAGGTAGTTTGAAATAATCTTTGCTACCTTCCATATACCCTTCCTTCCTTCCTTCCTTTTTGTCCTGGGATGATGAACTCTTGAAAAACCGGAAGGCTTTGAACATGGTTCACTTTGAGCTGGGGAAAAGCTGATTGGGATGGGAGCTTATTGGCTAGTGCCCATGTCACCACCCTGCTAGCCCCGAATTTCCAGATAAGGTGTGGAACCTTTTTTTAAAAAAAAATGGTATGATGGCTGTAAAATGAAAGACCAGATTGTAAATGGATATATATCAAAATTGCTGAAGTGGATTGGCCTGCTCTTGATGGTAAAATTCTTGGCTCCTGAATTTCCATAAGAAGATGTCAGTTTTGTCAGTCGTACTTGACCCCTGTCCCTATCACTATCCTGGAGGAGACTATGGTTCAGTCTGGAGCAGGAGATTGCTCTGTGTTTCCCTGCCTTCAGAAGAGAAGTGGGTGGGCATGAGAATCATAGATGTTTTTCACACCTGGCTTTTAGTTCACATCTCCTCCGGAATGGAGGTGTGCGTTCACGTATTGGCCAAATTTACCCTGAAATCCCTGCGAGCTATTGGGGAGCACTTCAGACACGATCCGGGTTTTTCATTGTGCGTTAGTGTGTAGCCCAATTTATATCCAGGGTAAAAAAAAAAATCCATTTTTTGCTTTGGCTTTTGGGGGAAATTCCAAACTCGTAGTAAAGTCTCTCCGTAAACCAGCAGCAAAGCCTGCTGTCTGGGAAAGCTCTAAGAAACATAAAGAGCTACCTCATCCTGAGTCAGACTCTTGGTATTGTTTATTCTGATTGGCAGAAGCACACAGGAGGGAAAAGTGCCACGCCAACAGGTAGAAAGGAAAGAAAACAGGGACGGAGCAATAGCCAGTGGCACTCTTACTCCTGGACTTCAGGGCCAAAGTCCAGGGCCTCCACACCTCTGGGCCCTCCAAATTCTCTCTGATCTGTCCCGGGTAGTGTGGTCACCATGCCACTGGCCCGTGCTGTGCTAGGTGGCAGAGTATCATTATGACCTGCGCCAGGTGCTTTAGAGATGGGGGTGGGGGGAAGGGGAAAGAAGTGTGTGGGATGGGAATATGTTAAGTTGGGTGTTGAGATGTTTCTGCTAGTGCATATTTGCATAAATGTACCTGCTTTATATTCTGACATTCTTGTGAGTTCAGTTGCTGTTTGTGCCCTCAAGAACCCACGTGTTAAAAACAGTGTGTGTGTCAGTCGCTGATGCCAAACTTGCAGTGGGCTCCAAAGGCCTTTAGGTCCAGGCTCCAAAATTACCTAGGTGCACCTCTGGCAATAGCTGTTTATTAAAGTGTAGATCCCAACGCATTTCGAGTAGAACTCTTCTTCAGGGGACTACAACATCCTCTACCATAAAAGCCTTGGACGTGCGGCCGTGCCGCCCGTGTCTTTTTCGCCCGTTCTGGGCATGTGCGGAGCGCACGTCCAGATCGGGCGAAAAAGATACGGCCGCCCAGAGACGGGCGGCCATGTTGGACCCGGCTGCCGGTGGAGTCCTCGGCTAGAGGTGGCGGTGGCCGCGGCGGGGTGACTGGCCCTGATGGCCGCGGCTGCCGCCACGGGATACAGGGAAAAGCAGAAGCGGCGGGCAGAGAGTGCGGCAGCCGCGGCGGGGTGACTGGCCCTGATGGCCGCGGCTGCCGCCACGGGATACAGGGAAAAGCAGAAGCGGCGGGCAGAGAGTGCGGCCGAGGCGGCGGCGGAGCCGCGGCCTCGGCCAAAGGAGTGCAGGCCAAGGAGGCGGTGGCCGCGGCGGGGCGACTGGCCCCGATGGCGGCGGCGGCCGCCACGAGAAACAGCGGGCGGAGAGTGTGCCCGAGGCGGGTGAGGCGGCAGCAGGAAAACACCCCCCCCCCACTAGAGCCCGTTATTACAATGGGCTTACACATACTAGTGCACAATATAACAATGAAGGAACAATGACCCACCTTTTAATAGTTCTTTTTTATAATTAATCCCTCATTGTTATATTTTACATGTTGTAGTCACCACTCTGATAGCTGAGAATGTGGATGATCTGCAAGCTCTATTAATGAAAGTCAAGGAGCACAGTGAAAAAATGGGACTACGACTAAATGCCAAGAAGACTAAACTAATGACAATGGGTACAGCAACCAGCCTCAGAATTGATAATGAAAACATTGAAGAGGCAGATAGTTTCTGCCTTTTAGGATTGATCGTCAACAGTAAAAGATCCAGCAGTCAAGAAATATGCCGCAGACTAGCACTTGGTAGGGTTGCAATGAAGGCCTTAGAAAGGATATTTAGTTGCCGTGATGAGTCTATACCTACAAAGATTAGAATCATTCAGAAAATGGTTTTTCCTGTGACACTCTATATGGATGTGAAAGCTGGACTTTGAAGAAGCAAGACAGAAAAAGTATGGACGTTTTTGAACTTTGGTGCTGGAGAAGCAGGGGCAGATTAACGCATAGGCAACATAGGCACTTGCCTATGGCGGCAAATTTCGAGGGGTGGCAAATTTTGAGAGTGGTGTGCAAGTAAAGGGCTTGGGTCAGGGTGGCGGAGAAAAGTCAAATCTTCGATCAATCAATTTTTTTTATTATAGCCGTTGGCCAGCCAAGAGATAAAAATCAGAATAACAAATATAACTAATATACACAAATAGTAGTTAAATTGTCTTTTTCTACCTTTTTGAAAATGCCGCTGCACAACGGGGACAGTGGCAAAAAGCTCCTTCCATGGGTCCGCCTGCCTCCCAAACAACAGGTTGGGCCATTTTCAGACCATTTGGGGGCATTTGGGAGGCAGGCGGGCCCATGAGAGGACTTGGCTCTGCCAGCATTTTTAAAAGGTAGAAAAAGAAGATTTAACTTTCCTCTGCCCATCCCCCCCACCAAGCCTTTTATTTCTAAAGGGGAATCCCTGCCGGATTCCCCTTTACAAGGCAGGGCAGAAAATGTTTGGTTGCCTAAGGGTAGCAAAAAGCTTAATCCGCCTCTGGAGAAGGCTTTTCAGGATACCATGAAAACAAACAAATGGATCACAGAACAAATCAATCCAGAATGTCCACTCGAGGCACAAATGACCAGACTCAAACTATCATACTTCAGACAAATGATGCGAAGATCCAGCTCCCTTGAGAAGCCCATAATGCTGGAGAAAGTTGAAGGAAAGAGAAGAAGAGGATGACCAGCAGCAAGGTGGATGGACTCGATGACGACAGCCATGAATGCACCACTGAGAGACCTTAAAGGCCAAGTTGAAGACAGATCATCCTGGAGAGAATCTCCACACAGTGGCCCACCAGATGCTGCTGGAAGCCACAGGCCGGAGTTGAGGGCATGCCTTATCTCTTGCTGTTACTCCCCTGCAACTGGTACTCAGAGGCCTCCTGTCTTTGAGGCTGGAGGGGGCCTATAGCCCTCCAACTAGTAGCCGATGACAGACCTCTCCTCCATGAAGTTATCCACACCCTTCTTAAAGCCATCCAGGTTGTTGGCTGTCACCACATCTTGTGGCAGAGAATCCTACAAGTTGATGATGGGTTGTGTTTCACACAGTGGCCCACCCATAATGAGCACCTACCGCTCATTACAAGCATCCTGAAATCAAGCCCGCCCACCAAACAAAAGTAGAACTATCTCCCTTACCTCCTGACGATAAGCTCTGCGGTAGCCACTGTGGGTGGGAGGGGCAAAGGCACGGCTAGGGATGCAGCTCACCACAGCAGGCATCCCGCGCTCACACGTAACGTTATTCCCAACAGCTGTGCTGATGCGGTGGCCCAGTTTGCAGCCAGAGACGTGAGCTTCATTGCCAGTGCACTCCATGGAATAAGGCCAGTACGTGTGCCGCCTTCTGCTCGCTGCCAATCTTGAAGGACAAAAGAAACCACTTATTGAGACCACAGGTTTATTCAGATCGAAGCAGAAGTTGTCCTAATGCGGGTCAAAGGTGGGATACAAGGGTTTTCAAACAGACAGTAATAATATGACTCCTTGGTTTCTATAACCACCACTCTGTGATATCTAATGGTCCTTCCAGATGGACTTGCTTCCACAGACTTCCACGGACTTGCACAATAAACTGTATATTAGTCCATGAGAGCCAGGCCATCATCGATACCATCTCAGGTACCATCTCAGGTATCGGTTTTGGTCATCATTGGTAGCATCTAAGGGGACAAATGTTCATTGTGATTTTTGGCAACGTCTCCCCCGCTAGAGATGGAAAACAGGTCCTAGCATTGCTGCACTTACAGCTTTCTCTGTGGCATCTGCCCTTATTTATCTCTACCCCCAAACGATTAGGTAACATTGTAGTCATTTTTGCCCAGAGGAGAAGGTTAGGAGAAGGTTAGGGTAGGGTAACAATGAGCACATTGTTGTACTCTCTCAATGGAATGTTCTTTGGAGCACATTCCTGATAAAGCCACATGTAAGAATCAGTGTTCATGCTAAAACAAGGCAGTGGCTGAAGAACTGCACAACTTTACATTATCTTGTAATGTCACATTTTCACAGTTGTGCAAGAGTGCAAGTTGCACTATCTGTCTGTCCATCCGTCTGTCCATCTGTCCATCCATCCATCCATCCATCGCTTTCTTAAGACAAGGAGGCAACCTGCCCTCCTTCAGATGACAATGGCAAAAATTGCACAACTGCAGACCCAGGAGATTGCAACAACTCGGGCAAGGCACCTAATGCTGCCTAGTCCATGAGTCTGAGGCAGGGGGCAGCTCCCTTTCAATACCCACCTTCCAAGTTTTAAAAATGGAGCAGAGGGCAGGGAGGAGGGAAGTTTGCCCACAGCCTCCTCTTTTCTCCTTGTGCTTCTTGCAAGCTCCTTGAAAAGCTTGCAAGCATCAGATCGGTCCTAAAAAACTGCTCTGATGTTAGCAGTGGTGGTGGGGATCTTGCCACTTTGCTGGCATTCCAGACATCTGCTGCTTGAGGCAACTGCTTCACCTTGCCTCATGAAAGAGCCGCTGCAAACAGAAGCTCCTTTGTAGACAAAGTTGATATGCCAATACCAGTTGCTGTATGGGCAAGCAGTCAGGGAGGGCTACTGCCTTCATGCCCTGCTTGTAGGCTTCCTCATAGCATCTGGTTGGCCATGGTGTGGACCTTTGGTCTGATCCAGCACCAGGGTTCTTCCTATGTTTTTATCATCTGAGAAGTTAGCAAAAAGGCCTGAAAATGCTCAGCAAGCAAAACAGTAGGGCAGAAAATTCCCAGCGGTTTTGATCTGTCTTTCCCTGAACATAAACTGCACTGTCAAACTAAGAAACTAAATTACATTCCAGGGTGAGAGTTTGGCAGCCAGAAGGACGATGAAGTAAGTTGTTTTCTTTAACGGAAGAGCCATCTGTGAATCATTTTGCCTCCCACCATTGCAAAGGGCCGCTGTCTCACGTGGGTTACCTCAGCACGTAAACGCTGTGGTTAGCATTAGGCATGACCACTCTTGGTTCTGTGGGCAAGCAGTGGAGGTGGGGGCACCTTTGAATCTGCTTTCCGCAGAATCACAGAGTCAGCTTATTGGAATCACAATCCAGTCTGGAAACTGGGTTTCCAGCTGTGGAGCTGCAGTGTGAATGGAAGGCCCCGCCTGTAAGGAAAGACTATTTACAGCATTATCATGCAGAGTGAAACCAGAGAAATGAGCAGCACGTGAGTCACGTGTCAAAAGGGTGGACTCCAAGTGACCAGTGAGAATACCACAGAATCTTGGCTATGACACATGTTGAAATGAGAATGACCGAAGGGTGGTCTAAGGGACCAATTGGGGAAAGATGGCGGGGGGTATGGGGGTGGGGGTGGGTAATGCTGGCTGCTTGCCAACATTTGGAAATGCAAAAATATGGAGGCTGAGGCTCTCAAAACAGGGAGCCAAAGAAGAATGCTGTCCCCTTGATCCGGAAACTATATAGAGATAGTTTAAAAAGAAAGAAAATAGGAAGCTGCCATCTTTGCCAGCCTGGCAAAGAGGCACCTTTTAATGTGGTGATTCTCTTTCTTGAGCAGGGGGAGGGTAACTGGCCCTATACGTCCCCAGCACAACAACCCTCCAGTGACTGCTGCTGGTGTCCATCTTACGTTTCTTTTTAGAATGTGAGCCCTTTGGGAACTGGGATCCATCTTGTTTATTTATTATTACTCTATGTGGACCACAGCATGTGGGGAAGAGGTATTTAACTTTTTCCCTTGTCCTGAAAACCTGGCAACAAGCCCCCCTCCCACCTAAAGCTCCATTTGCCTTGGAAGAGAAGCTGCCACTGAAACACACAGGAGCTTCCCCGCTTCAGCTAACAGCAGCCTCTAGAACATAGGAACATGGGAAGATGCCTTATACTGAGTCAGACCATTGGTCCATCTGGCTCAGGACCATCTACACTGACTGGCAGCAGCTCTCCAAGATTTCAGGCAGGAGTCTCTCCCGGCCCTGCCTGGAGAAGCTGCCAGGGATTGAATCTGGGACCTTCTGCATGCAAAGTTGATGCTCTTCTTGCCCTCATCTTAAGAGAAGAATGTCATCAAGTTTACGGTGACAGGGGAGAGAGTTAAATATTCGTGATCCACTAATTATGGGTCTGATCATAATCTTTCCCCGGGGCTGCTACTACAAACACACACACACACAGTAAGTAATAATTTACTACGGTCAGTGACCAGTCAACATACACACCAAAATATAAATCAGCATAAAACAAAACAAAATCAAAACAGTAAAACAAGATAACAAAACATCAGGTTATACAAAAATCTCAGTTACAACTACTCAGTTGTTACACATACACACACACACACACACACACACACACACACACACTTAATGCAACGTGAGGTTGGCTCTGAGCCCTTACTGTGGCCACGTCTTTTTTGCAATGCATTAGCCTCAGACCTAAACAGTGGCATTGTAAGATTCAGAGAAACCAGGGACACTGATGTAAACATGTGAACTTGTGTCCTTCTGTACAGAACATAACACCAGGCCACCTGGAAGCAATTTTAAATTTTTATAGATGCCGGCAATATAGAATTTACAAAAGAAAAAATCCTGTCCGGACTTTGTTTTGTTTGGTAATTA
Organism: Hemicordylus capensis; assembly: GCF_027244095.1. Taxonomy (NCBI): domain Eukaryota; kingdom Metazoa; phylum Chordata; class Lepidosauria; order Squamata; family Cordylidae; genus Hemicordylus; species Hemicordylus capensis. Next base: position 6,423,185 of record NC_069664.1, on the reverse strand, counting down.
TTTGCACACAGTGTGGCTGCCCATAGTTCCAGTCCATGAACCTTTCCTTGCTAATGAAAACCATGAAACTTCACCAGCGGAATCCTGGAGGCAGGAACCCTGGGAAATGTTCACGCATGTGAGGAGGACAAACATAAAAACCACAAGCCTTTGGACCTCCCTCCATGCTCACTCCAAAGATCATGACTTCTGGGTAGGAAAAACATTACCAAACTATTGCTTAATATAAGTTGTCCTGTAGCTATTGAGGGGCTTTATTTCTCACATAGGGAATGTGTCTAGATCCTGTAGAATGTGTCTATAGGGTGCTTTCCAGATTAGACCCTGCAATGGGGTCACGGTGGATCTCTGAAATGTGCTTCCACACTTCCTGTGTTGTGACACCGCAGTCCCTACGCTGACAGCAGGGTGCCGTTCACATTTCTGATGGCTTGTTTCGAATTTAATCGCTGTGATATAGAGCTAGGATGTTGTGTATCAGGCGTAAAAAGGTTGCTGTTTTTTTTGGGTTGTTAGTTTCCATGAGACTGCTCCCCCTGCTGTTTACGTTTCAAATGCGATTTGCCTGAATGGAAGCACTTTGCTGCTGTTGAGCAGCTAGGCTGGAAAGCACCCAGGAGACAAAATGTATCTCCTATATATTTGTTTTTTTGAAGATGGCTGTTCAGACCCAGGTGGAACCAAGATTTAAAAAGGATAAGGGGATGGATTCGTAGCTCAGTGGTAGAGCATTTGCATGCATGCAGAAGGTCCCAGGTTCAATCTCTGGTATTTCCAGGTTGGACTGGGAAAGGTCCTGTCCTGAAACCTTGGAGAAGCTACTGTCAGTCCAATCAGAAGCTGCTGTCAGTCAGGACCATTAGATGAACCTGAGCTAGATGGACCAAGGGAGCTTTCTTTGCTCCTTAGACAGCAATTAATTACTTTAACTCCTGTTTAATTTGTTTTAGCTCCTCTTCTGTTCTCATTTAGGCCTGATAGATGGATAGGTAAGGAAGTAAGTAATAGCAGAATGTGGTTGTGTCCTCAGAGGACTATACCACTTTAAATTCCAGGTAGTCGGTGGGATTGGATGTCTGGATGCTCTCTCATGTAAAAACCTTCCTCCATATGGGAAATGACTTCCTTGGGGAAAGGTTGGGGAGTCTTCTCCCTGACAACCTAGCTTTCTGTTTTCAGGATATGCAATGTTTTTTCATCAAAAGATATTTTAAAAAACCATGATTCTCAACCTGCTATTGATGGTACAACCCTGGAAGGACTCTATGATGTGCTTTCCCTACAGGATGCTGCAGTTGGTTCAGGTGTTAAGAAGGTGGTAGTTTAAATTAGTATTTGATACTTTACAGTGAAAGCCACCACATGGCGCAGCGGGGAAATGGCTTGACTAGCAAGCCAGAGGTTGCCGGTTCGAATCCCCGCTGGTATGTTTCCCAGACAATGGGAAACACCTATATCGGGCAGCAGTGATATAGGAAGGTGTTGAAAGGCATCATCTCATACTGCGCGGGAGATGGCAAGGGTCAACCCCTCCTGTGTTCTACCAAAGACAACCACAGGGCTCTGTGGTCGCCAGGAGTCAACACCAACCCAATGGCACACACTTTATAGTGAAGTACAACCTCAAATGAAGAAATGAAGCATTTTATTCATCGACCAAAAACCAACCTGCCTGGTGTTTCCAACTTCACATTGGAAAGTTGACTTTCCACACAGGGCTCACATGATCCACTCTTAAGGTTCAAGATCAAGAACACAAACAAACCCTCTCAACCATCACTCTCCTCTCTTACCTGTAGACCCGGATGTTGTATTTCTTTTCGCTTGGAAACCCAAACATGCCACAGATGACTCGGGAATTTTTCATGGTCCACTGTCTGTCACAGATCTGTTTCCAGACACCACCTTCTTTTACCTCCACATAGCCCTCTATGACTGGCAAACTCCTACGATAGGCAGCGAGGACGGCCTGTATCCGGATGTCTTCCACTTGGATGTGCATATCCTGGGCAGAAAAGTTGTAGGTAGGTATGAGTGTGTTGCTTAACCACTGGCCATCCATAAGGAGGATATAGAACAAGCATGAAATAAATCATAGATAGATTTGTTACAGACAAAACATTTAAAAAATATACAGTAGTAAACTCTTAGGTAGGATCCAGGGGCGTAGGTAGGGGAAAGGGGGCCCGTGTTCATCCCGCTCTCTGTCGGCCCCCCAGAGTGAGGGACGTAATGAAGATAATAGGGAGGGGTGGAGCTGGAGAGCCCTCAGGAGCTGGGGGCCCGTGTTCTTTGAACCCTTTTGCTCAATTATAGCTACGCCCCTGGTAGGATCTATGATGCGTGATGCTTGAGAGCAGCTGCACCCAGCTGTTGAACAAGGAGCCTTGCCGACAGTCACTTCCCCTGCCTCCTATCATGATCACAAAATGGGAATCACCACAGGTATTCCCTGTGCTGAGTCAGAATCCCTTCCTTTCCTCTTAGAGAGCAGATGGAAACATCTCTCTCTCTCCCTACCTATTCATTATGTAGTTCTATAGATTAGGGTTAGGTCTTTCCTATCCAAAGTGCACTTCACCAATAAATACTTTGTATTTAGTTCTACAAGAATCTCCATGTGTCTACTTTAAGTAGCTGCAACCCCTAAACTCTGCACACGACTCTGTAACTGGAGTGGGTAGCTTCTTTAGTGCTCTGCTAATTAACTGGGGGTAAATGGGTGTGGTGGTTAGAGTGTTGGATTAGGACTGGGGGAGACCCGAGTTCGAATCCCCATTCAGCCATGAAAACTCCCTGGGTGACTCTGGGCCAGTCCCATCTCTCTCAGCCTAACCTACCTCACAGGGTTGTTGTGAGGATAAACATAACCCTGTACACCACTCTGGGCTCCTTGCAGGAAGAGCAAGATATAAATATAAAAATAATATTAAAAAACAAACAAATATTTCTATGGCCCCATCCATCCCCAGCACAGCATCCCTTCAGTGGCTGTTGCTGGTGTCTAACTTAGGTTTCTTTTTAAGACTGTGAGCCCTTTGGGGACAGGGAGCCATCTTATTTGTTTGTTTGTTTATATCTATGTAAGCAATGGAACTTTGGGAACTTCTATTGAAAAGCGGCATATACATATTTGTCAATATTCAAACTGGAGGGCATGAAGTTACCCTCATTCCAGTTTTTTTAAAAAAAATACTTTGGCCTATTTGATATGCAGTGCCAAACCACGATGGAGACCAACAGAAATGAGCTAAAGGTCTCTCGGGACTTCTCATTTGTGCATTTATCACTCACACAAGGAGAGCTTGGATTTCCCTCCCTACAGCAGGGGTGGGTGGTGAGTCACAGAAAGGGCTGGTTTCCTCATCTTGAGCCTACGTGACGGCAGCTGCGGAGCAAACCTCACAGGAACGCAGGCCCCGAAAAGAGGCTTAAACAGACTGGGGGGAAACATGAAGGAGTAGAAAAAGCAGGGGACGGGGGGAAGAGAGAAAAGGGCATTTAGACAAGCGAATGGAAGTTTAGATCAAGTTTTAAGAAGATGCCTTTCCCGTCCACACAAAAATCCACATGGTACTTCTGTTACATCATGGCTGTGGAATTCTTGCCTTCACTGTTGTAAATGTAATGTGAATGGAGTGGGGAAAGGAGGCTAAAAGGGGGACTTGAAATATGCTGTGATCAATGGAAAAGAAAAGGGGTTAGGCGGAGGAAGGGTTTGGATTGGAAAGGGCACAGATTTGAAATGGGCACATATGCAACCAACAGGAAGACATTCAGCCCATTAAGAACGCCAGAAGAGCTCTGTTGGGTCAGACCAAAGGGCTCTCTAGTTCAGCATCCTGTTTGCTCTAGTGGTGGCCAGCCGGAAACTCCCTGGAAGCCCCCAAACAGGACTTGAAGCCAAAGGGCCTCCCCTGAGGTCGCTCCGCACTCTCAGTAGCCAGTGACGTACTGCTTTTGAACTCAGGCATTCTATGTCACCATCTGTCTCATAAGCATCGATAGGCCTGTCCTCTTCCATTACATTGTCGAACCCCTTTTAAAGCGAATGGATGCCACCCATATCTTGAGCAGAAAATTCTGTCACTCCATGCTTTGTGGGATCTGCTTCAACAAAATGTCTTTAAAAAGGGGCTGAGACAAATTCATGGAGAAAGAAGGGGTCTATTGATGCCTGTTGATGAACGGGGAGGAGAGCTGGTCTTGTGGCAGCATTAAGCATGAATTGTCCCCTTTGCTAAGCAAGGTCTGCCATATTTGGATGGGTGGCTACATGTGAACTCTGTGTAAGAGATTCCCCTTAGGGGACAGGGCCATACATGTAGCTCAGAGTTAGAGCATCTGCTTGCATTTAGAAGCTCCCGTGTTCAATCCCTGGCAACGTCTCCAGGTAGGGCTGGGAAAGACTCCTGCCTGGAACCCTGGAGAGCCAATGCCAATCAGTGTAGATAATACCAAGCAAGATGGGCCAATGGTCTGACTCGGTAGAAGGCAGCTTCCTATGTTCATGGCCATGGCAGGGCATGATGGGAGTTGTGGTCCAGCAACACCTGGGGCCCCACGTTTGAGAATCCCTGCTTTAACATGGTGCTCCCCAGGGAGGCAGGAGATGATGGGAGTTGTAGTACAACATCTGGGGCTCTACGTATGCAAACCCCTGTGTTAAAGGATTAGAAACAACTGATCAAATATTTAGGAAACCTCTGATCACCCCAATTTCAACACTGCACCCTAACCTATAAGACGACCTGAAATCCCAGATTGTCCAAAAACGGAATAGGTGGCCTTGAACAGCTACTTAGCAGCCATTTAGTCTGCCATCTATAAAAAAAGGAAAGTAAACCACCCACTTCTTGGTAGGATGAATGAAACCAGGACTACTGAAAAGATTGTAGTACTAAAAATGACTTCCTCAATTTCTGCACTGAACGGTCAAGATTAGGATCAGATGCGGAATCCATTTCAGTGTTCAAACGCTGCAGAATAAGCAATAATTTGTCCACCTTACCACCTCTTGCAGTCCAGGATATTTATGAAGCCAAATCTAATGCAACTACATACGCAAATTAGCAGCAGGCACCCAGCTTGGGTTTTAAGATGTAGTTCTCAAATGGCGCAATGGGAAATGACTTGCCTAGCAAGCCAGAGGTTGCCGGTTCGATCCCCACTGGGATGTTTTCCAGACTATGGGAAACACCTCTATCAGGCAGCAGCGATATAGGAAGATTCTGAAAGGCATCATCTCAGACTGCGCAGGAGGCGGCAATGGTAACCCCCTCCTGTATTCTCCCAAAGACAACCACAGGGCTCTGTGGAGTCGACACTGACTTGACGGCACACTTTACCTTTATCTCAATGTCGAACCATTGGCCCACTCTTGTCTGAATCAGGCTCACATTGCTAATAACTAATTAATTCAATATCATTATGCCCTGGCTTCCCAGTCAATTGCTCAAGGCAGTTCACATCTCGAACCTTAAAATAACTGTAGAAAACATTATGGTTTCTCCCTTTCCCCAACATTTCAGGGTGGTTTTATCCAACCCGATCTTTTTTCCATGGGATATTTCCAGTTATCATGCACTTGTCTATTTGTCTGAAGTTTTCCATCATGCACTGGCTCTTTCCACAATCACTTTCCTCCAGCACGTGCAGGCAGCAAATGGAAATGCGGGGGGGACAGACACTTTTATCCCCAGTGAGTTTATCATCACGTAGATGGGTGAGGAGTGGATGGCCTGAATTTCTGAAACATATGTCCGTTTAGCTGCAAATCCATTTGCCCCACTTCCCCACAAACATAATAAGCTCTCAGCCTTGCTGCATATTAAGGTCACTGACTGTGTGTTCCAGAACTTCTGGAAAAAACATTGACCTTAAAATACAACCTAATTTTCTTCTCTTTTCTTCCTTTGCAATAAACATTCAGCTCTGATGATTTTTGCCGATCAAGAGAAACTGAGATTACTGGAATGTGTGAGAGAGAATTTTAAGTCCTCAGCATCAGAAAAGTCCAGGCAGGGCAATCCAGCAGTGTGCACAGCGGCTTGTACCCCCTGTAGCTAAAGCTGACCCCTTGCAAGAGGGCAGGCTCAGCTGCTTCTGCCCCTTGCTGGGGAAAACTCTATAGACAACAATACGCACTCATTAGCAGGAAAAATCGCTCCAGGGTGGCACCAGAGGAGAGCTGGTCTTGTGGCAGCAAGCATGAAGTGTCACCTCTGCTAAGCAAGGTCTGCCCTGGTTTGCATTTGAAGGGGAGAATACATGTGTGAGCACTGTAAGGTATTCTCCTTAGGGGATGGGGCCAATCTGGGAAGATCTGCGTAGACAATTCTGAGCTAGATGGACCAAGGGTCTGACTCAGGATAAAGCCGCTTTCTATATTCTTATCCCCATTTATGGGAGGAGAGCTGGACTTGTGGTAGCAAGCATGAATTGTTCCCTTTGCTAAGCAGGGTCTACCCTGGTCTCAGGGCCAGATGGGGGGCACTCAGACGGCGGTGGAATGTATGTGGGGAGGGCGCCGGGTTTTGAGCAGAATGGGTAATTAAGGGTGGGAGTATTCACTGCTGCCGAGTGCGGCGGGGTGCAGGGGTGCCCCATGGATGAGGCGCACTGGGAATATGCCCTGTTGCCCATTGGGCCAGTCTGAGCCTGCCTGGTCTAGCCATGTGTGAGCACTAAGATATTCTCCTGGGGGGATGGGGCTGCTCTGGGAAAAGCATCTGTCTGTTTGCATGCAGAAGGTTGCCAATTCCTGGCATCTCCAAGATAGAGCTGAGAGAGACTCCTGCCTGCAACCTTGGAGAAGTCGTGGCCAGTCTGTGTAGTAGAGCTAGGGCTGCTCAACTCCGGCCCTCCTGCCGATGTTGGCCTACAATTCCCACAATCCCTGGCTATTGGCCACTGTGGCTGGGGATTATGGGAGTTGTAGTTCAAAAAAAGCTGGGGGGCCTGAGTTGAGCAGGCCTGGCTACTGAGCGAGATGGACCAATGGTGTATGTGTGTTGAATATAATGTGTGAGAAGGACTCTATTCTGATTCCCTCTCCCAAAAGGTTCCAGTGCAGAGGGGCAGGAATAACTTAGCTTGGTTTGTCCACCACATAAAGAAAGCCACTCCCCTTTTGTTCTGTTTTTCATCCTGGCTTGGCTATGGGCAAGAATGACCAATTTATTGAGAAATACATCATGCCTTTTCTCCTCCGAGGATATTTCAGTCTCCTAATGGTTTTGCCAGGTCAGCACAACACACGTTTTTGAGATCTGCTGAAGATCTTTGCTCCACTTCTCCCTCTCCCTCGTGTTCAAAGAGACTCACAGCTCAAACGCCTTTAAAACAAGAGATCTGCTCCTGTCACCTGGCATGGGCTAAAAGGATGATGGGGAAGAGACCTAGAGAGCGCTCTGCCAGACTGAGGACTGCACTGCGCCATCTTGGTAAAGGAAGAGGTATCCGTGGCAGAGCCAGCAGAAAGGTGGCCCACGTACCGTCCCACCGGCGGCCCCACCAGTGACACCCTGTGCGTGTGAAATCATGTGCATGCCCGGCCTCCAGAAAGCCCCGAGCAAGCTCTCCCAATCTCATTTCCTGGAGGGAGAGGAAGGGAAATAAATGCATCCAGGCAGCAAGCACTGCCTGGAAATGAGATTAGGACGACTGGTGGGCCCTCTGGTGATCGGGCCCTGCCCTCTTTGCACGTGACATCACATGCAACGGGGGCCTCCAGTAGCCCTTTTCATTGGCAGCCTGGATTCTTTGAACCCTGTTGAACCCTGTTGTTCCTTCCACCCCAAGAGGGCCAAAGGTTCCTGCTGCCATCAGGAAAAGGCAGCGAAACCTGGAGACCTGAGAAAAGGGATGCACATTTACGAACATAGGAAGCTGCCATATACTGAGTCAGACCATTTGTCCATCTAGCTCAGTATTGTCCACACCGACTGGCAGCGGCTTCTCCAAGGTTGCAAGGAGAAGTCTCTCTCAGCCCTATCTGGGAGATTGTGCCAGGGAGGGAACTTGGAACCTTCTTCATGCAAACATGCAGATGCTCTTCCCAGAGCGGCCCCATCCCCTAAGGGGAATATCTTACAGTGCTCACATGTAGTCTCCCTTTCAAATGCAAACCAGGGTGGATTCTGCTCAGCAAAGGGGACAATTCATGCTTGCTACCACAAGACCAGCTCTCCTCCCAATTTTAGGGATTCATTTCCAGACCAATCCTGTGCATGTTTACTCGGAAGTATGTCCCACTACATTCAAAGGGACTTACTCCCAGATAAATGTGCATACAACAGTTGCAGACTTGATTTACTATTAAGGCTGCAACACTTTGTTGATGATCTGAATGACTGTGACACAGAAGGAGGCAGGGGCTTGTTCTCTCTTGCTCCTGAGGGCAGGACCAATGGGATGAAATGAGATGGGAGCAGATTCAGGCTAGACATTAGGAGGAATTCCCTCATTGCTATACCACAGTTGTACAGACATGGGCAGTGCACATGGTGGGCACATCAAACCTTCTTCATGCAAGCATGCAGATGCAATTCCCAGAGCAGCCCCATCCTCTAAGAGACTCCCATACAAATGCAAACCAGGGCAGACCCTGCTTAGCAAATGGGACAGTTCATGCTTGCTCTCAAAAGACCAGCTCTCCTCGATCAAGCTCCGCATCTTTGACCTTGCTGTGTACAAGCCCTCAGGTGCTAAATGGGAGTGCACCCAACTGCCAAAACTCTTATGATAATGTAAAGGTATAGACAAGAAGTAATTTTTCTGCTGCATAGAAACTAAGCTAATGGGGAAACCAGACTCCTCATAAATCCAAAATGAAACCAAAAACAAACTTGACTTGATAGCTAGAACAGTCTTCCATTCAAACATCTTTCACCATATGCTCACGAAAAACCGGGTATACCTGGATAGGGTTGCCGCCAAATTTCCAGCGGGGCTCTCCTGCCTTAAACAACAGCTGCCAAACAAGCAGAAACTCAACCAATGAAGATCTACCCGCCATGGAAATGCAGTGTTGGAAAAATCTTTGCCTGCTGAATGGGAAACTACACATGAGCTGTAACTGTAGGATGTTCCCCTAGGGAGCAGGAGTGTAACTATAATAGGGCAAGGGGAGACAGTTGTCTGGGGGCCCACTGCTTGGGGGGGGGCCCAGAGGCAAGTCACATGACTGACTCCCCCAGCCGCACACCCGCCCGGGCTTCCTTCATCCTCCGAAATTGATGTGAGTGTTAAGACCTGGAGCTACCAGAACAGCATGTCTTTCCATTAAATGATTTGCATCATCCAAAATTTAGAAAACCTTTCTAAAAATAATTTAGGATGATGTTCTATTGTGGCACATAGGTAGGTGTGTGTGTGTGTGTGTGTGTGTGTGTGTGTGTGTGTGTGTGTATATACACACACACACACACACACACACATACACACACATATAAAATAAATATAAAAATTTTACTATGCTTTTTGATACCACTATTCAGCCTCATTTAAGATTTCTTTACTTCATGAGCTGAGCTTCAGTGATGGGGGGCCCATTTTAAAATCTTGTCTCTGGGCCCCCTCCAACCTTGCTACGCCCCTGCTAGGGAGATGGGGCCGCTCCAGGGAGAGCATCTGCATGCAGAAGGTCCCTCCCTGGAATCTCCAAGAAAGGGCCGAGGGAGACTCCTGCCTGGCACCTTGGAGAAACCACTGCCAGACTGCGTAGATAATACTGAGCTAGATGGACCAGTGGTCGATTCCATAGACGGCAGCTTTGTATGTTCATAATCAATTTCAGGTCGCCCCGCCGCCCCGACCTGAACTACCTTCATGGAATCTGCCAGTATCAACACCAGTCACAATACTCCTCAAACGGACTCAGATAAAACCAATGCCAGGGATGTTCATACTTGGGTCTCAAGTTTGATGTTGGACTACAGCTCTCATCACCCCCTGCCACTGCAGCAGGGGATGATGGGAGTTGTAGTCCAACACATCTCAGCACCCAAGTTTGAGCACCCCTAACCATCACTATTAGCCTAACTTTACCACCAGCCTCTGGATAACAGTAGATTTATGATCCTGTCTATAGGCTAGGCTCCTAGGAAGCCCTTGTTGACCAACAGAGTTTGTTTTGCCAAATATTAGCCTGGCCCTGTGGTAATTACAACTCACATGCCAGGCTTTTTGTTTGTTCTTAACTGCATTTCAAGTACTATATTTACCTGAATCAAAGACTAGCCCCCCCACCACCCAAGCTCTTTGATATTAGAATTTATTATTATTATTATTATTATTATTATTACATTTATATCCCGCTTTTCCTCCAAGGAGCCCAGAGCGGTGTCCTACATACTTGAGTTTCTCTTTCACAACAACCCTGTGAAGTAGGCTAGGCTGAGAGAGAAGTGACTGGCCCAGAGTCACCCAGCTAGTTTCATGGCTGAATGGGGATTTGAACTCGGGTCTCCCCGGTCCTAGTCCAGCACTCTAACCACTACACCACGCCTAGAGTCTTCTTCCTTTGGGGCTAAAATAATAGTTTAATCTATATTTAACCCATATTGTTAAGGGGGTTGTCTTAGATTCAGGGTTGTCTTCTATTTGGGTAAATACGGTACATATTTCAAGTCTAAACCATGCTTTCCAAAACAACTATTTTGTTTCTTAAACAAAGGAAGTTCTCAGCAAAATACCTACAGTGACATTAACAACTGAACACAATGATTACAACACATACAAGGTGTAGACAGTTGTTTGCTATGTTGTCCCAGAGTGGAGCCAAAGCAAATATTTAAAATCCACGGAAAGGGTCAATTTTGCCACTTTCACTTGCAGCTGTACAAGAATATGGTAATTCCGTTTGGCAACCCAAACTCGAATCCTGCACCAACTTCTTTGCTTATTATACATCACACTGGCCAATCTCTTAATCTTGAATAGCAGCCGGAAACAGGAGTCATGTTCTCCGAGGAGTTATGTTCTCAAGCAAGGGTGCGCTTGGTGGGCTGGAATCAGCCCTGGCTTGGTGTGTGGGGGCCAAGGTTAATTTCTGCACATTAATGTTAGGTTAATTTAGGTTAGGTGAATTTCTGCACATTTAACTTCATTATTTAAAATATTAATGAAAGGCAGAGGGTTGGAGTCGGGGTAGGAGGGAAGGGAAAGAGGGAAAGTGTTAGGAGTAGGATCCAGTGGTGGGGGATATTAGGAACATAGGAAGCTCCCAGTGTTGACAGCAAGGGAACAAGTTTTTCCCCATCCCAGTGGTGTCTCCCCCACCCCAAGTGCACCATTTTTGTTTAGTACCCACACCGCTGGATACACCTGATCACTTTCCCCCATGTAAATGAACAGAAAAGCCTCCCAGGCTCAATAAAATGATGTGTTCATTCCAGGCCACATAGCAGGGAGTCCTTATCTAGGATTCTTATTATAGTTCTTATCTGGAATTTGAATCTACTCCTTCCACATCTATGCTCAGGGTAGCCCTTTCATGAGACTGCCTCGGGCCGTAGATTAATGGGGCACCATTTGGGTGACCCGCCCTTCTGCTCCCAGCTTTTAAAATGGAGGGAAGGAGGAGGAGGAAGAGGCTGCATATAAGGTGGGCAACATTTAGTGCCCTCCCCCAGTGGCACAGAGGCATTAAGAGAGCCAGCGTGGTGTAGTGGTTAGAGTGCTGGACTAGGACTGGGGAGACCTGAGTTCAAATCCCCATTCCGCCATAAGACTTGCTGGGTGACTCTGGGCCAGTCACTTCTCTCTCAGCCTAACCTACTTCACAGGGTTGTTGTGAAAGAGAAACTCAAGTATGTAGTACACCGCTCTGGGCTCCTTGGAGGAAAAGCAGGATATAAATGTAAAACAAATAAAATAAAATTAAGCTGTCCCCATCTCTGCAGTATTTTGTTCCAGACTGGCAAGTGTCTTTCTTTGCACCCTTTGCCTAGTGCAGACCTTCACATGCTGTTTTTGCCTCAGCCCCCCACCCCACCCCCATTCCTCTGATATCTCCATTTTCCCATGAGGCTGGACAGCTACAGTGAACCAGTGTTCCTGCAAAAGGCTGAAGAATCCAAGGAATTTCACACGCAGGAGGCTTAAGTATGTGCTCACAGCCTTGTCTGAGACATTTTCTAATGCATGGCGCAGGCCTACGTCAGTGACAGCTGTTAGAGAAGTCCCGCAATTGGACTGCAGATGTGTCATAACCTTTGGACAGAGATTTTCCTTCTGTCTTGTATTCATACCCTGCATACATCACATTTTTTTCCTGGCAGTAGTTATAGCATTTGGGGTGTGTCTGTGTGTGGGAGTAATTGGGAGCTGTAGGTGCATTTATCACTTTCAGCTTCAACTGTGGTATAAGTTACAACTTCAAGTGCTTCTCCTCTGCTTACTGATATATCCCTGGGTAGCCAAACTGGGTGTGATGTGCTTTTGTTAACCAGAAAGAGAAGCGTTGTTAGCCAGCAAAAATAGGTTTCAAACATGAGCACAATCTAGTAGCCATCCCTTGCATGATTTTCATGATCTGGATTCCTGGATAATGCTAAGTTGTGCCAATCACAGATGGCTGTTTATGTTAGGAACATAGGAAGCTGCCATATACTGAGTCAGACCATTGGTCTATTTAGCCGCTCAGTATTGTCTTCACAGACTGGCAGCGGCTTCTCCAAGGTTGCAGGCAGGAGTCTCTCTCAGCCCTATCTTGGAGATGCTGCCAGGGAGGGAACTTGGAACCTTCTGCATGCAGATGCTCTTCCCAGAGTGGCTCCATCCCTTAAGGGGAATATCTTACTGTGCTCACACATCAAGTCTCCCATTCAGATGCAACCAGGGCAGACCCTGCTTAGCAGAGGGGAGCAATCATGCTCACTGCTACAAGAGCATAGGAAGTTGCCATATACTGAGTCAGACCATTGGTCCCTCTCACTCAGTATTGTCTACACTGACTGGCAGTGGCTTCTCCAAGAGTCTCTCTGCAACCAAGAGTCTCTCTCAGCCCTACCTGGGAGATGCCAGGAAGCTTTTGAAGCCCTTTAATTCGCATCTCCTCTGGAATGGAGGAGGTGTGTTCATACATCGGCTAGATTTACCCCGAAGTCCATGTGAGTTATCAGGGAGCAGTTCACACACAATTCAGGTTTTTCACTGCATGTTTAGGGTGTAGCCTGATTTATACCCAGGGTTAAAAAAATCCACTATTTGCGGTGGGTTTTGGGGACAGCTTCCGAGTTTGCAGTAAAGCCTCCCCATAAACTTGCCATAAAACCTGCTGTGCATAAAAGTCCCAGGGAGGGAACTAGAAAACCTTCTGCATGCAAGCAGGCCGGTGCTCTTCCCAGAGCGGCCCCATCCCCTAAGGGGAATATCTCACAGTGCTCATATTTGTAGTCTCCCATTCAAACGCAACCTAGGGTGGACCCTGCTTAGCAAAGGGGACAATTCATGCTTGCTACCACAAGACCAGCTCTCCTCCCCAACATCATTTGCTGTTCTGGTGCCTTATCAGCTGGGCCACCAACAGGTGCATACTCAGGGTATTTCTAAGGGCTACAGAAAAATTAAGAAAAGGGGGAAACTAAAAAGAAAAAAGTTAAGAGGAGGGAAAATCCCAAACCTTGGATCCCCAGACATTGATGGACTACAACTGCCATCATCCCTTGCCACAATTGCATTTGGCTGAAGATGATGGGAGCTGTAGTCCAACAAAATTTGGTGTTCTACGGCTGGGGACCCCTGCAGTAGCCAAACCTTTATGGAATATATCATGAGCATTCCGACTGCTCAGAAATTTAAAAAAAGGAGCACTCAGCACACAAGATCTCAGGACAGATGGAAATGTAGGCAGGAAGTGCTGCAGAGCAGGGAGGGGCCAGCCTATCGGCAGTTCGGCTAAGTAGCATGAATGGGTGTCTCTGTGCAAGAGAGTGCTGTGTTAATAGTTTGAATGTGTGTGTCTGTCCGTCTGTGTAAGAGAGGTATGGAAAACGGGTCGGTGTGTGATAATGAAGGGGAGAACGGGCACAAAGAAGGCATTGCCAATAAGAAAGACGCCACTTGTAGTCCACATGAGATCCTATTTCCTTGGAGAGCAAGACGGGTGGCCTCAGGCTGACGCGAGAGGCAAGAAACAGGCCGCTTGCGGAGGCAAGGCTGGTGTCTGCATACCTGGGGAACATCCCAGGTATGCAGAAAAACATTTTTAGAAGGCAAAGGAAAAGAAACCAAAATGAGAAGATGGAGTGCCACATATGGACGTTGAGTTCACATTTCTTCCCAGTCCTGGCAGTGTCTGAGAATGCAGGGGGTACCAGGGTTGGTTTGGCTCTGTGTGTGTGTGTGTGTGTGTGTGTGTGTGTGTGCGCGCGCGCTAAGCCATTTTTTGGCTTAGCACCATTTTATTATTTATTCAATTTCTATACCACCCTGAGCCATTTCTGGAAGGGCAGTATAGAAATAAAATTTAAATTAATTAATTAATTAATAATATGTGGTTAAGACCTGGTGGGAAGAAGAAACCAGGGGCCTGGGGATGCTGTCTGCAATCTAAGAGCTGTGCCCTAGTCCAGGGTTTCTTAACCTTGGCCCTCAGATGTTGTTGGACTACAACTCCCAGAATCCCCAGCACCAAAGGCCACGTCTGGGGATTCTGGGAGTTGTAGTCCAACAATATCTGGGGGCCTAAGAAACCCTGCCCTAGACCCATTCTGGGACCTTTCAAGGCACACAAATGTCTGCAGGTTCCAAGGCAAGAGCAGGGAGCACCCTGGTTGCATACAAATGGGAGGCTACATGTGTGAGCACTGTCAGATATTCCCCTCAAGGGATGGAGCTGCTCTGGGAAGAGCAGAAGGTTCCAAGTTCCCTCCCTGGCAGCATCTCCAAGAGAGGGCTGAGAGAGACTCCTGCCTGCAACCTTGGAGAAGCCGCTGCCAGTCTGTGTAGACAATACTGAGCAAGATAGACCGAGGGTCTGACTCAGTATAAGGCAGCTTCCTATGTTCCTAACCCACGTGCTCTACCACTGATCTGTGGCCTCAGATCAATATAGGTACAAAAGATATGAGGGCTGTTCACATGACTGAGAAGTAGGTAAGTCAGACAAGCATCCTACCCAGCTTTGGGAGCTGTGCATGCCCCCAATTTTCAATCTTGTGTGAACAAACAGCTAGGTGTGGGCGGGAGGAGTGATTGTGTGTGTGAGAGCAGCTGGATAGGACGGCTTTTCTTCCTTTGTTAAAATGCTGGGTATGAGAGCTGGGGAAGATGTTCATCATCCTACCCAACTCCTCTCTCACACACAATCACTCCCCGCCCTCCGCACCTAGCTCTTTCCTCACACATGATCGAAAACTGGGAGCGTGAACAGCTCCCAAAGCTTGTTGATTGTGTGAACAACCTTTTTTAAAAAAACAAACCCTAATTATCTGCATCTATTGCTATCCGCAGCTGGATTTTCCCACTGGACTCAAATTTTCCCCTGACCTTAATCTCATGCCTTTTAGGATGCACGCACACACCACAGTCTGTGCAACCACAGATCCATGTGAGTGAACTCCGCAAACCACAGCAGATGGGTCTTCAGAGGGAAATCCCAATTATGGCGAGAAAGATGAACAGCAAGCCAATTACCTCACTGGGAAAGCAGCCAGGGAACTGCTGGGATGGATATGACCCGAGCAAGATGTTTCCACCACAGATAAATATTTGCTCCATGCCTAACTATGAATCAACTAGGGACAGACTTTAGAAACTTATCCTCTCTAATTAGATACACACATTCCTTCCCAGCAGCCAGGGCATAGGCTCAGGGCCAGTACCAGAGGGTAGAAAGATTAGGCATTTGTGGGGTTGTAAGAGATCCACTACCCCATTACCACTTGCCTTTGTCACAGAGCAGCACCCAAACATACGTGAATATGTTACGGCACAACCATAGGATCCATCTGCCAAATAAATTATAAACTAGCTTAATATAATTCTCTAAGGCGTAGCCATGGCTAATCCCGTGTGTGGCAGCTCTCGCGAGAGTTCACGAGCAGAAGCACTGTGGTGAGTGAGCAGTGGGGATTCCATATGCAGATAGGGAGGAGGAGCCTGTGATGGTTAAGGTCAGTTGGAATGCAACCGTTACTGGTCGGAAGATGTTCTTGATTGTAGAGGAGAGGAATCTATATATATATTAAAGGATAGTGGGCAGGGGTCTGCGAAGAGAGGGGTTGTGAGGGAGGAAAGAGCCCCTTCAGGAGAAGGAGGCTGCCGTTGTGTGAATTAGAGGAGGAAACAAGATGAACAAGATCTGTTAACTCAGGAAGGGATGGAGGGAGGGAGGGAGGGACGGAGGGAGGGAGAGAGCGGAAAGAAGGAAGGAAGGAGGGGAAGAAAGATGGTAAGAGCAAGTGGAGGAGCGAGAAAGAGAGAGAAAGAAGGGAAGAGAAGAGAGAAAGGGCGAGGGACGGGCCCGAGCCTGTCAGTGGCCTGAGGGGAACAAGCAGCTATGGCAGCGGCAAGGAAGGGCCCAGTCAACCACTGCTGCTATTTGGGGCTACCAAGGCCATTGGCAGAGGCAGGCAGGCAGGCAAGCAATGGGACTGAGCCTGTCAGCGGCCTGAGGGGAACAAGCGGCCACGGCAGTGGCGGCAGTGAGGAAGGGCCCAGTCAACCACTGCTGCTGCTCCTGTGGGGAGGAGAAGGAGCGGGGCTCAGGTAAGAGTGTGGAGGTCTCTGGGGATAGGGGGCTGCAGCTTGGCCAATAGGTGCCAAGAACGCTCAGCTGTGACCAAGAGGGGTGAGGGGGATGGAGTAAAAGGATGGAGGAGGAGCAGAAGTGCAGCTCAGGTGAGGGTGGAGAGATCTCTGAGGTGCGGTGGGCTGTGGCAGGGGGTGAGGAGAGCAATCAAGAGCTAACGCAAATGCTCTGCGCACGTTAAGCTAGTATATATAAATCCCTCTCCTCTACAATCAAGAACATCTTCTGACCAGTAACAGTTGCATTCCAACTGACCTAAACCATCACAGGCTCCTCCTCCTCGTCTGCATATGGAATCCCCACTGCCCAATCACCATGGTGCCACAGGCTTCTCCTCCCTATCTGCATATGGAATCCCCACTGCCCACTCACCACAGTACTTTTGCTCGCAAACTCTCGTGAGATCTGCCACACATGAGATTAGCCATGGGTATGCCTTAGAGAATTGTATATATAAAAGATTGTGGTGTTGTGAAAATCATCAGAGAGAAATTCTCTCTCAGTCTTTCAGTTTCTTCCATAGAACTTTAGAATCCACCCTTGTGTGGGAGCAGCGGCGTAGCCCGGCGTTCCCTTGGAGTGAGGGAGATACTGTAGAAAATAGGAAGGGGTGGAGTTGGGAGGCCCTCAGGAACTGGGGAATTCTTTGAATTCACCTGCTCAATTATAGCTATGCTCCTGTGTCGGAGGCCGGAGCTGGGAAAGATAGCTTTTCATCCACCATCAGTAAAATGCTGGGGATGGAATCTGGGTAGGATGCACCCTTCCTACCCAGCTCCCGCTTCCCACACGATCATCCATCCCTCCTCCTACCTTGCTTTTTGAGTTCACACGACAGTGGATTGGTAGCACGCCTGGCTCTTCTACTCTGGTTGGGTACTCTCTTCCCAACCCTGTTTAGGGTCGTGTGAACAGCCGCTATGATTTTCAATGGTTTAAAAGAAACACTTATTTTAAAAAGGAGAAGGTTGGGCATTAGAACAGCTGAGGTCTATGTTCCAGGTATACTTGCACCTTAATGAGAAATGCTAACTGAGCATAGAGACTCTTTTTTAAAGTGGCAATTCTCTTTATTTAGCAGGGGGAGAGCAACTGCCCATATCCATCCCCAGCACAGGATCCCTCCAGTGGCTGTTGCTGGTGTCTATTATATATTTCTTTTAAAGATTGGGGACAAGGAGCCATTTTATTTATCCATATTTATGTAAACCAGGCCTGCTCAACTTAGACCCCCCCAGCTGCTTTTTGGACTACAACTCCCATAATCCCCAGCCACAGTGGCCAATAGCCAGGGATTATGGGAGTTGTAGGTCAAAATCTGCAGGAGGGCTGAAGTTGAGCAGCCCTGACGTAAACCATTTTAGGAACTGTAGTTGGAAAGTGGTATGTTTAAAAAATGCCTTTGTGTGGCAGTATTTGATATATTTAGTAGCAAGGCCTATATTAAGCAGGAAAAGGGCAGAGTCAACAACAAATATTTTAAAAAGGATGTTTTGGGGAATTCTTTAAAGAAATCTCCTGTGTGCATCTATTTTTAAAAAATATAGCAGGGTCCTATTCCTACACCCATTAAATTGCTGAATAATGTGGTCAAGTGGTAATGAGGAGATTTAAGCTATGTTTAGACAACGCCGGGTGGTGACACATGCAATGTGAAAAGGTTTCTGTCCTGTAAAAGTTTAGACAGAAACAGTCCCCTCAATTCAGATCAAGGGGCCGGCGCTGAGAGAAGAGTTCCATACTGGACTTGGGGGTCTTGAAGAAATTATATATACAACTTAATCTGCCATTCACATTTGTTTTTAAACACAATTTAAATATTTAAGTATATAGATAAACATTTGATTCACCTATTTGATTGGCCAGCCCAGGGGTACTTGTAGTCAACAACATCTGGGGACCCAACAGGAACATAGAAAGCTGCCACACACCGAGTCAGGCCATTGGTCCCTCTAGCTCAGTATTATCTACACAGACTGGCAGCCACTTCTCCAAAGTTTCCACATCTATCCTAGGAGAATCCAGTAGCCTGCTGTTCCTCAGGCCCTCAAACATGGGATTCTACTCCGGTTTTTCCTGTGGGTAACATATGCACGGAGGCATGGAGAGGAATGAGCTGGCAGATCAGGGTTGTCAGGTTCCGAAGCTTTAGACTTGGAGTCTCTTCAGGATTCTCAGGGAAACAAATTAAATCCCAGGGTGAGAAGCAATAAATCAAGCAATTTTCTGCTTGTGTGGCTCTCTAAATTTGTTATTTCTGATATTAGCTCTGCCCCATGTCTATCGGGCTCCACTCCTGAGCTTTCAGGCACACCCAGGCTCTGCTCCCCACCAACCAGTCAGGCAATGTCCTTGTCCACTAGACCAGGGATTCTCAACGCTGGGTCCCCAGATGCTATTGGACTTCAGCTCCCATAATCCCCAACCAAAGGCCATTTGGGCTTGGGATTATGGGTGTTGAAGTCCAATAACATCTGGAGAACCAATGTTGAGAATCCCTGCACTAGACTCTACCCCTACTCGGCCAAGCTCTGCTCCCCAGACTCCACCTCCTGAGCGTCAGGAGCTGAGCCTCAGATGACCTGGAGGTTTTACACACATGGCTTTTAGTTCGAATCTCCTCCGGAATGGAGTGCACCAATCCACATATTGGCTGCATTTACCCCAAAGTCACTGCAGGCTCTGCAGGCTATCAGGAACCAGGATCGACAGGACTCTGTTTCTCCCCTGAATCATGGTTGCACAGTCTGGTTGAGCACGAATTATGTCCTCTATTTTCAGCAGCTTTTTTTAAAAAAAACACATCCAAGGCTTCTGTTATGTCCCGAAGTTTCTCTGTGATGTGTGGAGTGGCCATTGCCAATAATTTGACATTTTTCAAAACTCAATGAAGGGAAGTTTGATGTCTGTGTTGGGTGAGTAAAACGCAAGCACAAACTGCAAAATGTGGGTCTTAACATAGGCTTTATATATGCAGAATAGAGACTACAGTTTCTATGTAACCTGACCCCTTTTTGTCTGAGCTGATTCCATGAGCCTACATTTTTCTTCATGCCAGAAAGAAAGCAATGATTTCTACCTTAAACAACCCTGCCTCTTAAATGGTCTGGGGTGTTTGTGTGTGTGTGGGGGGGGGGGGACATGAGGTGATAAAGGCAGTCACAAAGGCAAGCTCATTATAAAAATCAGCAAAGATTTGGGTCCGGTTCGGCAGGTTCAGGTTAAACGTTCTGTTTGGTCCGGCTGCTTGGCCACTTGTGTCTCTGGTCTTCCGTAACCAGCCGTCAAACTAACTAACTCACAACAACAAAAAGTTCTTTTGCCGCTGCCTCTGTGATGTGATTGGTTGGAGAAAAAACCCGGAGCAAGCTGTGGGAACACACACAGGAAAAAGATCTGCAGGGATTGCAGAGAGGGGAGCTGACCCTATATGAACGGTCCATTGAATCCCCTGAATTGAACAGTCCATTGGATCCCCCGAATTAAACATCTGTGGATCTGCTGCAAAGCAGATCTGCTCTACAGATACCCCGTGGTATGAAGCCATGTGTGAATAATGCCCTGGCAACCCTCTGCCATATACTTATTGGGAAAGCCTGTGTGGGTCTTGCTTGGCTCAAATTGCCCGGATGTATCGGAGGATGGCCGTATCGGAGGATAGCAGCGGCCTGCCAGGAGAGGAGAGGCTCATTATGGAAGTCTGCAGGGGCTGCTCTGGGCCACACCCTGCATTTCGCATGCACTGGGTGCAAGGTGGTTGTTTTTACAGACATGCTGGAAACACCACAGGGTGGATAATTTGTCTAATTCAGGATGTAGCCTGAGGCAAAGCTTTTTTGAGAAACTAACTGAAGCCAAAAGTTGCTTCTGCCCTTCAGAGCATTAATGAGAAGTTGTCTGCGTATTTAGGTGAAGCACATTTTTTTCCACAGACTGAGGTATTCCCCTTTTTAGGTTAACTCGCAGGCCATTTCAGCTTCGCAGCCGAGTGAAAGAAGAAACACATTTTCCTGAGAAAGTCAGAAAAGGTTCAGGCTTTTTCCACGGACAGAGAGAAGAGGCAGCTGGTTAATTCCACCAAGCCCTCAGCAACTACACCAGCAGCACAGGAAGTGGTCATTTTTGTTGTGGACAAAAGGAGGAGGAGAGCTGGTCTTGTGGTAGCAAGCATGACTTGTCCCCATAGCTAAGCAGGGTCTGCCCTGGTTGTATTTGAATGGGAGACTTGATGTGTGAGCACTGCAAGATATTCCCCTCAGGGGATGGAGCCGCTCTGGGAAGAGCAGAAGGTTGCAAGTTCCCTCCCTGGCATAGGTCTGAGAGGGACTCCTGCCTGCAACCTTGGAGAAGCCTCTGCCAGTCTGTGAAGACAATACTGAGCTAGATAGACCAATGGTCTGACTCGGTATATGGTAGTTTCCTATGACACCATCCTCGACTTATTCACTGGCTCATCCTTCATGGTTTGCATCGGGGCCAAGTGGCATGCAACGTCTCTTTGTAGCCTAAAAGAAATCATTGGGTGGAGCGAGGGGTGGGGATTTGGACTGAGGCCAGAGTGATGGGGGAAGCCGAACCCTCTCCCTACTGTTTTCCTGAAGGAAATTCCCCGCCCCCACTAAAGTTATTAGCTGGGGGGGGGGGTAGAGACTGGGTACAATACAAGTCCATGTCTCCCCAGCCCCTCACTCTGTAATCAATAGCAGCCTTGGGGTGGGTGGGTTCCCCCCCTCATTTGGGAAGGTGCATGAAGGGAAAAGGTTAACCCCATCTGACCCAGCCCTATTATATTTTATTTTTGAAATGTATTAATTGCCTTTCACATCATCCTGAGGCATAGATTCCCACCAAAAAGGGTGATGCTGGTGAGTCTGTGACCCTTTCTTGTGGCTGTCACAATGCAGATGTATTACAATGGTGAGGAGGAATAAGGAATGCTTGCTTCTTAAATTTAGGGTAGCCACATCCTGGCTCCCTAAATCCAGGTGCCTAATGTGCATATTGTGTAAACTGGCTTGAAAATAATTTCTGAGCAGAATAGTGACTGCACGTTTTGCTCCAGAACTCCACTTCTACAAGGGCTGGAGCTTAGCTTTAAAAGAAAAAAGAAAGAAGAAAGAAAGAAAGATGAAACCCGGGCAAATCCAGGTGGGCTAAGCAATCTGGGCGAGATGCTTAAAATCTGGGTGAAACTCAGAATTCCAGGGGGGGATAGCAACTCTACCTAAGCTAGTGCCTCTGGGTGCCTGGAGATTTTTGGATCTCTGAGGCGTGCTTAGAGGTAGAGTTCCCAGTCTTTTAAAGGGTGGGCGCACCACATGCACACAGCTCTCTTACTAGAAAGGAACAGAGAGTTTTTGGTCTGTATGCATGTTTACTGCTTAGGAGAGAGTTGTACTACTTTTACATGGAAAAGCAGTACATGAATATTCACTGGCAGCATCTCTCTTCAGGACCAAGCAGGTACTGCCCTGTGTCCCAACATGTCCTATATTGCCAGACATAAGAAGCATTTCTCGGCAATGCCCTCCAGGCAGCAGGAGAGCAACGGTCCGTATGCAACCCCAGCACAGCATCCCTCCAGTGTCTGCTGCTGATGTCTACTGTGCATATTATATTATTATTATTTATTAGATTTCTATACTGCCCTTCCAAAAATGGCTCAGGGCAGTTTACACAGAGAAATAACAAACAAAATAAGATGGATTTGTATGCATATGCATTGTATGCAGACGGTGAGTCTTCTGGGGACTGGGAACCATCTTACGTTTTCTGTACAAACTGCTGTGAAAACGTTGCTGGAAAGCAGCATAGAAATATTCCTGATGTCCCACATGATGCACAAGGCAATACTGGTGTTCCCAAGTGGTTGGTGCTGCTCTGTGCATGGAAGCGAGCCCCGGTTGGGGGTGGGGTGCGGCACAAGAGTGCCATTGCACAACAGCTTAAAATGGCAGCCCGTGCTTGTTCCGCGTTACTTAGCCATGTGAGTTCTGCAGCACAAGTATGGGTGCGCTGGTTTTCAGCGGCCACGCAACATTGCTGGAGCTGGCTTCCACATGCACAACTGACTGGGAACACCGGATGTTGCCTTGTGGAACAGCTGCCATATACCGAGTCAGACCATTGGTCCATCTAGCTCAGTACTGGCAACACTGACTGGCAGCAGCTCTCCAAGGTTTCAGGCAGGAGCCTACCTAGAGATACTGCCAGAGAGGGAACTTGGAACCTTCTGCTGTTCCCAGAGCATCTCCATCCCCTAAGGGGAATACCTTACAGCACTCACATGTAGTCTCCTATCGAAATGCAAACCAAGTCAGACCCTTCTTAGCAAAGGGGACATTTCATGCCCGCTACTGCAAGACCAGTTACCTAATGGCGCAGCGGGGAAATGACTTGACTAGCAAGCCAGAGGCTGCCGGTTCAAATCCCCGCTGGTGTGTTTTCCAGACTATGGGAAACTCCTATATTGGGCAGCAGCGATATAGGAAGATGCTGAAAGGCATCATCTCATACTGCGCGGGAGATGGCAATGGTCAACCCCTCCTGTATGCTACCAAAAGAGAACCACAGGGCTCTGTGGTCACCAGGAGTCACTGAATCAATGGCACACTTTACCTTCACTGCAAGAGACCAGCTCTCCTCCTCCCCAGCTGGCATCACGTGGGCCAATCATAGTAATATTCAACTGAGGTTTGGAGTGGGAGAGAGAATATCCTGAGAATCTTTGAGAAGTAGAATACCTTTTAATTCAAGCCTGCTTTTTTGGCTGGGCGGGGTCAGAAGGGGGCTCCTTAAAACCTTAGCTAAGAATGGAGAATTTAAAAACAGGCTGATGATGCATTTCTGTGACCTGTCCGGAGCCTTCCGGGGTGAGCTAAACAATCAAAGCAACAGAACAGTACAGCACCATGCTGTGGCGGGTTGATCATGGTTTACCTTTACAGGACCATGTGTGGCAATCACTTCAACAGCTGCACAGCAGACCTTGTCTGCAGCTATCATCTTTTCCATTACAAAGGAGTCCCTGCAGTGATCTGTGGCAAGCCGCCTGCTGCTTTCTGGCCACGTGTAAAGACAGCAACTGCAGGCCCTCAGATAGCACCCTGAGCCAAATGAATCACTGCTCCGAGAGAGCAAGAGTGGGCATCACCCTAGGGATGGAAGGGCTGAGGTCACCCTTAGACTGGGACGGGACAAGGAGGAATCAACAGTGTAGTCATATGGACAGGCTGAGCTTTTTTTTTTTTTTTTTTTTTGCCCCTGAGAAGTTGCTTCCCTTCCTTCCCAGAGTGGTGAAAGTTCAGGACAGTTGTCTAAACGTTACTGTCTGCTAGACAAGGGGGCCTTGAAGACCCTTTTGTAGAAAGGGGGAAAGGAGCTTCCTTTGAATTGGGTTTGTTTGTTTTTTTAGCTGCTTTATTGTATTTTAAAATCTTTGTTCCCAATCATCGATTGGTTTTTAACTGTTTCATGATATTTGTGAACCACCCTGAGCTATTCTGTAAGGCAGTCTAGAAATCGAACAAATAAATAAATAATAAATAATCAATTTACAAATCCACAGGCTGTAAAGCAGAGCAGAGCATAATACATGACACACCCAATTCCTATGGGCCAGCCTCCTCAAAAGAGACAGAGCCCCATAGCTCAAGAGTAGAACACTTGCTCTGTATGCTTAAAGGAACATAACAAGCTGCCATATACTGAGTCAGACCCTTGATCTATCTAGCTCAGTATTGTCTTCACTGACTGGCAGCGGCTTCTCCAAGGTTGCAGGCAGGAGTCTCTCAATGTACTGTATGCTTTGGTAATTTGTTGGTTCAATAAAAAAAATCTTGTCCTGTCTTGGAGATGCTGCCAGGGAGGGAACTTGGAACCTTCTGCTCTTCCCAGAGCGGCTCCATCCCCTGAGGGGAATCTCTTCCAGTGCTCACACTTCTAGTTTCCCATTCAAATGCAACCAGGGCAGACCCTGCTTATCAAAGGGGACAAGTCAAGCTTGCTACCAGGAAACCAGCTCTCCTCTCCAAGTCTAAAGCTGAATCACTGGGATCTCATAGGATCAAAGAGTTGGAAGAGACCTTAAGAGGTCTTCTAGTCCACCCCCTGCTCAGTGCAGGAATCTGTGACAGCCTCCCTGACAGACCCTCTCCACCCCGCCTTTGTTTAAAAACCTCTAGTGAAGGAGAGATTACCACCCTGCAAAGCAGACTGATTGTCAAACAGAATCTCAGTTAGCAGGGCTAGAAAAGACCCTTGGAGTAGGGCTGCACAATGTCAGCCCTTCAGCGGTTGGACTACAACTCCCATCACCCCCTGCCACAGTGGCCAATAGCCAGTGGTGATGAGAACTGTAGTCCAACAACAGCTGGAGGGCCAAAGTTGCACAACCCTGCTGTTGGACCTCAACTCCCATCAAAGGCCATTCTGGCTGGGGATGATGGGAGTTCTAGTCCAACAACGTCTGGGGCCCCAAGTTTGAGAACCCCTGCAGTACTGGACTAAGAGGGTCTAATGGACTGACCATCATAAGGCAGTTTCATCTGTAGATACATGTGGACCTCGATATTTGCAAGGGTTCTGTTCCAGGCTGCAGCCGCGGACATGGAAACCACAAATATTGAGTTAATGAACCTATAGGATTGTGGGGGTTAGATTCCTGGTTGGCCAAAGACTGGCCAACATTTGCAGGGGGGGCGGGATGAGAAAGCTTCTTACCTTTCTCTGCTGCTCCCCGAGATGTGTTGTGGCTGAAAACCAGCATCCCCCCTATTTCTTAAACAAAGATGGCAGCCATTTTGTGGCTCCATTTAAAAAAAACACAAAAGCGGTTGGAAATGACCTACGCGGTCATTTCTGACCACCTCTGACCCACAGATATGTGAGGTTGGCATGTCCCCCCACCACGTATGCGGAGGTTGGGTGTTTTTTTTCCTGACTGTGGATACACAAATCCTCAGATATGGAATCCACAGATCACGAGGTCCTCCCCTTTCTTGCATTGCCATCCTATTTATCTGAAACTAAGACAAGTCCCCTTCCCCCTGCAAGTTTTTTTTAATATTAGAAATTGCTGGTGGTGGGGGCGTGGGGTTCATCTTAAATTTGGAGTCTTCTTCTTTTTGGATAAATTCAGGGATGGCCTCTTTTTGAAAAGAAGGCATCTTAAATCCAGAGCTGTCTTCTATTTGGGTAAATACTGTATTACTGGGAAGCAGGAGCTTGGGAATATTGCTTGTGGAAGTCATTTCTAAGCTTTTGCCCCAAAGGGTCTGGCATAACAGTTAAGCTGCTGAGCATAAGACAGTATGTGCCAGAGGATGTTTTCCTACCTAGCAGTTTCCATGCATGCAAGGCACAGAAGACGACCCGGGCACTGATCAGCCAGCTGCAAATGAAATGGTTTTGATAAACAAGCCAAAATCGCTGCTCCTTCACATCCTGCATGGAGGATTTAACTTCGTTCCCCTCTCCTCCCACCCCCAAAGCTGTGGGATTTTGCATGTTGCTAGGAACGGTCAGTGCAAACTGATTCATCAGGATGGAATGGAACGGCCTTGGATTAACCTCCTGCACTTCAATCCTTAGAAAAGCAGAGGCAAGAGAAACTAACTTGGATGATTAATATCTGAAGCATCCAAGAGAGAGCTGACCTCTGTCTAGACTGGGGCCTGCTTTTCCCCTGCTTCTGTTCTGAGAATTCAACGATTCTGGGGGAGACATCTTGGACTTCCGTGACTTCCCCCTTACATGAAGTTGTCCCCAAGAGAACTCTGCTGGAGTATGGAACGCCTCCCACTCTTCCAAGCAAGCTGGTATCAGACATGCTTGGCACGGCTATAATACAGGAGCATTAGATACACATGGAGAAAGGGTGAAGAGAGACAAGAGCCTTTCCAGATTGCCATTTATTCTAACATGAACATAAATTGTGATGAAATATTTTCCTGGGGCCATCAGGATGACGTCAAAAAACGCCGCACTATTTCTTAGTGCCATTTGCTGACTATCTGTGAATGAGCCATCCTGTTTAGGAACTGCTTTAAAAGTAGCGTTTTTAAGGGATGGGTTTTTCATGGATTCCCCCTAGATTGTCAGCAAATGGCACTAGGAAATAGCACAATATTCTTGGACATCATCTGGATGCCCCAGAAAACCTCTCATTGCAATTTGTGTTGCTCAGCATAGAGTAAACTGCCATCGGAAGCATCTTGTTGAGCAGTGAACTCATCCTGCACAAACGCCTAAGCCAAATCAAGCCCAGGAGTTTCTCACACCCAGCTTTTAATTTGCATCTCCTCCGGAAATTTGGAGGTCTGTGTTCACATATCGGCCAAATTTACCCCAAAGTCCCTGCAAGCTATCAGGGAGCACTTCACATACAATTTGGGTTTTTCATCAGGTGCTAGAGTGTTGCTTGATTTATATTGGGGGTAAAAAAAATCCATGTTGTGTTGTTTTGGGGGGGCAACTTCAAACTCCCCCAGCTCATAAGAATCACTTGGATCTTTCCCTTTCCAACAGAAGCCAGCTCAGCTGCAGAGTGCTGACTGGCTGACCTATGTAACAATTGTGGAACCACCCCCTTCCTCACTCAGAGCCTTGAACAGAGTTAAAAACAGTGATTCACTGTTCAGAATGGGTTCAGAATGGCCTCAGACACACAAAGGTGTAGATTACGCCTGCTAACTGAGCAAAGAGGCATCTTTTAAAGTGGTGATTCTCTTATGTTTAGCAGGGGGAGAGCAACTGGCCCTACCGTCCCCAGCACAACATCCCTTCAGTGGCTGTTGCAAGGCTAAAGGAGAGCAAGTCTTGTGGTAGCAAGCATGACTTCTCCCCTTAGCTAAGCAGGGTCTGCCCTGGTTGCATATGAATGGGAGACTAGAAGTGTGAGCACTGGAAGAGATTCCCCTCTGGGGATGAAGCCACTCTGGGAAGAGCAGAAGGTTTCAAGTTCCCTCCCTGGTTTCTCCAAGATAGGGCTGAGAGAGACTCCTGCCACAACCTTGGAGAAGCTGCTGCCAGTCTATGAAGACAATACTGAGCAAGATGGACAAATGGTCTGACTCAGTATATGGGAGCTTCCTATGTTCCCAAGCATGAGGCTAGATCTGCAGAAGGCGGGAAACATGCCTTGGAGGTAGATCCTACCTGGATCAATCGTGTACCACCTGCCTATCAAAGTTCTCCTAAGTGGAACTCAAGGAGCATGCACGCCGACTGCAATTACTGCCGTTTACAAAACAGATGGGACGCAACTTGTCTCCACAGGCCTCAGCAGAGCGGCCAAGGCTATGCAGGGCGCTGGGCCAAGCCCTGGAATTCCAAGTGGCACATACCTCGACTTGGTTGAGCTCGGAGTCATCAAAGCGGAAGCCGGGGATCCGTGTGTCGCTGCAGATCACGCCGACGTCCTCCGTGTGCTTGCAGTCGTTGATGCCCCAGCCGTTCGAGTTGCACGCGGCTAGTGTCTTCTCCCTGCCCGAACAGTAGACGTTGTCCAGCCAGATTCTGCCTGCAAAGGAAGCCAGCAGCAGAAATAAGTGACTGCAAGGGTCTGCAGCAGGGGCGTAGCGAGTCCTGAAGGGGCCCCTCCACTTTTTGTGTGTGTGTGTGGCGCCATATACATAGAGAGAAAGAAGGTTAGAAGGGAAAGAAGCTTTAGCCTCCTCCTGCTATAGAGGCAGGAGGCAGCAATTTCACATTTTCACAATGAAATAAATCTCACTCCACCACCCTCTGTCTCTCAAGAGCCCAAATGCAGACTTTTGCCCTTAATAAATATTTAGATATAAAAAGAGAACTTTGATTTAAAAAAAATGCTTAATACAATATTGCATTGTTGAATTTTAGCACAGTAGCCCTTAAGGCTGTGGGAGGAGAGCTGGTCTTGTGATAGCAAGCATATGACTTGTCCCCTTAGGTAAGCAGGGTCTGCCCTGGTTGCATATGAATGGGAGACTACATGTGAGCACTGTAGGATATTCCCCTTACTAGGGGATGGAGAAGAACCTTCTGGGAAGAGCAGAAGGTTCCAAGTTCCCTTCCTGGCAGCATCTCCAAGATAGGGCTGAGAGAGATTCCTGCCTGCAACCTTGGAGAAGCCGCTGCCAGTCTGGGTAGACAATACTCAGCTAGATGGACCAATGGTCTGACTCAGCATATGGCAGCTTCCTATGACCTATGACTATGACAAAGGCTGGTTGTTTAAGTGTCACAGCCCTTCCTTGAAAGTGCTCAAAGAGCTCCTGGAAATAGGGCATGGGTTTTAATGATGGACAGTCAAAAACAGCTGTAGGGTGCCAGGTGATATTCTAAGCATGCCTTGCATGGTGATATTCTAGGTGATATTCTAATCATACCATTTCTGGGAGCAAGGCTCCCAGAAATCTTCCCTCAGTCTCCTCTCCTGCTGGGACTGCGTTGAGTGGTGGAGGAGGCCCCTTCGAGGCAGTGGCCCGGGTTCTTTGAACCCATTTGCACAATGGTAGCTCCGCCCCTGGTCCTCAGACTGCACCACACTGGCGGAACGGGCATGCATTTTCCTCCACGGGATCTTGCGCACAGCCCCAAAGGCAGCCCAGCCATCCAGGCATCTGGATCCAGCCCCATTCAGGGGAATGTCATCCATATGGTGGCCATATTCTAGCTTTCCAAATCTGGGTGCCTAGTTTGCAGATTATGTAAATTGTCTTGGAAATAATTTCGGAGCAGAATAGTGATTGCATGTTTTGCTCCATAACTTAAGCTTAAAAAAAAAATCTGAAATCTGGGTGGGCTAAACAATCTGGGTGAAATGCTTAAATTCTGGGTAAAACTCAAAATTCTAGGGGGCATGGCAGCTCCAGTCTTCCAGCCCCATCACCCCAGGAAAATGGAACCCAGGAGACCCAGGTTCAAATTCCCACACAGCCAAGAAGCTTAAGTGGTAATCTTGGGCCAGTCACTTTCTCACAGCCTAGTCTACCTCAAAGGGCTGCTGGGAGGATAAGAGGACCATGTATGCCTTCCCAAGCCATTGGTTGGGATTAAAATGGAATCAAAAATAGTTTAATCTCAGCATTCTGGCAACCTAGGTAACTGGGCACTGATCTTCCAGCTTCACACCAGAGCAGAGAGGTATAAAGGAAGCTGCTTTATACTGGAGTCAGACCCTTGGTCTGTCTAGGTCCGTATTGTCTACCCTGACTGGCAGCAGCTCTCCAGAGAGGATTCTTTCCCAGTCCTTCCTGGAGACAGACTGAGTCAGATCACTGGCCCATCTAGCTCAGTATTCTTTACCCTGGCTAGCAGCAGCTCTAAGGTTTCAGCCAGGGGTTTCTCCCAGTCCTATCTGGAGATGCTGCTAGGGAATGAACCTGAGATCTTTTGCATGCAAGTATGCAGATGTTCTTCCCTTGAGCTACGGCCCCATCTCCGAAGTGAAATCCTTACAGAAAATGGTGTTCAAATGTAGTCACCCATCCAAATACAAAGCAGGGCAGATCCTGCTTAGCAAAGCGGGCACTTCATGCTTGCTGCCACAAGACCAGCTCTCTTCCCCTTTGACCACTGAGGCTAGGGATGCTAGGAGTTGTGGTCCAATAACATCCAAGGCACAAGCTTGAGAACCCCGGACCTATTCGAGGCACACGGAGCTTTTGAAGCCCTTTAACTCGCATCTCCTCCGGAATGGAGGGTGGCGTGTGTTCACCTACTGGCTAGATTTACCCCAAAGTCCCTGCGATTAATCGGGGAGCAGATCACACACAATTCAGGGTTTTCACTGCGTGTTAGAGTGTGTCGCCCAATTTATATTCAGGGTTAAAAAAATCATCTATCTGCAGCGGGTTTGGGGGAGAACGTCAAATTTGCAACAAAGCCTCCCCTTAAACTCACGGTGACACCTGCTGTGTGTAACAGTCCCTGGTGCATGTGTCTGCCAGCAGAAGGCCAAAGGAAAGAAAGACAGTGCAGATATTCTCCATGCATGCGAACAAGGATGGGCTTACCTTCCCCCTTGCCAAACTTAGAACCCGGGATCCAGGAAACAGCCTCCACGTAGCCTAGCTGCCGACAGATCACGTGGGCGTTGTGGATGGAGAAATTGTCGTCACAGACTGTGCCCCACTCTGAGCTGTGGTACACCTCCACCCTCCCTTCGTTCGGCTTCCTCTGCAGCCCCGCCAACCGCAGCTTGATTTGGGGGTACTCCTCCGGGGGGCTCTGCGGCTGTCCTGGATCGCCAGAATAGTGCTGCCAGTGCCCATACTGAGCGAGGGTCAGAGGGCTCAGGGAGACAGAGAGGAAGGAGGAGACCAAGCAGTGGTGAAGGCAGAAATCCAGGATCCGTCCCATTTCTGGCAGCAGCACTCCTTTCAGAAGCCAAGTCTTTGATTGACAGAATTCAGCAGAGGGTTACGAGGAGGCTTGTCTGGGCTGCTGAAATGAAACAAACCAAACTTTTTAAAAGACGCAAACTTTTTGTATCCTTCTCTCCGAGAGCTGGTCTTGTGGTAGCAAGCATGCATTGTTGCCTTTGCTAAGCAGGGTCTGCCCTGCTTTGCATTTGAACAGGAGACTACATGTGTGAGGGTTGTGAGATATTCCCCTCAGGGGGTGGGGCCGCTCTGGGAAAAGCACCTGCCCGCTTGCATGCAGAAGGTCCCAAGTTCCCTCCCTGGCAGCATCTCCAGATATGGCTCAGAGAAACTCCTGCCTGCAGCCTTGGAGAAGCCGCTGCCAGTCTGGGTGGGCAATACTGAGTGAGATGGACCAAGGGTCTGACTCTGTATAAGCCCTGTTCAGACATTAGACACTTGTACAGTGCTGGCAGAAGGTTGCTGGTTCAAATCCCCGCTGGTACTATATTGGGCAGCAGCAATATAGGAAGATGCTGAAAGGCGTCATCTCATACTGCGCGGGAGGAGGCAATGGTCAACCCCTCCTGTATTCTGCCAAAGACGACCACAGGGCTCTGTGGACGCCACGAGTCGACACCGACTCGACGGCACACTTTACCTTTACCACTACCACTGAACTATTGCCCCATCCTCATGGTTCAATACCTGGCATCTGCAGATAGGGCTGAGGAAAATTCCTGTCAGAAATCCTGGAGAGCTCCTGCCAGTTATCATAGAGAATACTGAGGTAGAGAGTGAGCAACTGGCACTAACCAACCCCAGCACTGCATCACGTCAGTGGCAGCTGCTGCTGTCTACCTTATGTTTCTCTTTAGACAGCGAGCCCTTTGGGGACAGGGAGCCATCTTTAAGTTAATTAAACAATTATAATTGATTTCCTTTTGTCAACTGCTTTGAGACCTTCTGTTGAAAAGCAGTATATGAGGTCACTCACACAATCAAAAACTGTTCGGGAGCTTCGTGGGCTCCCTAAATTCGGTTGTGCGGAAGCAAAATAAGAGGAAAACCTGGGTAGAGGCAATTGTGAGGATTGCTGGGTGCTTTCCAGATTAGACTCTGCAATGGGGTCACAATTTATCTCTGAAGCGTGCTTCCGCACTTCCTGCATCGTGACACCCTTCGCGGACAGCAGAGTGCCGTTCACATTTCCAATGCCTTTTTTTAAATTTAATTGCTGCGATATAAAGCTAGGACGTCGTATATCCAGCGTAAGAAAGTTGCTGTTCGGGGAGACTGCTCCCCCTGCTGTTTACGTTTTGAATGCAACTTGCCTGAACGGAGACATTTTGCTGCTGTTGAGCAGCTAGTCTGGAAAGCACCCAGGTCTTGTGGTAGCAAGCATGACTTGTCCCCTTAGCTAAGCAGGGTCTGCCCTGGTTCCATTTGAATGGGAGACTAGAAGTGTCAGCACTGTAAGATATTCCCATTAGGGGATGGAGCCACTCTGGGAAGAGCAGAAGGTTCCAAGTTCCCTCCCTGGCAGTATCTGCAAGATAGGGCTGAGAGAGATTCCTGCCTGCAACCTCAGAGAAGTCGCTGCCAGTCTGTGTAGACAATACTGAGCTAGGTGGACCAAGGGTCTGACTCAGTATATGGCAGCTACCCACGTTTTTCTCCTACCTTGCTTCCACACACAACTGAAAATTGGGAGCACACACAGATCCCAAATGCAGATAGAACACAGTTTTTGATAATGATGACCTCTATAAATGTGTGTAGTAGTAGTAGTAGAAGATGAAATGGTCTGACTGGGTTCCTCTGAAGCTGCCTTCAACCAAGAGAGAGCCAGCCTGGTGTAGTGGTTAGAGTGCTGGACTAGGACCAGGGAGACCTGAGTTCAAATCCCCATTCAGCCATGAGACTTGCTGGGTGACTGTGGGCCAATCACTTCTCTCTCAGCCTAACCTACTTCACAGGGTTGTTGTGAGGAGAAACTTAAGTATGTAGTACACCGCTCTGGGCTCCTTGGAAGAAGAGCGGGATATAAAATGTAAATGTAAAAAATGACTTGGTTGAAAGCAGTTTTATAGGAAGAGAGCCAGACCCTCAATCCCTCTCACTCAGTATTGTCCATGTTCACTGGCAGTGGCCCTCCAGAATTTCTGAGGGGAATTGCTCCCAGCCCTATCCGGAGAAGCAAAGAATGGAACAGCTGTTACGTGATCACTGAGTGACAAACCCAAGACTGAATGCTTCCCCTACAGAGTCAGTCAGACTGCAGTCTGTTCCCTCCCTGGGCCCGAGTGGATGGATGTGGGGTGGGCAGCACCACACCGGGCCTATCCTGTAAAATATTCCCCTCAGGGGATGGAGCCGCTCTGGGAAGAACAGAAGGTTCCAAGTCCCTCTCTGGCAGCATCTCCAAGATCAGGCTGAGAGAGATCCCTGCCTGCAACCTCGGAGAAGCCGCTGCCAGTCTGGGTAGACAGTACTGAGCTATATGGACCAATGGCCTGACTCAGTATATGGCAGCTTCCTATGTTCCCTATCCTGTTCGGATTGCCCCCAACCCCAGAACTTTGATCCATTTCATGTTATTTGTATATCCTGCTTTTTGACACAACAATGCTCTCCAAGAGGCACACAATCAAAATATGCACATAAGCACGGAAACTAAGGTTAAGGAAACAATGAGAAATATTATTGTGAGGAAATGCAGCTCACGAATGCCTGATACTGTACTCCCACCCTGCCCCGAGGTCTCTGAAATGAGGGACATTATTCCTCCCTTTTGTCATTGCATGAGGGTAATTTCTTGCCTCTTGTCACTGAAGGGACAAAGCCTTAATCGTAGTCCAAAAACAGCTTGGTGGGGGGAAGATGAGCAAGCCTGGCCTAGAGTAACCCCTAGTCCATCACAATATTTTAATATGTTTAATTATATATATATATATTAAAAGTACAATCAGAGAGAAGTTAACGAAATACTTGCTTAAATATAACACATTATAGGTAGACTAAAAGTGGGAGGTGGGAAACTTATAAATGCTGATGTGTTTTTCCCCCATGGGGCCCCATCCCAACCCCCAACCCCCCAAAGCCTGGTGAGGACCCATAAATGTAGCAGTTTGGCTGGGGGAGCTGATGTGGGGTGGGTAAAGCTTAATTAATGAGACCCCATAATTTGAGTCCACATCTTTAAACTGATGCACATTGCAGCTCTACACAAAATGCAAACAATAGAATGACTGGAAAAAGTGTGTCTGGTTTCCACCCCAACCCCCCTCACTGCACCCCCCTCAAAGGTCCATGTGGAAGGCCTCTAATCTCTTTAACAGTTCCTTTAAGGGAGCTTTGGACTGTTCTCTCTCTTGTTTCTGTTTTGGTCGGGAGTCACAATTTTAATAAAAGCAGAGGGAAATGCCAGATCTTGACTGAAATAAATACTGGGGCCCCATGTTCACTATAAAGGGATTGCCCCTTCCCCACTAGGATGTCACAATATTTATTTCCATTACTGAATGTCTGGTTTGAACTGCTTTACAACAGAAAACCTCCGCAGAGCTCTCCCACCCAGCTACTTTTGTGGAGAAGAACTTGGCATTCTTCGCCCGTTGATCATTCTAGCCCCCTAAATTCAGCCAATGAGACGGTTGATGTTGAAGGCTGGTTGTTAAGCGGCGGCAGCGAGGAGCTTAGAGCATCTCAGGACTCTTTGATTTAATGGAGGAGGGACTTGGAAATGGAACGTGAGCCATTCTGGCTTGGAGTCGAGCATCAGCTCAGTTTCCTGCCAGCTCCCGCAGAGTTATTCCTTTTGTAATCTGCGCAACAGGCACGTGAAATGGTCAGCAAGGCCACGTGTGTGGGGGAGAGTTTCCACGTGAAGCAACGCCAAGATGTGGCAAGAGAAGCCCACCACTGCCTCCCCAGGGCAGGGTTATGATTTCCCAGCAAGCTGTCAAAGCACAGGGAAGGATCATCAACAGACATCTAGGAAAGAGGGGCGATCGGAGTTTAGTCTGGAGGGCCAAAGTTGTGCTGCAGCCCCACTCCAAGGTGAGATGGACACTTTCAATCTAACATTCATCAGACCAAGCCTGGCTGGGGTGAAGGTGTGCTAGACCCCAAATCACACTGTGTTTTCCAGAAAGAAAAAGGCCTGATGAAGCGCTCTGTATAATTTGAAAAGCTGCATATGCTTACATACCAACCGAGGATGGTGCTCTGTGGTGAGACCAATACTTCAGCTGCCAGAGTGGGGAATCTCTTCACTTTTGCAGCTTTCACGCTGTGCAGGAGTGACCCAAGGTTTTGTGGTGCCTCCTGGTGTGAGCCAATCCCCTACTGAAAATGACCACAAGATGTGGTGACAGCCAACAACCTGGATGGCTTTAAGAGGGGTTTGGATCACTTTATGGAGGAGAGGTCTATCATCGGCTGCTAGACGGAGGGCTATAGGCCAGCTCCAGCCTCAAAGGCAGGATGCCTCTGAGTACCAGTTGCAGGGGAGTAACCGCAGGAGGGAGGGCGTGCCCTCAACTCCTGCCTATAGACTTCCAGTGGCATCTGGTGGGCCACTGTGTGAAACAGGATGCTGGACTAGATGGGCCTTCTTGGGCCTGATCCAGCAGGGCTGTTTTTATGGCCCTTGCAAGTGCTGAAAGTGGCACTGGGGCAGGGAAGAGGGGAGGCTTCTCTTCCCATGCTTCTTGCAAACTTGTGAGAAGGGCAAGGGTCAGATCAGCCCCAAAGAGCTGTTCTGATGGCAGCAATCACTGGGGACATCTCACCACCTTGCTTCCGCCTCACTAATCTGCCGCTTGAGGCACCTGTCTCCCTTCGCCACATGAAGGGACCACTCCTGGCACTGGGCTATTATTTTCTGCTCGCCTTCTCAAAAGCAGAAACTTTAAGACAAGCACACACTGAAAAGCCATTTGAACAGATTCCCTTCCCTCTGCTTCTGGAGATGATTAATTGGGCTTAATGGCTTTTCAAGGAAGTTGAGACAGCGAGAATAGACTGCAGTTCTTCATGTTTTAGTGTACTGTAGAATCCTAGCCTAAATGAAACCAAATGGTGATCAAGTCTGGTTTCATGACTGAATGCAGGATTCTACATGCATTACTATACACCACCCCCAACCCCTCTCCATATTTATTCTAATATCCTAGACACTGCAGCAAGAACTAAAACTTCTCTAACCCCCACTGGTCTTGTGGTAGGAAGCATGACTTGTCCCCCTAGCTAAGCAGGGTCTGCCCTGGTTGCATTTGAATGGGAGACCACATGTGAGCAGTGTAAGATATTCCCCTCAGGAGATGGAGCTGCTCTGGGAAGAGCAGAAAGCTTCAAGTTCCCTCCCTGGCAGCATCTCCAAGATAGGGCTGAGAGAGATTCCTGCCTGCAGCCTTGGAGAAGCTGCTGCCAATCTGTGTAGACAATACCGAGCTAGATGGTCTGACTCCGCATATGGCAGCTTCCTATGTCCCTAGCAGTAGGTGAACTTGATCAAACGCCTTCCTGTGATGAGTGACTATTAAGAATGTCCTCACACTGTCCTGTAACTAAGACGAGGTACATCAACATGAAGCAACTTTTTACCCATTTTAAACTGCTGCTCTCAGTCACTTTATATCAGATCTGCACCAGATTTGGTGGGCTGGTGTCCCTTGCTGATCTCTGCACACGTTCAGGCAGATTAGATACACAGTTTAGATGTTATGACCCATAACGTCTTTGAGAGTTATAATGGTAAGTTCCCATTTTATCTTTAACGCCACTACTGTGCCAGTAGAATTCTTCCCCAGTTTCTTCTCGCCGGCACAAAAAACCCACGTCTTCCACAATTAGGGTGGCCAACTCTCAGTGAAGCGATTCCTGGAGATTCCCCCCCCCCAATATTTCACCCTTATTTTTCTCAACATCAAACCAACCCCTTTCCAAACCACCCCTTGCAAGCTTTGAAAGTGGCCGGGGGTGTGGGGGCTGGGAGGAGGGAAGGGCCAGCAGTCTCCTCTTCCCTGCTTGTGTTTTTTGCAAACTTTACAATGAGGGGAAGGAGACACACTTCTTGCAAAATCCACAAGGGGCCAGATTGATCCCAAAGAGATGCTTTGATGGAAATAGCCAGGGCATCTTGTCCCCTGTAGGAACTTCAATAATATACCACCTGAGGCCAACCATCTCACCTTGCCTCATGAAAGGGCCGTCCGCCTTTGCCTGCAACCATGAACTCAGCGGATGGCCTTAATTAAGCTGGTCTCAGTGCCCTCCATAAAGTCCCCACCTGCAATATGAGGATAATTCTGACCTACCTTGCTGAGCATTATTATTGCCCAAGAAAAGATTGTGGATTTACAAGATCAGGTCTTAAGCTCTTTCCCTGCAGAGTTAGATCTTCCCACAGAGTTAAACCGCACGCCCAGGTCAGTGCTCACGCCAGCTGTGACCTCAGCTCCAAAATGAGGACACATATTAAGGCCGTCTCACGTCAGAGAAGGGGGCTGGTTAGTCCAAGCCCCAACATTAACTCCATTTTAACAAGGGGCTTTATGAATTCCTTTGCAGTTTGTGCGATTACAGGAAAGTCACAAGAAAGAAGAAAGAGCCATAGAATGGTTGGCTAGGCCCACAAGAAGATAATTCAGTTCCCTAACCGGACGATGGCAGAGAAGATGGTGCTTTGCAGAGCCGTCTAAACTCACAAAGTGACGGTGGCTCAGAATCCAGCTTTGTCCCCTCTTGCGTCACACCGCTTGCAACACACACAAAATGAGCCCCTGGTGGCGCAGTGGTAAAACTGCCGCCCTGTAACCAAAAGGTTACAAGTTCGATCCTGACCAGGGGCTCAAGGTTGACTCAGCCTTCCATCCTTCCGAGGTCAGTAAAATGAGTACCCAGAAGTTGGGGGCAATATGCTAAATCATTGTAAACCGCTTAGAGAGCTCCGGCTATAGAGCGGTATATAAATGTAAGTGCTGTTGCTATTGCTAAAAGCACACGCAAGATGTTGCGCTGCAAGTGATCTTGCATGGGAAGAGTCTTGTGGTAGCAAGGATGAATTGTCCCCTTTGCTAAGCAGGATTCAGCCTGGTTTGCATTTGGATGGGAGACTACATGCAAGTACTGTAAGATATTCCTCTTAGGGGATGGGGCCACTCTGGGAAGAGCACCTGCAAGCTTGCATGCAGAAGGTCCCAAGTCCCCTCCCTGTCAGCATCTCCAAGATAGGGCTGAGAGAGACTCCTGCCTGCAACCTTGGAGAAGCCTCTGCCAGTCTGGGTAGACAATACTGAGCGAGATGGACCAATGGTCTGACTCTGTAGAAGGCAGCTTCCCGAGTTGCAGAAGCAGAGACTGAAGATGAAACAATAGGAACTCACTCCTTGGAGATCCATCTCTTTTTCTTCTACCATCCTTGCCTTTCCTTCGCTAGCTTCCCCTGTGGCTGGAAGCCCTTGTAATCCCAGGTACGTGTGATTGGCCAGGGCTGCTCCCTCTCCAGGGAACGCTGCATCACATGTGTCCAGGAGCACTTCCTTCTTTATTGTCAATATAGACATTCTCACGGCTCAGCCTGGGCACCCAAATAGAGGTGCCCCTAGGCAAATTTGGAGCCTGGACCTAATGGCCTTTGGAGGCCCACCACCCTCCCAGCTGCTAGGGATGTGCACGGAATCAGTTCGGAGGCCCTTTATGGGCCTCTGAACTGGCTCGAAGAACTGGCGGTTCTGCCGGTTTGACAGCGGGGGGTGACTAGCTGTCAGAGTGGGGAGAGGGTGCACTTACCCCTCTCGCCACTTTTCCCCTGCCGGCATTCATTTTTTAAAAAGCCCATCAAGGTAGCAGCGTACCTCCCTGCTGCCCCATTGCCACCGTTTTCCAGATATGACTGGAAGTCTCCAATGCACCTGCGTGCGCCGGCAGACTTGAGTTACCATTCTATTAGGGTTAGGGTTCCCTGGTAACTGAGCAAAGAGGCACCTTTTAAAGGTGGCAATTCTCTTCGTTTACCAGGGGGAGAGCAACTGGCCCTCTCCATCCCCAGCACAGCATCCCTCCAGTGGTGGTTGCAGTCGTCTATCGTATGTTTCTTTTTTTAGAGTGTGAGCCCTTTGGGGACAGGAAACCATTCATCCATTCTCTGTGTCAACCTCTTTGGTAATTTGGTTGAAAAGCAGTATACAAATGTTTATATTCATATTATTATTATTTATCATTATTATTATTATTTCGATTTCTACACTGCCCTTCCAAAAATGGCTCAGGGTGGTTTACACAGAGAAATAACAAACAAATAAGATGGATCCCTGTCCCCAAAGGGCTCACAAACTAAAAGAAACATAAGACAGACACCAGCAACAGTCACTAGAGGGGTATTGTGCTGGGGATGGATAGGGCCAGTTACTCTCTCCTTGCTAAATAAAGAGAATCACCACATTAAAAGGCTTTTTGCCAAGTTAGCAGGGGCTTCTTGGCAAATATCCTATAGGCAAAAATCCTATTAATACTCCTATTATTAGGAGTATTAGGGGGCAAAACTCTAAACACTTGAGACACGAAAAGATGCTGCTGTTAATTTGAGATGAAGCCCAAGACCATTTCTTTTTCTTTTTTCTTTTATTTTTTATTCTTTTTAGAAATGAATACTGAGGCAGGCAATTTGTATTCAAGAGGAAGAGTGCAGCGCAGGAGACTAGTTGTTTAGGATGCAATGCGCAAAGACTGCAGATTTTGGGATATAGGAATGCACAACCCCTTTGGAGAGCAGGGTGTAGTATTACATATTTTTACCCCACTGTGCAGTACTTCAGGGGTGCAATACAAGGAGAGAACAAAGAATGGGCAGTGCTATATTCTGGCACTGTTTATGTGCCTCGCCCCCAAAGAACTGACACCCTAGGCAATCACCTAGGTCTGCCTAGTGGGTGGCCTGGCTGTACTGCTCCCATTTCCCTTCGGCAGTATGTGAGGGGAGCAGATGTAGGCTTACCATAAATGGTTTCATTCCTGTATTTCAATCCTGTATTTCAAATGTGTCACTGAAGACGATATGCAAAACGGCTTTCCAAGAAATCAGCCAGGACAATAGCCTTAACAGCAGCCAGCAGAAGCAAACAGATCAGATCTTTTAAGGGCAGATAACATCAAGCAGCGACAATGTCTAGTACACCTTTTGAATATTAGCTGGAGTTGATGTTATCTGCGGCTTTGCTTTCAAACCTGCTGTTTAATGATTAGAGAGAATTCTTCTCATCGATTTTTATTGTTAGCTGCCCTGAGAGATTTCATGCTTCAAGGCGAGGCATTGCTGTGTACTGTGTTTACTGTAGCAGATTCCCACACTGAGCAGAAGGTTGTAGAAGATCTCCAAGGTCCCTTCCAACTTCAAAACTCAACAGTAAAAGTGTCAATTCCTCCCTTACCTCTTGGGGAAGGTTCCACCAGTGGAACTCCCCCACTTGAAAGATCCTCTCCCCAGCAGTATCTTGGGCTCCAATAAAGAACTTATGTTTTGGCAGGTTCACCCAGGAAAATACATGGTCTACCTTAGCAACATAAGAAGCTGCCATATACGGAGTCAGACCATTGGTCCATCTAGCTCAGTATTGTCCACACAGACTGGCAGTGGCTTTTTGCAAGGTTGCAGACTAGAATCTCTCTCAGCCCTATCTGGAGATGCCAGGGAGGGAACTTGGAACCTTCTGTATGCAAGCAGGCAAGCGGGGCCCCACCCCCTAAGGGGAATATCTCATAGTGCTCACACATGTAGTCTCCCATTCAAATGCAAGCCAAGGCAAACCCTGCTTAGCAAATGGGTCAATTTATGCTTGTTACCCCAAGATCAGCTCCCCTCCCTTGCATTATTCCTACAGATTGATTTCATTAGAATAATCTCGAGGTGGTTTACAACACAATACAAAACTATTAATCACTTAAAGTCAAAACCAGCACCTTGAATTGGACTAGAAAACAAATTGGCAGCCAATGTAGCTTTTTCAAAATAGGTGTACTATGATCCCAGCAGGCAGCTCCGGATAAAATCCTAGCTGGCACATTTTGCACCAGCTGCAGTTTCTGGATATTCTTCAAGAGCAGCCCCACATAGAGTGCATTACAGTAATCCAGCCATGACACGACTCTTCCCAGGTTATAGCTAGTAGGCAGGTGGGAATGTTACAAATTTTATGCACTAGCCAAGTAGGTCACTACAGTGCACGGGTCCCTGTTCTTTTGATGTCAAACTGGATTTGTCCCCTTTGCTAAACAGGGTCTGCCCTGGTTTGCATTTGGATGAGTGTCTACATGTGATATTCCTCTTAGGGGATGGGGCCGCAGCTCAGAGGTCGACCATCTGCTTGCAGATGGTCCCAAATTCAATCTCAGGAGCTGGAAAAGACTCCTGCCTGAAATCTTGGAGAGTTGCTGTCCGTCCAAGCAAACAATAG
The DNA here is from genome assembly GCF_027244095.1 of Hemicordylus capensis. NCBI lineage: Eukaryota > Metazoa > Chordata > Lepidosauria > Squamata > Cordylidae > Hemicordylus > Hemicordylus capensis. Next base: position 6,381,624 of record NC_069664.1, on the reverse strand, counting down.
ACCTACTCAATATAAGGAAACTTCCTATATTCCCTTTAGAGCAGGGGTTCCCAACCTGAGGCCCTCCAGATGTTGCTGAACTACAATTCCCATCATCCCAGCCACAATAAGTTACAGCTGGGGGTGATGGGAATTGTAGTTCGGCAACATCTGGAGAGCTGCAGGTTGGGGACCACTGCTTTAGAGGATGGGGTGGCAAATCAATGGAAGGGCATCTGCTTGAAAGTTCCAGGTTCATTCCCTGGCATCTCCAGGTAGGGCCCGCGTGAGACCCCTGCCTGAAACTGACTGCCAGTCAGTGTAGACAATACTGAGCAAGATGGACCAATGGTCAGACTCAGTAGATGGCAGCTCCCTATGTTTCTAGGTTTTAAAGTTGCCACAAAACTCACCACTGGTTTTGCTGCATAAACAGTAATTAATTTAATAGAGTGTTAAATTATACAATCTATACTCTCTCTGCTGTGGGTACAAGAGGAATCTGAATCCAGACTCCTGCATCTAAACCCAACTCCCTAGGTCCTGGATCAGATTATATCTCATATTCCAAAATCTGCATGAGAGACACATTCCTATACAGGAAATAGTGTGGAGCACACATTGGAAGCTGCCATATGCTGAGTAAGAGTATTGGTCTATCTAGCTCAGTATTGTCTTCACAGATGGGCAGAGCCTTCTCCAAGGTTGGAGGCAGGAATCTTTCATCCCTATCTTGGAGATGCTGCCAGGGAGCAAACTTGGAACCTAGATGTTCTTCACAGAGCGGCTCCATCCCCCGAGGGTAATATCTTCCAGTGCTTATACTTCTAGTCACCCATTCATATGCAACCAGGGGAGACCCTGCTTAGCTAAGGGGACAAGTCATGCTTGCTACTAGAAGACCAGCTCTCTCACTGCACATAACATAGGAAGGTAAAGTTGTGCCATCAAATCAGTGTCGACTCCTGGTGACCACTGAGCCCTGTGGTTGTCTTTGGTAGAATACAGGAGGGGTTGACCAATGCCATCTCCCACTTAGTGTGAGACGATGCCTTTCAGCACCTTCCTCTATTGCTGCTGCCCAATATAGGTGTTTCCCATAGTCTGGGAAACATACTAGCGGGGATTCGAACCGGCAACCTCTTGCTCCCTAGGCAAGTTACTTCCCCGATGCGCCATTAGGTGGCTCACACATAACATACTTGTACAATAATCAAACATGACAAGCTTCACATGGGTTACACACCCCATTCAGACACTAAGGCTATACACTTGAGCAGCCCTATGTAAGGGAAGCCCTACTCGTGTGCAGTGGGAGGAGAGCTGGTGTTGTGGTAGCAAGCATGACTTGTCCCCTTAGCTAAGCAGGGTCCACCCTAGTTGCATATGAATGGGAGACTTGATGTGTGAGCACTGTACGATATTCCCCTTAGGGGATGGAGTTGCTCTCTGAAGCCAAGAGTTTCCAAGTTCCCTCCCTGCATCTCCAAGACATCTTAGTCTATAAACCACTTTGGCATGGGTTCACATAATCACTTCAGTGTTGGTAACTCACATTAAACCTAGATTCAAATGACTGTGTGAACAAGCCTAGCATGTGACTCACTGTCCTCATGTATAAATATTACCAAGAATTTTTACACAGCTCTCTTTGGGGAGGAGAGCTGTTCTTGTGGTAGCAAGCATGGAAGGTTTGCTAAGCAGAGCCCACCCTGGTTTGCATTTGAATGGGAGACTGCATGTGTGAGCACTGTAAGATGTTCCTGTTAGCAGGCCTGCTCAGATGTTGGCCTACAACTCCCATAACCCCCTGGCTTTTGGCTGCTATGGCTAGGGAGTTGTAGTCCAAAAACAGCTGGGGGGCCAAAGTTAAGCAGGCCTGCCTTAGGGGATGGGTCTGCTCTGGGAAGAACATCTAGGATCCAAGTTCTCTCCCTGGCTTCTCCAAGATAGGGCCAAGAGAGATTCCTGCCTGCAACCTTGGAGAAGCTGCTGCCATTTGTGTAGACAATACTGAGCGAGATGGACCAAGGGTCTGACTCAGCATATGGCAGCTTCCTATGCAGTGCCAGGATCAAATCCAATCCCAATGCTTCCTCCATTCGGGTTTTGTACACAGGTTTTTACCTGGGTTAAAGGGTGTGAGTGCATACGCCCTTTACCTCAAGTACAGAGTTGTGTGTATACAAAGAGATGGGTGCCTAGAGTGTCCCAATTCTTGGCGGGGGGCCACAGAAACACTGCCAGAATATAGCTTTGCCCATTACTCTTTCCCTCCCTCTTGAATTGCACCCCTGAAGTAAGAACATAGGATGTAAAACTGCACCCTTCTCCCCCAAGGTTCTGCACATCCCACAACCCAAACGCTGCATCCTTTGCTCCCAATAAACAGCTCGTCTCATAAGTGGCACTCCCTCTTTTGAAGATGAATTGCCTGCCTCCGCATTCACTTCCAAAAGGAAAGGCTCTCAGACTGCATTTCCAAATTCACAGCAGCGTCTTTTCATCTCTGATGTGGGGGGTTTTGCCCCCAGAGATCGAGGAGTGAGGGGACGGAAAGAGGGCTTCCTGATCAGAGGGGGGGCGTTGCCAGACAGAGCTGAACCCTGCCATCTGTGGGTTTTCCCTTAGTAATGAAGTGCTAGCTCTTCCCACTTCACAAGAACCACTCATTGAGTTATGGTCAGGCCAACCAATTTGCTAAGAACCACTGGATGATTGCCAGCATTGCTCAACGCTAGCAGAGAGACATCAAACTCATGGCAAAACTGCACACACCACCACACTAATTTAACAGCCCAAACCATGTCATGACCTGATGAGATACTTCCACTCAAGACAACTCACAGTGCAACCGCATGCATTCTCCCCTCCAACACAAGTCTTGCTGTGGTCAGTGGGGCTCATTTCCCAAAGGCCAAGGTGGCTTGGGATGAGGGGCAATTACATACAAGCCCAGTCTGTTCCAAGATATTCCCCTTTAGGGGATGGGACCTTAGCTCAGTGGTAGAGAATCTGACTTTCATGCAGAAGGTCCCTGGTTCTATCCCTGGCTGCGTCTGCAGGTAGGGCTGAGAGAGACTCCTGCCTGCAACCTTGGAGAAGCTGCTGCCAGTCAGTGTGGACAATCCTGAGCAGGGGCGTAGCCACTATTGGGCCACTGGGTTCAAAGAACCCGGGCCGCCACCCCTTGCGGCCCCAACACCCCACCGTGTCTGACATCAGAAGCAATAGGGACTGGTTTAGCTCAAAATGCAGCACTGGCCCTGATCTAGCTCCGGAATGAGGCCATGCAGGGCCATGGGGCCCCATTCAGGAGTTAGATCCAGGCCAGCACTGCATTCACAGCATGGCCAAGAGCACTCCTGGCTGCACTGAGAATGCAGCGCAGGCCTGGATCCCGAATGGGGCCACATGGAGCTAAACCCCGCATCTGACGTCAGACATAGGGGGCTGCCACTGGCTTGGCTCCGCTACCGATCCTGAGCTAGATGGACCAAGAGTCTGTCTTGGTACAGCTTCCGGCATTTGGGTATGCAGTGATGATGCTGAACCTCTTGCTGAGGAACCTAGAATTACCAACAACATTTTGCTGGATCCGACCAAAGCCCAGCTCCTCCAGCATTGTGGGCAGCAACCCCCAGCAGCCAGCGGGTCCCCCGCCCTGAAACTTGCCAGAGCTCTAGACCAGGGGTTCTCAATGTTGGGTCTCCAGATGTTATTGGACTCCAACTCCCATAATCCCCAGCCCCAGTGGCCTTTGGCTGGGGATTATGGGAGTTGAAGTCCAATAACTTCTGGGGACCCAACGCTGAGAATCCCTGGTCTAGACAATACTGAGGCAGATAGACCAAGCATCTGAACTTCAGTCTAAGGGTCTTAACTGGGTATAAGGCAGCTTCCTGTGAGGGAGTCCCAGTATCCAAGAATCCAACATCTGGAACCTCTGCCCTGGTATCCATGTCTGGCAGCGCCTAGTCAGTGACTGATAACTGAAATGTTTATGGACGGTTTCTTAAAAATCCGCAAAGTGCTTTTTATTCTCACGTCACCACAAGCCAATAAGGGAGGTCGCCATCTCCCCACGAGTCCCCTTGATTTGAGAGACCTGCTGCAGCAGAACAGATGCAGTCGGTTTCTCTACACTAGAAACGTCTGCTGAACGAGCCTTACGGAGCACGATGAACTGGACAAGCCAGATGGAATCCTGGCTGTGGCTTCCGAAGGCGAAGCAGACGGGAACGCAAAGTTTCCCCGAACGTTAACTGCCCCAACTTGCCAGCAATTAGCAGCCATCTCTCTTTCTACCTCATTAACTGCAGGAGCACAAGTTGGGAGACGCAGCTTGCCAAGGGACTCATCTCCACCAAGCCACCTGACATGCAGATGACAACGACTGGGTTTATAAAAGTCCATCTTTCCCCCACCAAGAGGGCCATCCTTTTGTTTCAGGGCCTCCCTAAACCTCAAATGACTACTGGAGATTGGCTTAAAGACAAGCAGGCAGGCAGACAAATCCATTCATCCTGCTAAGAACAGGAATCCGCCCCCCCCCCCCGCCACGATCTGCACTACCTGGTTTAGGGCAGGATAAGCTGGAAGGCAGAGACTGGCTCAAAGTCAACCCTGAGCTTCCTGACTGAGCAGAGATTTGAATTCAGGTCCCTGCATTCTATCTGCTATTGTCATGGGTGTCCGGAGAGAGGGCAAGGGCAGAGTGGCCCCTTTCCTGATTGAGCCAGTCCTCGTGAATCCAATGGGGCTTACTCCCAAGTAAGTGGGTATAGGGTTACACCTTTTGCCCCCTCCCCAGAAAGAGTCCTGCAGATGCCCATGGCGACTGTATCACATTGGATCTCCTTGTTCAAGAACAAAAAACAGGATGCTCTTCTTCGCATGAGGACACTACTTCCCCAGTAGCCAGATGTAGCCGCAGAGACCAACAACTCGCTCATACTATTTAATGCAGCCCAGCAGGACTTTGAGGGAGGGTTTCCTTTCCTCCTATTCAATAACCATTGTACACGCTGCACGGCTTGTGATGTTCAGAGCAAGTTTCCACCAGGTCCGCAGCAGATTGCCAGCGGCTTGGTCTAAAGTGGCTGTTGAAATACGCAGCGAGCCGTGGAGAAAGATCGATCCATTACATGCTTCTTTGGCGGAACTGACTTTAGTCACTAAAAGAAAGGCCAGGACAGCCAGAGCATCCTGGCTATGCCATGCCTCTCCGACCTCAGGGCTCGACATACTTGGGAATAAGCCCCATGGAACACAGGGAGACTTACTCCTGAGTAAACGTGCCTAGGATCGTGCTGGAGCTCTGCGACACCTGGGAGCAAGAGATGCACTGAAAGAGGAGGAGAAACAAAGGCACCTCCAGCACACACAAAGTTCTTTGCTGCCATTTCTCTAAGCTGCCCCCTTGAGATCCATGCTCTTGTGGTCCTTACCTAGCAATGACTGGCCGGAGGGTGTGGGCGCCGTTCCTCTTGCATGCAGTGCCTCTCCTAGAATGAGACTGAGGAGTGCGCTTTTGCTTGCCCAATTTCACAGGCGTTCAGGCAAACCCCTCCCAGGGCCCACCCCCTCCCCCCTAGTGATCTCATGCGCTCTCTTGTTGTAACCTGAGAGCTTGTGGCATTCCTGGAGTGCTCTTGCTCGGAAGCATCGGAAAGGCGAGTGGGTGGGATGGAAAGAGGCCCCCCCCCCCACGGCTTTCAAGGAGGCCTGGATGATGAACAAGCCGGCCAGAGTTTTTCTCCGTGGGATAACTGGCCATGGAATAGATCTTTTGTATGCAAGAAATGCAACCCATTGATAAAATAGAGATGGACACAAAGAGAACTCATCTTTGCCCATCACTTTTTTATTAATGTATTGCATCTATTGTAGTGCAGGGGAGAAGCTGCTGCCAGTCGGTGAAGACAATCCTGAACTAGATGGACCGAGGGCCTGTCTCGTGAAAGGAAGGCTGTGCTGTGAGTCGGTGTCGATATTTAGTTTCCCCAATGAATTATCTGACACAGCTCGAAATCCCCAAGTACAGAGCAGCTTTTACCTTAGCTCGTTGTCATAGTCTACCCTCAGTGGTTCTTGTGGGTCGTTATAAGGGGATCCCCTTTTCAGAGAGGCTTTGCCCTTGTGGTTTGGAGCAGATTGAACCCATTGAACATGTTTTATTATTTTGTTTATTTTATAAGGATATCCGTGAAGCATTTATTACACCATTATTAGGTAAATTTCCAGGTCGTCGGAGCCATTTTTATTGTTCTTTGCTACTGTCAGACTCTGAGCTTACAGTTACAAATATTGTTGCTAGATACTGTGCTGCTGCTATTAGTACTTGTCGGCGATTGGTTAATAAGGAATTACTGTTGTCTTAACTGTTTTAATTTTAGATATAAATGTATTTTAAGCTCCTTTAATCTTTTATTTAATGTACTCTTTATATTGTACTGGTCTGTGACCGTAACAATAAAGTGTCTGACTGACTGGCCCAGAGCCATGTGGTTTTCTTGGTAGAATACAGGAGGGGTTGACCATTGCCTCCTCCTGCACAGTATGAGATGATGCCTTTCAGCATCTTCCTATATCATTGCTGCCCAATATAGGTGTTTGGGAAACATACCAGCAGGGATTCGAACTGGCAACTTCTGGCTTGCTAGTCAAGTCATTTCCCCGCTGTGCCATGAAGTGGCCACATCTGACTCATGAGGAGACAGCTTATTAGGAACATCCATAGCTCAGCAGAAGAGCATCTGCTTTGCATGCAGATTGCAGAAGGTCCCCAGTTCAATCCCTGGTAGCATCTCCAGGTAGGGCTGGGAGAGACTCCTGCCTGAAACCTTGGAAAGTTGCTGCCAGTCTGTGTAGACGAGATTGCCCCACCACCGCCCCCAACCGCCCAACATTTTCCACAAGATTTAGCCATTAACTTATCAGGCTTTCAATAACGACCTGAAGAATGTTCCCACCAAACATGAGAGGAATCATGTCTGTGCACATCCCCAACATATACAGTTTCCCGTCATCACATTTATATACCACGATTTTCCCACCACACTCAAGGCAGCATGAAATTCCGAGACAATCTCTCATCCAAGTACTAACCCAGGGAGGGGGAGCACTGCTTAAGCGGCTTTGTTATTAACTGGTCTATGAGCGAAATAAATAAATTGATTGCTTGGTTATTCTGTTCCTTTCGATCTGAAGTCTGCTGTTAGGTGTCAAATACCACGGCTCTGCTCACAGTTCTTTTTTATATGAGAACCGGCAGAATAGCGAGGGCCTTTTGTGAGAATCACTTGCAGACATCCTTAGAAATGGATATTACCCTGCTAATTGAACCAAAGAGGTGCCTTTAAAAAGTGGTTATTCTCTTATATTTAACAGGCGGGGAACAACTGGCCCTATCCATCCCCAGCACAGCATCCCTCCAGTGGCTGTTGGTGGTATCGACCTTATGTTTCTTTTTTAGATTGTGAGCCCTTTGGGGACAGGGAGCCATTTTATTAATATCAAAGTAAACCGCTTTGGGAACTTTAATTGAAAGATAGTATATAAATATTTGTCGTATTCCCTGCCTCCCTCCCCCCCTGCCCCCGCCCTGCAACTTATTTTAGAAGAAGTTCTTGCTTCTTACCCTTTGTTTTCTTGAAAAGCATTTTGATACATTTGGGACAGAGCTTCTCCAATTGTTCATAGTGGCTGGCCCAACAGCCAAATGAATGCTGCACTAGTGCAAATGGGTTCACTAGTGCAAGGATGTGGCACTAGCTCGGGCATCAGGGTGTACTTGTGCAAGCTGTGGCACATTTCCTGTTGTGAAACCTCTTCCTCAGTCCATACGCGTTGCAGGGATTGACACAAAGTTATCCACCATCCTTACTGCGCATGCACAACATGTTTACAGTGGGTGCGTCCTTGTTCGTTGCACTAGTCCAGTATTAGTCTGGATGTCGGCCAGTGTAAATTAAAGTTCCAACTGCATCAGATCAGATCTCATAGCCCTGCTATTTAAACTCCAGAAAGCAAAACTTCTCAATTAAGTACAGAAGAAGAACCCTGCTGGATCGGCTTCCGCCAGCTTAGCATTATGTTTTCAACAGTGCTTCCTGAAAATTCACAAACATCACTTGGAAGGGCATAAAGGCAACCATCCTCCTATGTTGCTGCTATCTAGCAACTGATATTCAGAGGTAGACTGCCTCTGAAGTTGGAGGTTCAATTTAGCCATCATTTATTTATCTGTCATATGTATACCACCTGATAGATACACATCTTTAGGCAGTGTACATAATAAAAGTTACAATATATAAACCAGAACACTTTCACAGAATAAAAATTAACCACAATTCACACAGTGAAACCATTCAAATAATTTCACAGGATAAACACAATTCATCAGGTTAAAAATAATTTTAATTAAAAGCCTGAGAAAATAGGTCTGTTAAGGGTTTTTTAAACAAGCAATCAGAGATGGAGAAGCTCTTATTTCGACAGGGAGCATATTCCAAAGCCCTGGGGCAGCCACAGAGAAGGCCCGGCCCCGAGTTGCCCCCAGACTGGCTGGTGGCACCGGCAACCCTAACCAGACCTCCCCAGATGATCTTAATAAGCAGCAGGGTTCATGACAAAGGCGGCACTCTCTGAGATACCCTGGACCTAAACTGTGATTATCATGGCCAATAACCATTGACAGATCCCCATTAATGTGTCTAAGCCCATTTAAAGCCATCTAACCCTGTGACTGTCACCACTCCTTGTGGCAGCAAATTCCATAAATCCGTTGCGTGACAAAATGATTCTTTTTTGTCTGTACTGAACCTACTGCCAAGAAACTCAATTCCAGTGACCCCAAGTGCCAGTATTGTGAAAGATGAAGAAGAACGCTGCTCCATCCACTTTCTTCACAACATGCCTCATGTTATAAACCTCCGTGGGTGAATTGTATCATCCACTGGTCAGCTGCTAAGAATTAGGGATGTGCATGGACCAGTTCGGAGGCCCTTTTATGGGCCTCCAAACTGGTTCGAATGTCCAGTGGTTTGGCTGGTTCGAAGGTGAGGGGGATATCTTTAAGGACAGGGGAGGGTGCTCTTACCCCTCTCGTTGCATTTTACCTGCTGGCACTGTCTTTTAAAATGGTCTCACGGGGCAGCAGTGTACCTCCTTGCCACCCTGGTGCCTCCTTGGACCTGAAGTGGCCGGAAGTGCTTGCGCATGCACACATTGTGGGTGCACATGCACACTAACAAGAAGGTGTCCAGACCACCAAAGAAATAATTGTTTCACTCTGTTCTACACTGCTCAAACCTCACTTGGAATTCCGTGTCCAGTTTGGGGCCCCACATTTTAAGAAGTGTGGACATTAGCAAACTGGCAACAAAGTTGGTTAGGAATGGGGCAACCAAGTCCTACGAGGAACAGCTAAAGGAGCCGAGTATTTTTGGCTTGGCTAAGAAAAGATGAAGGGTGGTGGTGGGGAGGAATACAATAGCTGTCTTCAGAAATACAAAGGGCTGTCAAACAGAAGGAGGAGGGGACTTTTCTTCTGTTACCCTCGGGAGTAACACTAGAACCCATGACTTGAGATAACAAAGAAGCAGATTTAGGCTGGAACTTAGGAAGCTGCCTTATACTGAGTCAGACCACTGGTCCATCTAGCTCAGTATTGTCTACACAGACCGGCAGCAGCTTCTCCAAGGGTACAGGTGGGAATCTCTCTCAGCCTTGTCTTGGGGATACTGTCAGGGAGGAAAGTTGGAACATTCTGCATGCAAGTATGCAGATACTCTTCCCAGAGTGTCCCTATCCTCGAAGGGCCCCCCAGCTGTTTTTGGACTACAACTCCCATAACCCCCAGCCATAGTGGGCAATAGCCAGGGGTTATGGGAGTTGTAGGCAGGAGGGCTGAAGTCGAGTGGTCCTGCATCCTCCAGGGCTCATACATGCAGTCTCCCGTTCAAATGCAAACCAGCTTAGCAAAGGGGAAAATTCGTGCTTGCTACCACAAGACCAGCTCTCCTCTCATAAGGAGTTCGGAAATTCTTCCTAGACATTAGGAGCAAGTTCCTAACTCTAAGAGCGGTTAGACCATGGAAATATTTGCCTTCACTAGAGCCTTTCAAAGAGAAATTGAGCAGTTGCGTGTCAGGGATGCTGCAACATCCCTGCACTGCGCAGAGGATCAGACTAGAAGACTTCCAAGGTCCCTTCTGGTTCTAATATAGTTTTGCAATCTCCCCCCCCCCACCCTAAACATCCCCAAATACTTCCACCTTCAAAGAATTGAAGCTGCTGAAGTGGATTGTTAACTACTCTCTTAGCGACTTGTGTTTACGTAAAGAAAATAAAAAGACTTGAATTCATTATACTTAATATTATACTGAAGCTAGTTAGCTGTAAATGGTGATCCAAGACACCATTGTGTACTGGGAGAGGTTGAAAATTTGATCTAGCAAATTATACCAGGGTGTTCCTCTAGTACTATGTATCTATTGGGCAACAACTATTAAATGGGTTCCATAGCAATAGGATTTTGGAAATGTAAATCTCTCCCTACGGGTTTTTTGTAACCTAAAGCTTCTTTTGACTACTTGACCTTCTGTTAAAAAATCAGAGAAGATGGTCTTTTGCCAGATATTCTGGTTTAACAGAATTCCTGCACTGAGTGGGGTGCTGAAGACCTCAAGGTGTCTTAAATCCAAAATTATATGGTATGTTTAAACAAAAGAAGACCCTATTTGTTCATTTTTAGTGCAGTAATTCAGCTAACTAAGAAATTCCATTTAGCCACCATTTGTTTGAAAGCTTATAGAGACACTTTCAAGAAATGGTAGATCATGATTGGCAAGAAAATCCTTTAAGAATAAATATGAACAGGCGTATCACTCCAAATTATATAGTCAAAGCCAAATTGGATATGATATTCAGACTCGGTGTTTGGAAGTTCCAACATCCCTCGCCCCCACTCCATGGCACCAATCTAAATCCACCCCCATGTTGCTTTTAGCGATGGAAGAGGAAAGATATGCCTATACAGATTTCCCCCTTTTGGGGCTAATAGAGCTTTAGGGGGAACTTAAACCAGGGAATCTGCACAAGGAAAGCTGGTCTTGTGGTTAGCAAGCATGACTTGTCCCCTTAGCTAAGCAGGGTCTGCCCTGGTTGCATTTGAATGGGAGACTTGATGTGTGAGCACTGCAAGATATTCCCCTCAGGAGATGAAACCGCTCTGGGAAGAGCAGAAGGTTTCAAGTTCCCTCCCTGGCAGCATCTCCAGGATTGGGCTGAGAGAGATTCCTGCCTGCAGCCTTGGAGAAGCCACTACCAGTCTGTGAAGACAATACTGAGCTAGATAGACCAATGGTCTGACTCAGCATATGGCAGCTTCATATGTTCTTATGACAGCAGACTGGGGGTGAGGGGCTTAGAATCTCCTCTCCCACACACCACGGTCCTGACCCAAATCACTGCTGTGCATGTGGTTTGGGGCAACTCCAGCAGACAGAAATAAAACAGGATACACCAAACCAGAAAAGTGAAAAAGGAGACACCATCTCACAGTGCAGTGAAGCCCAACGTGTTTCAGCCCAGAGACTTTCTTCAGGGACAAGACTAAAATAACATTTCTTTAAAAATTACAATTAAACCACTTCACAGAGACACATTTGGAACAATATAAAATGGAGCCAGTAACATATCTCAAGCTCATGGTGACTTACCTTTGTAAATGTTCAAAGAGCACTTGAACAAGTAAGTAGACCTTTGCCTTCTTACAAACTGACACCATTACCAACCAAGAAGCAAATTTATACTCTTGCCGGTGGACCCAGCTGAAATTAATTGACTGTAAAGACATCCACTTAAAGGAATATGCCACCCTTCATCAGAGCATAGCCAGATGTGCACTTAAAGTAATATTATACAAAAATCCCTTGTGCAACATATCACAATTCTACAAGAAACAGGATACGGGACAGAATCGGACTACGGGTTCTAGAGGGGGCTCTTTCGAGTGATTCTCTTATATTGAGCAGTTCTCTGACTGTCATGAAATAGTTGGGATTGCCAGCCTTCTACTGAACAGGGAACTGGTGGGTCCCTGATGCCAGCATTCAATCCATAGTGCAGAATGTTGGCTCACAACCACCACCACCACACCACCACCACCACCACGCAGACTGATTAAAAGGACAGACACAACAAAGTTGCTACAATGATCTACTGGAACTTTTGCAAGAATTACAAATTGCCAGCAAGCAAGAATTGTTGGAATCATCCAATTGAGAAGGTCACAGAAAACGAAGAGGCAAAAATCCTTTGGGATTTTTGAATACAAACTGATAGGCATTTAGCGCACAATACGCCTGATCTGACAGTCATCGAGAAGAATCGGGTTCTGATAACTAATATTGCAATCCCAGGGGATAGACGAGTTGGTGAAAAACAACTGGAGAAAATAAATAAATACAAGGACCTTCAGACTGAAATTGAGCAGCTCTGGAAAAAGCAAAAAACAGTGGTGCCAATAGTTGTTGGTGCCCTTGGTGCAGTACCAGAAGAACTTGAACACCATCTTGACACTTTGGGCATCAATAAAATTACAACACATCAACTACAGAAGGCCACACTACATGGGACAGCACGAATACTACAACACTATCTTTAATTCCTCTTTAGTTACCTAGACCCTTGGAAAGGACCTGATAATTAAAGTACCAAATCCAGTCAATAACATCTGGTAGACTGTGTGAAAATAGCACAATAATAATATGGAAAGTCCCAGTCAGAAATTGAATCACTGCTAAACACTGTCCGTATATTCAGTAGCAATATAGCAATGGAGTTTGGACTAGACAAATGTGCTGCATTAATAATGAACAGAGGAAAAATAAGAAAAACAGAAGGAATAGAACTGCCCAATGGAAGCAAGATCAAGAACCTGGAAGAGAAAGAACATTACAAATACTTGGGCATTCTCCAGGCTGATAACATCGCACACACTGAAGTTAAAAGAAAAATTGGAAGTGAATACATCAGGAAAGTTAGAAAAATCCTCAAGTCCAAACTCAATGGCGGGAACACCATACAAGCCATAAACACCTGGGCTATACCTGTTATCAGATACACTGCAGGAATAATAGACTGGACCCAGGCAGAGCTAGAGACGCTGGATCGTAAGACCAGGAAAATCATGACCATCAATCATGCTCTGCACCCCCACAGTGATGTCGATAGGCTCTACCTCCCTCGCAGCTCCGGTGGAAGAGGAATGTTGCAAGTCCATCAAACAGTAGAGGAGGAGAAAAGAGGCCTTGAAGAATATATCAAGGACAGTGAAGAAGATGCACTTAAAATGGTCAATAACGCGAAACTATTCAACACCAATGAAACAAAGCAGGCCTACAAGAAAGAACAAGTCAAGAACTGAGCAGAAAAATGGAAAAATAAGCCCCTGCATGGTCAATATTTGCACAATATAACTGGAAAATCAGACATCACCAAGACCTGGCAATGGCTTAAGAATGGTTACTTGAAGAAAGAAACAGAGGGTTTAATACAGGCTGCGCAAGAACAGGCACTAAGAACAAATGCAATAAGAGCAAAAGTAGAAAAGTCAACAACAAATAGCAAGTGCCGCCTTTGTAAAGAAGCAGATGAAACAGTGGACCACCTAATCAGCTGTTGTAAAAAGATCGCACAGACTGACCACAAACAAAGGCATGACAAGGTAGCAGGGATGATACACTGGAACATCTGCAAAAAATACAAGCTACCTGTAGCCAAAAATTGGTGGGACCATAAAATTGAAAAAGTTGAAGAAAATGAAGATGTAAAAATATTATGGGACTTGCGACTACAAACAGACAAACATCTGCCACACAATACACCAGATATCACTGTAGTCGCGAAGAAAGAAGAACAAGTCAAAATAATCAACATAGCAATACCAGGGGATAGCAGAATAGAAGAAAACGAATAGGAAAAAAATCACCAAATACAAAGATCTACAAATTGAAAATGAAAGGCTGTGGCAGAAAAAGACCAAAATAATCCCAGTGGTAATTGGCACCCTGGGTGCAGTTCCAAAAGACCTTGAAGAGCACCTCAACACCATAGGGGCCACAGAAATCACCATCAGCCAATTACAAAAAGCAGCTTTATTGGGAGCAGCCTATATTCTGCGATGATATCTATAACAATTGACAATAAAATTCAGCCATCCCAGGTCCTTGGGAAGGACTCAATGTCTGGATAAAACAAACCAGTCAATAACACCTGTCTGACTGTGTAAACAAGATTATTATTATTATTATTATTATTATTATTATTATTATGTTTGTTTATAAGCCCTACTAACTTGGCAAAGAGGCACCTTCTAATGTGGTGATTCTCTTTATTTAGCAGGGGGAGAGTAACTGGCCCTCTCCACCCACAGCACAGTATCTCCAGTGACTGTTGCTGGTGTCTATCTTATGTTTCTTTTTAGACTATGAGCTCTTTGGGGACAGGGATCCATCTTATCTTATCTTATTTATTATTTCTCTGTGTAAACCGCACTGAGCCATTTTTGGAAGGGCGGTATAGAAATCAAATAAATAAATAAATAAATAAATAAATAAATCACCCCTCCAAAGGCTCTGGGTGGTGTACAACATTTGGGCAAAACTAAACCTAATGGCTCAGCAGGGAAATGACTTGCCTAGCAAGCAAGAGGTTGCCGGTTCAAATCCCTGCTGGTACGTTTCCCAGGCTATGGGAAACACCTCTATCGGGCAGCAGCAGTATAGGAAGGTGCTGAAAGGCATCATCTCAGACAGCATGGGAGATGGCAATGGTCAACCCCTCCTGGATTCTACCAAAGACAACCATAGGGCTCTGTAGTAACCAGGAGTCGATATCGACTCAACGGCACACCTTACCTTTAAACAGGAAGGCAGAATAGTTGTGTCTTTGATGACAGAAGTGCTCTAAATGTGTGTTAAATGGGGGCTGGGTGTTTTTTTAAAGGTCAAAAGGGGGATGCTGAACTCTCCCACCCTGGATTGTGCAATGAGTGGGAGATGGGGAGATGGGAAAGGGGATCAATGGTTAAGGGGAAATATTTCACACTTGCTGCATATGCACCATTTTTGCATCTTCAATCACACGCCTCTCCCTGCTTTACCTGTGACGGGACAGACCCGTGTTTGAAGACACACATCTGAAATTATCGGAAAGCAAATTTAGGCTAGACACTAGGAAGAACTTCCTAACTGTCAGAGCGGTCAGACAGCAGAACTGTCTGCCTCATGCAGTGATGGGCTCTCCTTGGCATTTTAGAGGTAAAATAGAAACTTGAGCTCAAAATGGCACCTTGAATTGTGCTTGATCATATACTGATGGCCAGTGAAGATCAAAACACACCAGAGGAATGTGTTTGACCAGCAGACCCCGGAAAGAACCCAGTCTGGCTGCTGCATTTTGTATCATTTGAGGATTCTGGACAGTCTCCAAGGTCAGCCCCACGCAGAGCATGGGGAACTTTCTGCATGTAAAGTAGATGTCCCTTCCCTGTTTTAGCTTGTCAGAAGACAATTCGAAACAGCTAGCAAAAACAAAATGATTGTCAAAATCAACCGGGATTCACAAAACCTTCTGTAAAAATCCAACCATTCAGAAAAGCAGGTCTCAGCCCAAATAAAACCTGATCAATTGAACATAAAGGCACCCTGAAGAAGCTAGGCTGTTGCTTGGCATCTGAAAGTGTAGAGTGCTGGGGCTTGGTGGACTTCCCTTCAGAGGGCATTCTGCAAAATTGGCCTCACCAGGGCCAGTTTCAGGGCTGGCATTATTGGGTATCTCATATATTTTTCAGATGCCCCCCCCACACACACCCACAGACCCCTGAGACCACCTCTGTGCCTATCACCTTTGTGTGGTGGTGGTAGAGTGACTCTCTTAAGTGGTCTTAAGTGGATATCTGCTGTACCTCTTTCAGCAGAGGCAGCTGATGTTGAACAGAGATGTGGGATCAGATGGCATATATAGGAGAAGGTCTGGCATCCACAGATCCACTAGCCAGCCTGCAGGTGCTCCTAGGCCGCTGATGAGCAGGCCACCCGCACTAAACAGATCTCCTCCCCAGATATCTCATTTCCACAGCCTTTTTTTGAAAAGGTAAGAAGCAGCAGATTCCTCCTGAGCAGGAGAAGAGGGCTCCCACAGTTTCTTACCATCTCCCGGTGCAAATAACGGAAGACTCATTTATCTCCTAAGACCTCTGCCTGTGTGCCAGAAAAGAATCTGAGGAAGGAGAAGGGACTGGAGACAACCACAGATAATGGCTGGCTAGTGAGCTAAGCCTTAATTTGTGGATCCTTGGAGATGATGGTTCACAAATAGGCCCAATCTGGGCTTGACAGATTGAAACCAGCATCTTGTTCCAGTTGGAGTTTCTGGATGACTATCAAGGAGGCCTTGTATAGAGCAGAGATTCTCAACCTTGGGTCCCCAGGTGTTACTGGACTTCAGCTCCCATAATCCCCAGCCCCAATGGCCTATGGTTGGGGATTATGCGAGCTGAAGTCCAACAACATCTGAGGATTCAAGGTTGAGAATCCCTGGTATAGAGTGTGCTGCAGTAGTCAAGCCTGGAGATTACTAGAGCATGAATGCCCACTTGACGAGGTCATCTAAGGGGGCTCTGCTCAGGGTGCTGACAATGAGGGAGGCTCGGTTGACGAGCACGTGGGACAGGGCCTTCTCTGTTGCTGCCCCCAGACTCTGGAATGTTCTCCCGGTGGCTATTCACTCCTTGGTCTCCATCACAGCTTTTAGAAAGCATGTTAAATTGTGGCTTTTTACCCAGGCTTTTGTTTGATTTGTCTCTGCTTTTCTGCTCTTTGTACTCTGTATTGCTTTTATGCTTTTGTTTTAATTTTTTAATCAGATTTGTTTTATATTTTTAGCTTAATATTTTAATTGTGTCTTTTTTACAATCTTGTTTTTAAATTTTGCTGTAAACCGCCTTGGGATTGTTTTAAGGCGGTATATAAATTTAACAATCAACAAACAAATCAACAAACAAACAAACAAACAAACTGGAGCATAGGAAACGGCAGGCGAGCATTTACACACACACACCAAAATCGCACATGCACCCTATTCAAATACTCAAATATCTCTTTGGGTACAGAGTTGAATCCCAAAGAAAGACAACACTAGAAGCACACACTAACAATTTGAATGGACAAATCCATCGGTTACGAGTAATAAGTTATTAAACAAAAGTCTATTTCATTCAGACACTTCCAGCAAATCTTTAAGTAATATTGCTGTAGGACTAAAAGCCAATGGATGACCTGGAGTTATTACCACTCCTTCCTACTTGGTTTCATACTGGAGCAAAACCACCAAATGCAATCGAATTCTGCCAAATCAGCTTTACACAAAATAAGTTTGGTAAATTACATATTTTTTTGCAAATACCTCATAGTCAAATATCATTGATAGGAACATAGGAAGCTGCCTTCTACTGAGTCAGATCTTTGGTCCATCCAACTCAGTATTGTCTACACAGACAGGCAGCAGATGGTTTCTCCAAGGTTTCAGGCAGGAGTTTCACCCAGTCCTGATGCCAGGGAGGGAATCTGGAACCTTCTGCATGCAAGTCCTCTTTCCAGAGCAGCCTATCCCCTAATGGGAACATCTTACAGTGTTCACACATGCAGTCTCCCATTCAAGTGAAAACCAGGATGGACCCTGCTTAGCAAACCTTCCATGCTTGCTATCACAAGACCAGCTCTCCTCCCCAAAGAGAGCCGTGTAAAAATTCTTGGTAATATTTATACATGAGGACAGTGTTCAAACTGAGTCACATACTAGGCTGGTTCACACAATCATTTGAATCTAGGTTTAATTGGAGTTACCAATATTGAAGTGATTGTGTGAACCCATGGCAAAGTGGTTTATAGCCTGAGATTCCCACCTTTGCATGAGTTCACACAATCACACTAATGTTGGTAACCTTCCTTAGATTTAAATGGCTGAGTGAACAAGCCTACTGTTTCCCACTGGACACTAAAGAGAGAAATATTGATTAATCTTTACCATTCCACACTGAAAATTTGACTTCACCATTTTCTAAAGATGATAATATTTTATACAGTTTGAATGTAAGAAATGTACAGCTGAAAACCCTGTTATGTAAATGGACTTCCCCAGCAGGAGGCACGCACTGCAGGTGGTGCAAAAGTGCAAGAATGTTGGATAAGACTGGGGAGACCCGAGTTCAAATCCCCATTCTGCCATGCAACTCACTGGGTGACTCTGGTCCAGTCACTTCTCTTTTAGCTTAACCTACTCTCATAGGGTTGTTGTGAAGATAAACATAACCATGTGGAGATAAACATAACTTCTGAGCACCTTGGTGGAAGAGTGAGATATAACTTTAAAAACTGATAGATCAATTGATGGATGGATGGATGAATGGATGTTGGTCTGGAACACACTCCCAATTTAGAGGAGTTAGCACAACATACTCACAATAGGGCAATGTGGTTTCACAAGTGAAGTGTTAGTCCAGATGTCAGTTAGGGGCTGCAGATAGGAACGTGGGAGAACGTTACACAGACTCAGCATTACCCACCAGCCATTTCTTCTCCAATTCAAAGTTGGGTACCATGACCAGCCCTTGCACCCAGCTTCAGAATAAAGCACTTACAGGATACTATAGACTATAGTATCCTTTTGGAGCATCTGCTTTGCCATGGTTCCACTCCTACCTCTCGGACAGATTCTAGATGGTGTCCCTTGGAGACTGTTCTTCAAAAAGTGAAATTTTATATGGCATCCCCCAGAGCTCCATACTGTCTCCTGTGGTCCTTAATAACTACATGAAACTGCTGGCAGAGAGCATCAGGAGATTTGGTGCAGGGTGTTATCAGTATGCTGTATTCTACCAAAGACAACCACAGGAATCTGTGGGCGCCAGGAGTTGACACCAACTTGATAGCACAACTTTACTTTAAACCGCCCAGAGATGGAAGTTTTGGGGCAATGTATAGTACAAACATAACAAAAATGAACACATACATACAAAGCACTTGCTTGAAGGAAGACTTGAGCCAAGGTACCACCCGTTTTAGAAATTAAGTCCCGGAGGCAAAGAACTACACACTCACACTGACAAACTGCTGATTCTGACTGAACAAACTGCAGATTGTATATCGGGTCAAAAGAAAATAGGCAACAGACTTGTCAATGCAGAAAGCCCTGTGTGTTTTACTTTGGAATTCCAAAGGCAAGGCAGCTTGTGAGTTTGCCCAGTATAAACCCAGTGTAAACCTGAATGTCTGTCTAATGAAAAGATGTTTCAGGGCCAGTCCTATCTGAATCTAGGTCAGTGGCGAGCTAAAAGCTGGAGGGCAGCAGACGGGAGGTATTCCTCTCCTGACCAGACAAAGGCAGAAGGCCAGGCTCCTAATATATTTACACTAGTATTTATCCAGAGGCTTCTTCTTACTGGTTCCAGTCACCAGAGCTGATTCTGTATTTCCCTCTTTGTGCCTCAAGAGGGATTCCAGCTCTAAAGCCACATGCTAGTCTAAACTCAATGGGTTACTTTATACCAGTCACTCTAGGATGAACATAAGAACAGCTCTGCTGGATCAGGCCCAAGGAGGCCCACTCTTTCACACAGTGGCCCACCAGATGTCGCTGGAGGCCACAGGCAGGAGTTGAGGGCATGCCCTCTCTCCTGCTGTTACTCCCATGCAACTGGTACTCAGAGGTATCCTGCCTCTGAGGCTGGAGGTGGCCTATAGCCCTCTGACTAGTAGCTGTTGATAGACCTCTCCTCCATGAAGTCATCCAAACCCCTCTTAAAGCCATCCAGGCTGTTGACTGTCACCACATCTTGTGGCAGAGAATTCCACAAGTTGATTATGCGTTGTGTGAAAAAGTACCTCCATTTGTTGGTCCTAGATTTCCTGGCAATCAATTTCATGGGATGACCCCTGGTTCTAGTGTGATGTGAGAGGGAGAAGAATTTCTCTCTATCTACTTTCACTAGCCACTATCCACACCATGCGTGATTTTATAGACCTCTGTCATGTCTCAATGACTTGAGAGAGAGTCAATTTGCAAGGATAACTTCCAAGGACAAAGAGTGGGAGAGCCTACATATATCCCCCTGGCTCTTAGAGGAAAACTGAGATGATCATCTAAATAATCCTCATCTAAGTCTCCAGTCGCGGTGTGCATGAAACACGAAATGCTTGAAACATTTTGTTGAAACAGCGCTGAGCTGTTGAAATGTTTTGGGTGTTTGGAGTGCCTTTTTGGCAGGTTGTTTTTCCAGGGAGAGATGGTCTACCAGTTGGGGTCAGTGGGTAGACCAATACTCCAAGGCGGGCCAACACGCCATGTCTGGAGTGGAGGCCTGGTCTACCCGCCTCATGTGGTGGATAGACCAGGCTTCCACTAGGGACGGCATGTCAGCTTGCCTCGGAGGATTGATCTTCCCACCGTGTGAGGCACCGTGTAGGCCTCCGCCCTGGACAGCACGATGGCCTGCCTTGGAGGACTGGTCTACCCACCGACCTTAATTGGTAGACCAGCTCTCCCCGGAAAAACAAAATGGCGGCTGAGACACCCAAAATGATTTGAGCTCGAAATGGGGTAGTATTGTTTCAAGCTCGGAACAGGCCCTTAAACACTCAAAATGGCCATTTTGCACTTGAATCATTTTGAGCTCGAATCACTTTGCACATCTTGAGTCTCCCAAGCATGAAGTTGCTGGTTCAAACCTCTGAGTTTCTGACAAGAGAGGGCTGTGTTCACATGTCCCAAAACAGGGTTGGAGGAGTGCCCAGCCAGGCAGGGATGTAGCTAGGGGATCGGGGGTCTGTGTTTGCCCCTCTCCCTGGCTGCCTCTCAGAGTGAGGGAGATAATGAAGAAAATAGGGAGGGGTTCTTTGAACCCATCTGCTCAATGATAGCTACACCCCTGCTTCTGACTTTGTATGCAGCTAAATTCTTTTCTAGCACTAATAATAATAATAACAACAACAACAACAACAACAACAACAACTCGATGTCTGGATAAAACAAACCAGTCAATAACACCTGTCTGACTATGTAAACAAGAAATAATAACTATAAATAAATAAATAAATAAATAAATAAATAAATAAATAAATAAATAAATAAATAGATAAATAAATAAATAAATAAATAATTGAAATTGAAAGGCTGTGGCAGAAAAAGTCCAAAATAATCCCAGTGGTAATTGGCGCCCTAGGTGTAATCCCAAAAGACCTTGAAGAGCACCTCAACACCACCGGGGCCACAGAAATCACCATCAGGCAATTACAAAAAGCACCTTTACTGGGAACAGCCTATATTCTGCGACAATATCTATAACAACAGCAACAACATTGACAATAAAATTCAGCCATCCCAGGTCCTTGGGAAGGACTTGATGTCTGGATAAAACAAACCAGTCAATAACACTTGTCTGACTGTGTAAATAAATAATAATAATAATAATAATAATAAAACCCCTGGCTCTGCTTATGAGGATGTAATGTCCAAACGAGGACCATATGCCGTTTCCCCATATTGAGAGCCACTGGCAACTAGAGCGCCATCTAGTGGTGCCTAGCGTAAGTAGGACATCTGTCTGGCTCAGCAGCAGCTTGCTGGCCTCCCAGCTGCACAGCTCAGAAGCTTCAAGCACATTGCGGGTGGGTTGCAAAGCCACGAAGAGCAATGCCTGTCAGGATTGGCCACTGAAAGGAATGCGAGAGATGCTGCTAGTCCAGGCACGGAAGAGGAAACGAGGGCCTGCAAATGGAAGGAATGCTCGCAGCGTGCCCAGATGAAGCAGAAGGTCGGGTAAGGATAAGGCACCCCGCCAGTGGAATGGTTGGCTTTCCACGCTGAATGAAACATTCACCTAGAAGTGAGCTGAAGCGCCGGAGGGGGAGTCACGCCTCTCGTCCTAACTTGTCAGGCAGCAGCGGCAGCTCCCAATTGGATGGTGTGCTTAGCGTGGGGCCAATCAAGCCATAGCAGATGCTCCGACAGATTCTGTGCACGCCACAGGCAAGGCATTTTAGGATTAGGACCATTCTACCTGCATTGCACCCACACATTCACACCCAGCCGAGTTGTCTCGGGTCGTGAGAAGGCTAGTACGAGCCCCCTCCCCCTTGAATCCAAATTCGGGACCATTGGTGACCCACTGTGATGCTTTTAATGATTTTTCTTTTCTTTTTCTTTTTGAAGATTCACTCATATCATCTCCTAGAGAGCCAGCGTGGTGTAGTGGTTAGAGTGCTGTACTAGGACCGGGGAGACCCGAGTTCAAATCCCCATTCAGCCAGGAGACTTGCTGAGTGACTCTGGGCCAGTCACTTCTCTCTCAGCCTAACCTACTTCACAGGGCTGAGGAGAAATTTAATGGAAAACAAACAAACAAATAAATAAATATTTGGGCCGAACTGGATTCTATGATCAGGGCAGGGTCTGTAATGGAGGTATCCAGCAACTCCTCTTATGTCGCCAGACTAGATCTCTTTGAGTTTGTGACTCCTGAGGATGTAGACAAGCTGTTTCGGATTGTGGGTCCTACCACCTCTTGACCCTTGCCCAACTTGGCTTTTCTCTAACCATCAGATTATCAGAGAGGACCCTGTGAACATAATAAATGCTTCTCTGAGTGAGGGTAGGACACCTCCTTGTCTTAAGGAGGCCAGCATTAGACCATACTTGAAATAGGAACTTAGGAAGCTACCATATACTGAGTCAGACTCTTGGTCCATCTAGCTCAGTATTGTCTACACAAACTGGCAGCAGCTTCTCTAAGGTTGCAGGCAGGAATCTCTCTCAGCCCTATCTTGGAGATGCTGCCAGGGAGGGAACTTGAAACCGTCTGCTCTTCCCAGAGTGGCTCCATCCCTTAAGGGGAACATCTTACAGTGCTCACACACATCAAGTCTCCCATTCATATGCAACCAGGATGGACCCTGCTTAGCTAAGGGGACAAGTCATGCTTGCTGCCACAAGACCAGGAGGTCATTCACACAATCAAAAACTGTGTTCTACCCAGGTTTGGGATCTGTGTGTACTCCCAATTTTTGATTGTGTGGAAGCAAGGTTAGAGGAAAACCTGGGTAGAAGTGATTGTGTGGAAGCAAGGTTAGAGGAAAACCTGGATAGCTTTTCTTCCTACCTTGCTTCTTTTAGCAGGGACAGAATGTCAGTGGTTGCTTGGAGACAGGAAAGGGAGGCCAGTAGCATTCCCCTTGGAATTGGCGGCCTGGGGTTAGGGAGGAGGAAAGTTCGCCAGCATCTCCCTCTTCTCTTCTTGTGCTTCTGGCAAGATTTGCAAGGAATGTGGAGGGAGGTTTTCCTTGCAAAGTTTGCAAGGGTCAGATAGGTCCCGCAGAGCTACTCCGATGGCAGCTGCAGGGGGCGTCTTGCTGCCCTCCAGCTGCCCCAATAATCTGCCGCCTAAGGTGACTGTCTCACCTGGCCTCATGAAAGGGCCGCCCCTGGCTGGCCATTCTTGGAAAGAGAATACTAGCTGCTGGATTAGATCTGACCCAGCAGGTCTCATCCATCCCCCACTCCTTTGTCTCTCTCCCCTCCCCAACAGCATAGTGTGTGCCAAGCAGCCTTTTAAACACCAGGACTAAATGTAGCAGGACTAAATGTAACAAGTTACTCATGTGACACTGTAAGGAATTAGTGTTTGCAAATCCTGCACTCAAGGAACCAGGGACTTCTTTGAAAGAGAAGCCTTCTGGGGTTAACATGTCCCTTGTCAAGATCGCCAGGTAGATGCAGATAAATATGAAAGGTTTGTCTGAAGCCACCTGGCACAAGGCATGCCAGTTTCTATAGCCTATAGTTCCAGAGGAGCAAGCAGGGGCGTATCTAGGGTGGGGCAGGAGGGCACATTCCCCGGGCACCACTTGAAGGGGGTGCCATTACCTAAAATTATTTTTTTTTAAAGCCTGCCAAAAACAAAATGGCCACCGTGCATGCTCAAATGGCCTCTGTGAGGCCCTAGGCCATACCAGGCCTCACAGAGGCCACTTGAGCATGCATGGTGGCCATTTTGTTTTCAGCTGCCATGTTGTTTTCAGCTGCCATTTTTAAAAAAATAAATATTTTTTTAAAATGGCCACTGCACATGCTCAAATGGTCCCTGTGAGGCCCTAGAGGCCAGCAGGGGGGAGGGGGGACCTTTGCAGACCCCCAGCCATGGCCTTTAGGAAGCCCCCCAAAGGGGCTACAGGTAATTTAAAAAATATATAATATAAATCACTGTACACATAGATATGTGACTTGTATGTGACCTTCAGACTTGTACTTTTCAGCTGATATTATGGTAAAGTTATCTGAAAGATGGGTGTCAGATATTTGGACAGGGGGCAAAATTTCAATGCTTGCCCTAGGCGCTATTTTCCCTAGATACGCTCGAGCAAGACAACGGCGTCCCCTCTGTGGACCTGCACCCTCAGTCCCAAAGGACTCGCTGTATCGGAGCCAGAACGCCGATACAATGAAGCATCAGCTCCACAATCTCCAGGGATATAATGACATTCTCGTCTGTGCTTTGTCACCCAGCTGCACATTGTTATACGAGAGGGTGTGCGCAAAAAGAAAAGAATCTGAATTCTGTGCCAGCCCAGATTCTGTGCCAAGGAAAAGCCAACTGCCAGGTTCTCAATTTCCCCTGGTTTGGAGGTGGCAGAACTGATGCAAAGTACTGAAGTCTCCCTGACTGCTGAAGATCAGGAGAACAGGAGTACCTCTAACTAATGAAGCTCTGCTTCAGTTCTCCTTAATAGTAGAGATGATAATATTACTATAACACTAGCTTTAAGCACCCGGCCTTGCTCAGGCTATGGTGCGAGTGTCTCTCTAATTATTGCATCAATATCCATTTTGTGGATATACCTGTTGTATATCTGTCTGTAAGAGGTGGTTGTTGGGGTCCTGGGTACCCTATGTTATTTGTAGCATCCTAGGAAGTCACTTTGCCAAGTTTGGTCCCGATAGCTCAAAGAGTGTGGGGAATGTATAGGGACAGACAAACAGATATTCAATTTTAGATAGATAGATAGATAGATAGATATTATCCTGATGCAGTTAAGAACATAAGAACAGCCCTGATGGATCAGGCCCAAGGGCCCATTTAGTCCAGCATCCTGTTTCACACAGTGGCCCACCAGATGCTGCTGGGAGCCTACAGGCAGGAGTTGAGGGCATGCCCTCTCTCCTGCTGTTACTCCCCTGCAACTGGTACTCAGAGGCTGGAGGTGGCCTATAGCCCTCCGACTAGTAGCCGATGATAGACCTCTCCTCCATGAAGTTATCCAAACCCCTTCTTAAAGCCATCCAAACTAGTAGCTAACACCAGCCACAGTGGCCAATAATCAGGAGTGATGGGAGTTGTAGTCCAACATCTGCAGGAGGGCGTGCCCTCAGCTCTTGCCTGTGGGCTGCCCAGAGGCATCTGGTGGGCCGCTGGGGGAAACCACCTGGTGCCCTTGCAAGATACTTCAGGGGTCTTCTCGGCACTGCCTTATGCCATGTATGGTTCTATAGAAACGAATAATTATGCAGTGCGATTAGCCATACTCTCTCTGCCTGGAAAGGCACCCTGGGAAAAGGAACTAGAAGCCCTTGTCTTTCTTTGATGTCCATACAACAGTGTGGGAATCTCTCCCTCTTTCTTGGTACAAAGGAAGCTGCTTTATACTGAGTCAGACCCTTGGTCCATCATGCTCAGTATTGCCTACACAGACTGGCAGCAGCTTCTCCCAGGTTGCAGGCAGGAGTCTCTCCCAGCCCTACCTGGAGCTGCAGCCATGGACAGAACCTGGGACCTCCTGCGTGCAGACAGATGCTCTTCCTCTGCGTTGTGGCCCCATCTCCATGAAGCCCGAAAGCTCAAAGGAGGGAGCACATCCCTGGGAACCAGCTGGGCTACTGTGGAAAGCAGGAAGCCAAGCTAGATATCCTGAGTGAACAAATTCTACAATATTCCCCTTTTTTCTGCAATGGCACACTTGGCCATTAGGTGGAGACCCTTTCCCACATATCGGCTACCACCTGGTTAGTCCTCCAAAGCAGGAAATCCAATCCTTAGCTGTGTACATCTTTAAAGTGTCCCAAATCTTTCCCCACCCTGTTTTAAATGTAGCTACTTGTCAGGAGAGACAGAGGAGCCACTCACTAGTCAAACAGGTGCACTATTACCTGCCAGAGGTATGTGTATATGAATCTAATTTCTACTCAACAGGTGCCTTTTTCTTTTCCTAGTTGTTCTCTCCCCAAGGTCTTGCCTTTGCCCCTTACTTCGTTCCTACATTTCATTAGTCTGTCCCTCACATTCTCTCCAAAGGGGCTGATGGAATTGTTTCCACTATCCTCTTCCTCCTTTTTAAAAACAAAGTTGGTATATATTTCATGGCACCCTTTGGGCTGGTTTGGATGATTGCTGGCCCCTAGCGCAAACAGTGGTGAGCATGCCCAGCTCTTCTCATCTGCCTTTCGGGAGGAGAGCTGGTCTTGCAGTGCTGAACATGGATTGTTCCCTTTCCTAAGCAGGGTCTGTCTTGGTTTGCATTTGGATGGGAGACTACATGTGAGTGCTGTCTGCTATAAGCTATTTCCTTTAAAGGATGTGGCTGTGTTTTGCATACAGAAGGGCCCGTTTCACTCTGTGGCATCTCCAGATAGGTAGGGGAGAGACTCCTGCCTCAAATTTGTTTCATCTCTGTGTAGTATCAAGGCAGTGCGCGCACACCTGCATTCAGAATGGGACCTTCCTGATTCAACCTGAGTGGGATCTAAAATGAACTGAGCGGACATCCAAAAACTTGTGAGCACGTGCACATGCCTTAAGGGAACAGTGTTCCTGAGCCAGATGGGCCAATGCAGCGTCCTAAAGGTAAAGTGTGCCATCAAGTCGGTGTTGACTTCTGGCAACCACAGAACCCTGTGGTTGTCTTTGGCAAAATACAGGAGGGGTTGACCATTGCCATCTCCCTCACAGTGTGAGATGATGCCTTTCAGCCTCTTCCTATATCACTGCTGCCCGATAGAGGTGTTTCCCAGTCTGGGAAACATACCAGCAGGGATTTGAACCGGCAGCCTCTGGCTTGCTAGTCAAGCCATTTCCCCATTGAACCATTAGGTGGCTAAGGCAGCTTCCTAGGTTCCTTTTGTTATGATCCCTGCATGATCAAGTGGGGGGCAAAGTACAACTAGTCATGTCGCTGGTGGGGGTGGAGAGCTGTGCGCACTTGCGCTTCTTCATGTGCCGAGCTGGTGATTGTCCATATCAGCCCATTGCCACAGCCCGGCTGCAGAACAGTGTGTCCTGCAAGGAGGATTCCCAGGTGTTGTTGACTACAACTCCCCTACGCCCCAGCCAAAGGCCATTGCAGCTGGGGATTGTGGGAGTTGTAGTCAACAGCTGTGAATCCCTTACAGGGAACCCTGCTGCAGAAGTGATGCTTGGGACGTCCTCCGTCCCAAGATCCTGGAAGAAAATGGCTATAGCTGGTCCTTGAAGAGTAGCAGGCAGAAGTCCTGCTCTTTTGACCAGGCCAGAGGCAAGAACATATAGCTTGGTGGCATGTTGAACCCAGCAAATCTAGTTTATATGTGCAGGGATTTTATTTTGGTATCATGGAACATTCTATGAGGTGAAGCCCACCCCTGCACTGTGAGTTGGTACAGGCCAAATAGAAGTTTGCCTTCTCATCTGCTTGTCTGCAAGACCTTACTGTAGACACTGAAAGCTGGGAAAGCTCGCCCATGTTCCTTTTATGGACTTTCTCTAAGGGGAAGTCAGACCATTGACTGCTCTCACTCAAGCCAAGATTTCAGGCAGGAGTCTCTCCTAGGCCTACCTTCCTTATGAGGCTAGGCTACAGCATCTGGGGCTCCTTACCTCGGAAAAGAGGCAACTAAGGGGAGACGTGATCGAGGTGTATAAAATTATGCATGGGGTGGAGGGGGTGGACAGAGAGACATTTCCCTCCCTCTCTCACCACACTAGAACCAGGGGTCACCCCATGAAACTGAAGGCTGGGAAATTTAGGACCAACAAGGAGAAGTCCTTTTTCACACAGCGCATAATTAATCTATGGAATTCTTTGCCATGGGATGTGGTGATAGCCACCAGCTTGGATGGCTTTAAAAGGGGCCTCGACAGATTCATGGTGGACAAGTCTATCAACGGCTACTAGTCGGAGGGCTATGGGCCTCAGAGGCACGATGCCTTTCAATACCAGTTGCAGGGGAGCAACAGCAGGAGAGGGGACATGCACATACATCTTGCCTGTGTGCTTCTCAGAGGCATCTGGTGGGCCACTGTGTGAAACAGGATGCTGGACTAGATGGGCCTCCTTGGGCCTGACCCAGCAGGGCTGTTCTTATGTTCTTACCTAGAGATGCTGCCAGGGATTGAACCTGGGACCTCCCGCATGCAAGCAGATGCTCTACCGCTGAGCCTTCTCCATAGGAAGCTGCCTTCTACTGAATTAGACACATTGGTCCATCTAGCTCAGTATTGTCTACACTGACTGGCAGTGGCTCTCCAAGGTTCCAAGCAGGAGTCTTTCCCAGTCCTACCTGGAAATGCTGCCAGGGAGTGAACTTAGAGCATCTGCTTGCACGCAGAAAATCCCATCACTGACCTATAGTCCCATCCAAGGGGCAGGGGCGTATCTAGGGTGCGGCAGGCAGGGCACGTGCCCCGGGCGCCACTTGAAGGGGGGTGCCATTTCTTAAAATTATTTTTTTTAAAGGCTGCCAAAAACAAAATGGCCACCGCACATGCTCAAATGACCTCTTTGAGGCCCTAGGCCATACCAGGCCTCACAGAGGCCATTTGAGCATGTGTGGTGGCCATTTTGTTTTCAGCTGCCATTTTTTTTTTTTAAAATTTATTTTAAAAAATGGCCACCGCACATGCTTAAATGGTCCCTGTGAGGCCCTAGAGGCCAGCAGGGGGGAGGGGGAACCTTTGCAGACCCCCCCCCACCTTTAGAAGCCCCCCAAAGGGGCTACAGGTAATTTTTTTTAAAAAAATTAATGTAATATAAGTCACTGTACACATATTCAGTTATGTGACTTGTATGTGACCTTCAGACTTGTATTTTTCCACTGATATTATGGTAAAGTTATCTGAAAGATGGGTGTCAGATGTTTGGACAGGGGGCACAATTTTAATGCTTGTCCTAGGCGCTATTTTCCTTAGATACGCCTCTGCATCTACCTGGCGATCTTGACAAGGGACATGTTAACCCCGGAAGGCTTCTCTTTCAAAGGAGTCCCTGGTTCCTTGAGTGCAGGATTTGCAAATACTAATTCCTTACAGTGTCACACGAGTAACACCATCCTGCTACATTTAGCCCTGGTGTTTAAAAGGCTGCTTGGCACACACTACGCTGTTGGGGAGGAGAGAGAGACAAAGGGGTGGGGGATGGATGAGACCTGCTGGGTCAGATCTAATCCAGCAGCTAGTATTCTCTTTCCAAGAATGGCCAGCCAGGGACGGCCCTTTCATGAGGCCAGGTGAGACAGTCACCTTAGGCGGCAGATTATTGGGGCAGCTGGAGGGCAGCAAGACGCCCCCTGCAGCTGCCATCGGAGTAGCTCTGGGGGACCTATCTGACCCAATTTTAATGCTTGTCCTAGGCGCTATTTTTCTTAGATACGCCTCTGCCTAGGGGGCTACCTTACAGTAGACAGTGCTTACTTGTCACTCATCCAAACTCAAACCAAGGTGAACCCTGCTTAGCAAAATGGATAATTCATGCCTGCTACCCACAAGCTCTCCACCCCAAGAGAAACTGGTATGCAAAAATTACTCATGCCTGTTGCAAGAATTTGTATAAGTAGCAATTGATACAGAAAGCTTGCTGAAGTGAGCCAATCTGGGTCTGGGCAGTGCCCAGAAACCTCTGAGTTCTGGGAACGAAAAATAGGATACATCATCATGCAACGAAGTCATAAAAACGTAAGAACAGCCCTGCTGGATCAGGCCCAAGGCCCATCTAGTCCAGCATCCTGTTTCACACAGTGGCCCACCAGATACCTCTGGGGAGCCCACAGGCAAGAGGTATGTGCATGCACTCTCTCTCCTGCTGTTGCTCCCCTGCAACTGGTACTCAGAGGCATCCTGCCTTTGAGGCTGGAGGTGGCCTATAGCAGGGATTCTCAACGTTGGGTCCCCAGATGTTATTGGACTTCAGCTCCCATAATCCCCAACCAAAGGCCACTGGAGCTGGGGATTATGGGAGTTGAAGTCCAGTAACATCTGGGGACCCGACGTTGAGAATCCCTGGCCTATAGCCCTCCGACTAGTAGCCGTTGAGAGACCTTTCCTCCATGAAGTTATCCAAACCCCTCTTAAAGCCATCCAGGTTGTTGGCTGTCACCACATCTCGTGGCAGAGAATTCCACAAGTTGATTATGCATTGTGTGAAAAAGTACTTCCGTTTGTTGGTCCTAGATCTCCTGGCAATCAATTTCATGGAATGACCCCTGGTTCTAGTGTGATGTGAGAGGGAGAAGAATTTCTATCCACTTTCTCCACACCATGCATGATTTTATAGACCTCTATCATGTCTTTCCGCAGTTGTCTTTTTCCTAAACTAAATAGCCCCAGGTGTTGCAGTCTTGCCTCATAAGGAAGGTGCTCTAGGCCCCTGATCATCTTGGTTGCCCTCTTCTGCACCTTCCTCCTCTGCAGTCCATCAGAGATGTGTGGACTTGCCACAATTAAGAAGCATTTACCCTTTCTGGGAACAACACTGAAAAGAGAGAACAAATCCCATCCCAATGGAATCTCCACTTAGTTGTTCTAGGATCATCGAGGCAATCTGAAGGAAAAAAAGAAGAAACGCTTCTTCAGGGAGCCCAGACCCTTTTGCAGAGCAAGGTCATATGAAGCGTTACTGCTGCAGACGTGGCGTTTGTCAGGCTCCACTTATCGCTAGGTAGCAACAATGGCTGAATTAAAGCAGGACCAGGGATCGGAGTGCCCCAGATCAAGCTTGTCATGAAGCTCATGTGACCTTTTGGCTGTTCTTCTTTATGTTCTACCAAAGAGGATCTAAATTAGCCTTTTGTTGAGAAAACCTCAAAACGGATCCCCAAACTGAGATAAGAAAGTGGGAAACCATGACCCTTATACAGCAGAAACACCCCAGAGGCTAAATATATTTTTCTTTAAAACCATTTGCTCCCTTATGGAGACAGCACAGAGTCGCAATTCCTTTGGGACCATTTCCGCAGCATGGGAATGGAAAGGGTGCTGACTGATGCACGTAAGGAGGCTGGGATGTCACTGAACTGGCCAGCAAGGTCACTGGCCAGGGTCAGAGGGCACGGCCCTGGCCTCTTCTCACTTTCTTCCTGTGTGCCTCTCTTCTCCTCAGTGGACTGGAGGAAAAGGAGGAAGAAACAAAGGTTGTTGAATGCACAAACGGAATGCACAAACTCACACAAACTGATCACAAGGCTTGGGAACCCAGGGAAAGCGGACACAGACGGCTCTTCGCAGGTTTGTGTTTCACGAGGGCATTATGGCACTGTAAATTAGCCTGGACTAGAGAGGGGCTTCTCACTGTCTGACAGCTGCTAAAAGCCTGCTCAATTGGCAGAAGTACTAAAGATTGCAAGATTCTCAGGGTTTGCCTGTTTCTCATGGCTGGGCCACAACAAATATAGAAACAAGGGTTCAAAAACATTTTTTTAAGAGCGAGACAGAGAGAGAGAGCAAGGTGCAAGATGGCCAAAGCGCTAGATGAACTTTGGTTTCCAGCAGTCAAAAGGCAGAACTCAAAAGCCACTATGGCAAAGAGCTCTGTGCTGTGCATTTCCTGAAATTCATTTACATATTAATGTGTGTTGCCGACTTTTCTATCACACACACTCAAATCCGCTTACAGCTAAGATGACTCAACTGCCATCTCTGCCAACTTTTAAAAAGGCAGTTAAGACACATTGGTTCCGCCAGGCTTTTAATTAGACTAAATTTAAAATTTAACACAATGTTAAAAACTATTTTAATGTTTTAACATTTTAATTTTAATTGGTATTGCTTTATTGTAAACTGCCCAGATATAATTTTGGGTGGTATATAAATATGTTAAATAGATAAATTAAATAAATATAAAATAAATGCTGCCCTGAGCTTCTCAGAGCCAGGTAAAGTAAAAAGCAAAGGTGTGCTCTCGAGTCGGTGTCGACTCCAGAGCCCTGTGGTTGTCTTTGGTACAATACAGGAGGGGTTTCCCATGGCCTCCTCCCATGCAGTGTGAGATGATGATGCTTTTCAGCACCTTTCTATATCACTGCTGCCTGATACAGGAGTTTCCTATAGTCTGTGAATATGTTCCCTTCTGGGAAACATACCAGTGGGGATTCGAACCAGCAACCTCTTGCTCACTAGGCGAGCCACTTCTCTGCTGCGCAAACATATAATTCTAGAAAGCCATGCGACTCAAACAAAAGGTCTTACAGGCACACCTAAGAGGGCTCAGGGAGCCTCCCATGTGTGAGAGCAGCTCTCCCTACTGCAGCAATGGTTTAGAAAAGAGCTCCACGTGCTCCCTAGCTGGATTTGGGAGCTCCGTCCGTCCAAGGGGCTCCAGCCATTTTCACTCTCTTAAATTTACTCTCCTCACCTCAGCTTCACAAGTTTGGAAGAGATTCTTGAGGCAGCTGTGCCCAATTTCACAACAAAACCCTCAACAGATGCTGGTTTTCTAAAACGACAAAGCTTGTATTTATGAGGCAGGCGCTCACAGAAATGCCACTTTAAATTATGAACGTGTCCTTTCAAGTAAAAAGGTTTTTATAGCCAGAAATGAGGAAGTGACGGCAAACAGGTTACTAGTCCACATTCTTAAAACAGACGGTCCACTTCAACTTCTTCATGACGACAGAATGCCCAAGAATCGCTGTCAGGAGAAATACTACACATACCCTCGGCCACGCCCTGGCCGCAGCTACCCAGACCCAGCGAGGGCTCCAGGCAAGACTGACTGTGCAAACTTATCGGCGTACTCCCCAACAGTGCTGTCACTAGAACCAGTCCGGTTTCTCCCTCACAGGATTGCAAGACCGTTCGGAAGGATCACATCTCAACAGGTCGCATTGCTAAGGTTTCCAGAACTCTTCTGCAGGCCACATTTTCAACGGAGGTTCAGAATCTCTGCCCAGCTACTGTGTTTATTACAAGGCCCGTCTTCTGAAGCGGGTAAAGGCTTCTGGGCCAGCCGCACCCATTCTGCCCACTGACTTGCTCCCGGGTAAGCGGAGAAATGGGCCAAGGGCTCCTCCTCCACCATGTGAGCAACAGCGGGGAATTTGGCCGAGTCCTCGCCTTATGACAGAGACACCTGAGGCATTTGCTCACACGGGCAAAGAGCTCCTGGACCCCCCTCTGTGTGTGAAAGCAGGAATGGACTAGACCCTCTCTTCTCCGCTGTGGATTAACTGAGCAGGTCAAGATACAGGCACAGCGGGGGGGGAAGCAACTGAGAGTCATCAAGGCAGAACTCTGCCAAAGCCTCTGCTGCTGATGGCTGGGCTGGAGAGGAAAAGGTTAAGACGTTCTTCTGCCTGTGACCAGAACGGCTTGGGCGCATGAGGAAGGATGGCAGAGCTTCGGACCAGAGGGGAGGCTCCGGGGCTGGATTATCGGTGCAGCTGGGGGTCCCTAAACTTGGGTCCTGAGCAGTGCTCCCTGCAACAGGGATCCCCAGGCGTGGGTGACTACAACTCCCATAATCCCCAGCCATAGGCCAATGCAGCTGGGGGGTGCTGGGAGGGGTAGTCGACAAAACCGGGGAATCCCAGTTGCAGGGGACACTGCTCCTGAGATGTCGGACTACAACTCCCATCATCCCCAGCTGACGGGAGCAGCAACGCATCATCTGAGCACCCACGTCTGAGGACCCCCGAGTGAAGCCATTATTCATTCACATCCGTAAGGACTCGGACACACATGACAAGAGCAGTCAATCGCTGGGCACAGACTAGCCTGCGGCTTCCCTGGGGGTGGACTTACTGGCATCAAGTTTCCCAACCGCCCCCCCCTTTCTGACCCCCACCCCCCACCCCATATCCCGCATCAAAGTGCATTCGCTTTTAAAGTTAGGAGGTTTTTTTGAAATCATTTTGGCTGCGATTCCCTCAGTCTAGCCAAGCTGCGCAGAGCTGGCTCCTTCGCATCACATCCCCCGCCCCACTGGTGCCCCTCTCTGTCCGGACGCTGCGCTGGCGGGAGGCCTGCGGAGTGGTGTCTCGGGACGAGGGGAGATCCCTGAGGCAAAACCATGGCTTTTTCTCGGCAAGTCTTGGAGAGGACCGTGGAGCGGCTTTCATAAGGCCCCGGGGATCTTCTGGGGCGGGAGGCCCTCCTCGATCCAGAGGGAAGGGGAGAGGGCGCTGGGCAGCATCCGCCGGTGGATCCGCCGCAGCCGCAGCAGGTACAGCAGGATGGAGAGAAGCACCACAAAGAAGCAGGCGAAGAACAAGTAATGGTTGTAGACGAAGGAGAAGCTGTGCCAGCGGGAGTGGTTGCTGCGGAAGGTTTCCTGCTGGATGTCTCTGGGGGAGGCAGAACGGGAGAGGAGGAGGAGGAGGATGAGAAAAGAGGCCGAGCCTCCAGAAGGGGGAGACATATGCGGACATCGGGGTTTAAAGTTATATTTCTGCTTTCATTGTGATGGGTTTTAATGGCTTCTGTTTTAATTGTAAACCACCCTGAGCCATTGCGGAAGGGCGGTATAAAAACTGAATGAATAAATAAATACATACATACATACATACTTACATACATACATATAGGAAGCTGCCATATACTGAGTCAGACCATGGGGCCCTCTGGCTCAGTACTGTCTACCCAGACTGGCAGCAGCTTCTCCAAGGTTGTAGGCAGGAATCTCTCTCGGTCCTATCTTGGAGATGCTGCCGGGGAGGGAACTTGAAACCTTCTGCATGCAAGTGCTCTACCCATACCCTCAGGGGACACCACTGAGGTGTCCCTGTGTGACCCTGCAGTTGTAGCATGACTTCCCCCCACTTCCTGCCTGCCAAGTCCACTTCCTCCTCCTCAGCCACATGGGCAGGAGAGAGAGGAGGGCTGCTCTCAGAGGAGCTGGGCCCGCTCCCAGTCTTTGGGCATGTGCCTCCAAGGTTGCAGGCAGGACTCTCTCTCAGCCCTATCTTGGAGATGGTGCCAGGGAGGGAACTTGGAATCTAGATGCTCTTCCCAGAGTGGCTCCAGCCCCTGAGGGGAATCTCTTCCAGTGCTCACACTTCTAGTCTCCCATCCAAATGCAACCAGGGTGGACCCTGCTTAGCTAAGGGGACAAGTCATGCTTGCTACCACCAGACCAGCTCTCCTCCCGTTAAGAGAGCGGACTGCCTCTGTGGAATCTGCAGCTGCTTTCCTGAGAACGGGCCCCCTCCCCAAATGCCCGTTGGCATTTCAGAGGGGAAGGTCACTGCTTCAGGGAGGCATCAGTGCCTTTAGATCAGCCACCTTTACACCAATCCTCACCCTGCCCTCAGACCTACGTTGATGCCTAGCAACCAAAGGGCAAGCACTGCTGAACTTAGCAGGCCCGGAAGTAGAGAGTCAACCGAGAGACCTAGGAAGCCGCCTTATACTAGTCAGAGCAGTGATCTCCACTGTAAGACCGGCTCGGGGTCCGTGGCAGCTCCCATCAGCCCTTAGTGTGGCTCTCTAATGCGTTGTTTGTCAGGCTTGTGTGAAATGTTGGCCAAAGAGGAATACTCTGCACAGTCTGCCTGGCACCATGCAGAAGCTACTGTTCTCACTGTGCAGTGCTGAGCCTTGCCCCGCGCCAGAGGGCTCCTTTAAGGGAAAGAGAGCTGCCTGTTCCCCTTAAAGAAGAAAGGGAAGTGCCTCTTGGAAGGCACGCACTACGGGATGGGAAGAGTAGCCTTTCCCAGCGCTTTCCTCCTAGAGCTCTACAGTGTTCCCTCTAACAGGGATTCCCAGGTGTTGTGGACTACAACTCCCAGAATCCCCAAACAAAAGTCACTGCAGCTGGGGATTCTGGGAGTTGCAGTCCACAATATCTGGGAATCCCGGTTAGAGGGAACACTGTACAGCTCTTAAGAGAGGGTTCCAGCTCCTCCCATTTATTATTTATTCATTCGATTTCTATACTGCCCTTCCAAAAATGGCTCAGGGTGGTTTACACAGAGAAATAATAAATAAATAAGATGGATCCCTGTCGGGATCCCTGGGTAGGAAAGGGCTCTCATGCAGGAGGCTTGGCACACTAAAGTGGACCCCGCTTGAAAAATAGTGAAGATCACCGACTCAGATCACAGGTAGTGGTCTAGCGTAGCATTGTCTACACCTGGGCTGCTCAACTTCGGCCTGCCTGCAAATGTTGGCCTACAACTCCCATAATCCCTGGCGACGGGCCACTATGGTTGGGGATTAGGGGAGTGGTGGTCCAAAATCAGCTGGAGGGCCACGGCTGAGCATCCCTGGTCTACACTGACTGGCAGCAGCTCTTCCGGAGTCTCTCCTAGACGGGACTGAACCTGGGGGCCTCCTGCCTGCAGGGCAGACGTTCTGCCACTGAACTACAGCCCCACAAGAAGGGATGTGTCCAACGGCAGTGAGCAACAGCTCTTCACACACTCCATCACAGCCCTGAGGTCTATTCCTACACCCACTGGGCAGGCATCTGATCAATGCGACATGCTCGGGAACCAAGCATTCTTTTCCCTTTGGGGCCAAAAGGGAGATATGCCAGCAACCAGCTCTCTTTGAACTTCACAGCTGAGGCCAAGAAAAGAAAAGCCATACCTCAAGGGCAAGAACCGGGTTCGATAGAGGATGGCCCCCAGTGTCCACTGGACCTCTTTGTCATAGACCTGCAGGGCTGTTTTTAGGTTGCCGTAGTTCGTGGGGAAAGAGAAGCCATTGTGAAACACTTCAAACATCCAGGCTGACTTAAAGCACTGATACCTGCACAGAATGAGAACTCAGTAATTAAAAGTCAACAGGTCCTGTCATTTAAACAGTCACGGGGCTCTAGGATCATCAACAACATGACCCAGAAGGAGTTAAGAATGATTAAGTCCTATTTTTCTTAAGCGTTTATTACATACTCCAATTTACTTTTCATACTTTTCAATGGGGATTACGCAGGCATTCTCTGGAGAAGGTCGCGGAGAATTCAAGTGTTGACTTAGAAGTGTGTCTAGAGCGGTGTTGACAAAAACAGAGAGCCCCAATTCCAGGGAGGGTGAACTTTGAATCAAAAGGTAAAAGGGTGGGAGGTTTCGATGTTTTCTACCTTCTCTCGCCAAATGTACCTACAGTTGACTCAGTGGCAACAGGTTTGCCAGAAACAGAATTTCAACAGCTCGGAAGGTTTTCTTCTATTTATGCTGGCCTTGGGCCAAAATAAACAAATACATACAACAGCTCGGAAGGCACAATTCATAATTAGTAACAGCCAGTCACTTTCGGGGGCATAGGAAGCTGCCAAATATCGAGTCCGACTCTTGGTCCATCTGGCTTGGCCTTGCCTACACTGACAGGCAGCAGCTTCTCCAAGGTTGCAGGCAGCAGTCTTCCCCAGTTCTACCTGGAGATGCTGCCAGGGATTGAACCTGGGACCTTCTGCATACAAAGCAGATGCTCTACTACTGAGGGCCAAACTACATGGGATGCTCAGTGCACCACTGGTCCGGACCATGCTTATTTCTTTGGTAAACAGCAGCAGGGGCAAGATGGGGAGAGAGAGCTGGATTAGGCTGTAGTGGGGGCAAAGCTTTCCTCCTCCTCCTCCTCCTCCACCCTAGCCCTGATCTGGATCAACACCCTTGCTATTTATCAAAGAAAACCTACACATAAGAATATAGGAGGAAGTTGCCTTCTACTAAGACAGACCATTGGTGCATCTAACTCAGTATTGTCTTCACAGACTGGCAGCAGCTTCTCCAAGGTTACAGGCAGGAGTCTCTCTCAGGCCGATCTGGGAGATGCTGCCAGGGAGGGAACTTGGAACCTTCTGCACGCAAGCGGGCAGGTGCTCTTCTCAGAGCTGCCCCATCTCCTAAGGGGAATATCTTACAGTGCTCATGCTTCTAGTCTCCCATTCAAATGCAAACCAGGCAGACCTTGCTTAGCTAAGGGGACAAGTCATGTTTGCTACCACGAGACCAGCTCTCCACATGTTGGGGTATTGATGCATTGGATGCCATACGTGGCTTGGTCCCAAACACTCAGCAGGGCACTGCTGTCCTCCTATGAGGGAGCTCACTGGCTCCCCCTCTCGCCAACAGAGCCTGGGCTCTGGAGCTCCCTCCCTCCCTCCCCAGGCGTGTGGGTTGACCTTGCTGCTGGTCTTTAAGGAGGCCTTAAAACACATCTTTTTAATCAGGCCCTCTTACTTTTATTTTAACCATCTTTAACCAGTTTAAATGATTTTAGTTTGCTTTAATGCTGATTTTTAAGCTTGTAAACTGCCCAGAGATAATTGATGTAGGTGGTACAGATAGGCCACAAAAACAAAAGCAAGAGCAGCTGCAGAACAGAAGATTTGTTCTGACACATTATTCTGATTAATTCTGAAAATTCTCACTCGGCTGCCTGGAAGACACACACTTTCCAAAATCCTGTTTAGGATCTGGGAAAGAAAGGACCTTTTCCAGGTACTCTGGTGAGAATATTCTCTGAGAAAGATCATTTCTTGAAATGCCTCAGAATAAATCTATTCTGCAGCTACTCTATATGAACACCCAGCTGTCCAGAGGCCTGGCTTGACTTTTCCACTTTAAAAAAAAAGAGGGACAGGATAATGTGTGTGGAACCACCCAGCTTAAGTGCAAGATCACCCAAGCCATGGGCAGGGGGAGGGGCCTCGCTCCTCCACCACATGGGAACGGTGTCAGCTTTGGGCAATTCTGTGAGTTGAGATTCCATTATTTATTATGTATTTATTTGTGACATTTTTATAACGCTGCATCTGTCAGCTCTGGACAGTTCGCAGCAGATATGCTCAATTAAAACCCAACAAAAGGACCAAAAACTAGTGGTTTAGCACAATTAAAAAACTCTGGAAGGCTAGACCAAAAAAGTGAGTCTTGAGAGCTCTCTTTAAGGTCAGTAACATTGGTGAGCCTCGAATTTCTGCAGGAAGTGCATTCCACAGTCTAGGACACGGCCACTTAAATTAGGCCCTCTTGCAGATGTTGGCCTACAACTCTCATAATCCCTAGCTACTGGCCACTCTGGCTAGGGATTATGGGAGTTGTAGTCCAAAAACAGCTGGCAGGGGGGAGTTGAGCAGGCCTGGTCTAGGAGCAGTTGTGGAGAAGGCCTGATACAGAGTCGCCATCAGATTTGTGGATGGCAGCTGGAGATGGACCTCTCCAGACAACTGTGTGGTGGGGATCATGCAGAAGGTGGCACGCTCCGAGGCAAACTGGACCTAAGCCGTTCAGGGCTTTAAAGGTAATGACCAGCACTTTGTATCTTGCCTGGAAACACAGTGGGCAAAATTATACCAAAAGGCCTTCAGTGTGTGGTATTCATTGCATC
Organism: Hemicordylus capensis; assembly: GCF_027244095.1. Classification (NCBI taxonomy): domain Eukaryota; kingdom Metazoa; phylum Chordata; class Lepidosauria; order Squamata; family Cordylidae; genus Hemicordylus; species Hemicordylus capensis. The sequence goes on along the minus strand of NC_069664.1, from coordinate 6,342,011 downwards.
CTCTCTGTGTTGTGAAAGAGTTCACCGCCACATCTCCAAAAGAGCTCTGCAGTTTAGGACCTGAGGGAAGAGCTAATGCTCTTTGGAGCTTCTGGCTCAAGCAGCTCCTTATGGAATTTGGCTTCTGCCCCCTCTCCCCTGGGCAAGGATGCCTGACCACATTCCACCTCGAGAAGACAGCAACACTCACTTTAGGCGATGAAGGTCAGCATGCGATGCGTAAAGACCACGATCAAAACGTTCGCGCAGAACAGACCACTTTGTCGCACAATAATCCTGGGGGAAGCAAACACACATACACCAAGGAAGGAAATCAATACAACTAAAAGCATTTTGAGACCCATAGGAACAGATCAATGCATTTATGTTTCATTACACTGCTCTCCAGTTCTTCTGCCAAGGAACTTAGGGTAGCACATATGTTACCATTCCCCCCATTTTATTTGTTTAGGACTACATTCCCATACCACCTTTCTACCTATTCAAGGTGGCATTTTGCCAATTCTGAATGGGGAAAATTTTTTTTAAATAAGTCGACAGAAGAACTGGGAGGGGTCCAGCGCTCCCTGTAAGAGGGATTCCAAGATGTTGTTGCTGACTACAACTCCCATCACCCCCAGCTGCAATGCCCTTTGGCTGAGTATTATGGGAGTTGTAGTCAACAACCTCTGGGAATCCGTCTTACAGGGAACACTGGAGGGGTCTCCTCTCATGAGGCTCTTAAAGGTTTGCCTCATTTCAATGGTCCTCTCCTGTAGAGCTTAGTGGGTGGCGATAACCCCCTATGGATGCCCTTATTCACGAACAGAGAATCCAGTTTCATATAAGAGATGCACGCAACAACAGCAGCAAAGAATAATCAGAACAGCCGCCATATCAACAGGCAAAAGCTTGTTTGAATTAAAAGTTCTTGACTGTATTATATTTTATTTATTTATTTATTTAATTTATATTAAATAAACAAACAAACCCTGGCTTTCCAGGGTTTTTAAATCAGTTTTAATATTTTATCCCGGTTTCAGGGTTTTTAATTATTATGACAGTTTAATTGTTGTTTTAATAGAATATTTTTAAATTGTTAATTGTTGTTATATTGTTTTTAATTTTTGTTTTAGCTTTTTACTGTTTTAATGGTTTGTTTTAATTGTAAACCGCCCGGAGCCATTTTGGAAGATAAAAATCAAATCAATCAATAAATAATAAATAAATATATACCACCTGACTCCAAAGGCCCTAGGCGGTTTACAAAAAACAACATACCTACCCTCTTCCTGGATATATGTTGTCATACACACTTCCTGGATGTATGATAACAGACATCCAGGAAGAGGGCCTAATGAACCTCTATGGGGAGAGAGTTCCAGAGACTAGGCATCACTGCCAAAAAGGCCCTGTTCTGGGCTGCTGGAGCAGTGACCTGCCCCCCTCCACCCATGGGAGAAGGGGACCCCTCAAATGCCATGACCTCACATGACTTAGGCTTTCAGAAGAAGTTACAACCAGCACTGCTAACTTCTTTCCTTTTAAGGGTGACTATAGTTGCACATCAGTGTACCCTCTAACAGGGATTCCCAGATGTTGCTGACCACCACTCCCAGAATCCCCAGCCAAAGGCCAGTGCAGCTGTGGATTCTGGGAGCTGTCGTCAACAACATCTGGGAACCCATTAGAGGGAACAGTGGTGAGCACTGTCTGCTGTGAAACAGTGGGAGGGGGCTGTAGCTCCATCGTAGAGCATTTGCTTTCCATGCAGAGGGTTCCAGGTTCACTCCCTGGAAACTCTCCAGTAGGACTGGGAGAGACTCCTGCCTGAAACCTTGGGGAGGTTGGTAACTCAGTGTAGACCACACTGAGTTAGATGGACCCATGGTCTGACTTGGTATAAGGCAGCTTCCTATGTTCCTATGAATTGTGCTGGAAAGGAATTGGGAGCCAGTGAAGACAACAGAGCAAAGGACTCACCCAATCTCTAGTCTGTGCTCCCCACAACAGGCTAACAACAGTTCTGTCTGTCTATTTATGGTCGCTAACCAGAAAAGTATATACATACAGCTCAAACAGAAAGAAACTAAATCCAGGTATCCGTGAACCTTATAAAATCTAACTATACAGATACACTCTTACTTCGAATTCTAATGGCAACAAGACAAAACTTATCGACTGCGTAAGTAATTTTGTCATCAGTATCAGATAAGAGATAGCGAACATAGAATTCATCCAGGCAGCCAGGGTAATTTGTATGGATGTGCACGAACTGGTCCGGAGGCCATGTTAGAGGCTTTCAAACCGGCGGTCCGGTGCTGGCGGGGGGTGTCGCACGTACACTTCCCACTGCTTCCCCCCGCCGGTGCTCCCTTTTTTTGAAACGATTTTGGGGTGGCAGCGTTCCTCCCTGCCTTCCCTGCCCCCGTTGTTAGTTGCGTGCATGATGTGTGCACACGGTGTGTGAGGCACGCGCACACACGCTTGTTACTTCCGGTATTTCCCGCTAACAATGGGGGCAGGGGCAGCAGGGAGGAACGCTGCCGCCCCAAAATCATTTCAAAAAAAGGGAACGCTGGTGGGGGGAAAGCGGAGGGAGGGGTAAGTGCAACCCCCCTGCCTTTAAAGGGAGACCCCTGCCGGCACCGGACCACGACTCCACGGTTCCATGCACATCCCAAATAATTTTCTAGGAGGGGCACTATTAATTCATAACGAATGTCCCTGTAGAAACAACAGTATAACACCACGCAATATGTCTTAATAGCACCTGACTTGCTAACTACTGTATTTTGGACTAGCTAGAGTTTCTGGACACTTTATCCTCACAACAACTCTGTGAAGCAGATTAGGCTGGGAGTCTGTGACTGGCCCAGGGTCACCCAGCGAGTTTCATCAATGAATGGGGGATCCGAACCGGGATTTCCCCACTCCACATCAAACCACTACGCCAAACAAAAGCGGAGCGAGCTTTTTTTTACCTTTGCAGCTTTAATGAACTTAGCAGCACTGTAGTCTCCTCCCATGCGCAATACGTCTTCGGTACAGTAGTAGAACTCCGAGAACCCGTAGAACTCACTGTTCTCAAAGTGCACTGGTGGCTGATAAACGCCATTCAGGGACGTCTGAGTTTCATTGGTCTTATTCATGAAAGGCTGAATGACTTCCCGGCACAGGTGAAAATCTCCTGTCCCTCGAAGGTACATCGTCTGGCCATTCTGCAGGATTTCGTCCTGAACGTCTAGAGGCAGGCAAGGATCTAGATAGGGGGTTTCAGAGGTCATGCCGGTTTGCTTACCTAGAAGCCTGCAAATAAGATAAGAACGTCAGAAGAGCCCTACTGGATCAAACCCAAGGCCCACTTAGTCCAGCATCCGGTTTCCCACAGGGGCCCACCAGATGATCCAGTTGACATGTACACTTGGGACTTTTAAAATGCTTTTGAGAGAGTTCCTCATCAAAGGCTCTTGGGTAAAACTTAGCAGTCATGGGATAAGGGGATGGGTTCATTTGTTGATAAATGGACAGTTTTCACAATGGAAGGAAGGAAGAAGTGGGGCCCTCCAACAATCTATACTGGGATGTCTATAGCCATCAAGAATAGTAGCCATTGATAGACTTGTCCTGCATGAATATTTCCAAGCCCTGCTTAAAACCATCCAAGCTGGTGGCCATCACCACATCCCGTGACAAAGAATTCCATTGATTAATGATGCACTGCGTGAAAAAGTGCTTCCTTTTGATAGTCCTAAATTTCCTCGTAATCAGTTTCATGGGATGACCCCTAGTTCTGGCGTGAGAGAGGGAGAATATTTTATCTCCATTAGAGTCATCCAAAAAACAACCCCAAACCCCTCTGAACAAAAGGAATTATATCAGAGCAGCTAGAAGGGTAGCACCAGATCATTCAAGATATGGGGAGAAAAAGCGCCACCTAGGGCTGTATCACATTTCATCTTTAGTTCAAACCACTTTAGTGCAGCTATAATCAAATCAGGGGACGTAAAAGAATTCTAGCGTCTACTGTAGTCTCCTAGCTCTGCTTCATCCATTTGGCTATGGGAATGTGGTGTGAGCCCCTTCCTTCCAGCACGAGGATGGCATCCATTGTGAACCAAGGCCCCTGTGGAAGCACCCAACACCACAAAGGCCTGATTCATGTGTCCGTGTGTGAACTATACACCGTGTGGTTGTAGGAAATCCCAGGCAAACCGTATCCCCGGCTAATTACTTATACAAACTTACTTTCCCTAAGTTTCGCCATGCCTTTACTTCACTATTTAAATGTGTTACCTTCGGCTGTATTGGAGGGTAGATTTCGCTGTACACCGTATTCCCAACGGCTCTGCCACTACTGCTCAGGCGTGATTGGGTCAGTGGGGCATGCATTATTGTATTGTGCATTTTATGGAGATATACACTCTCTTCTTATTGGTACAATTCTGTTGCATTATCCAGGCCAGTCGGACGACTTTTATGTAAATTCTCTCTTTTCTGACTCTGATGCCGAGATTACCTACTGTGCGGGCCAAATTTTGCACCACTGCTTGTAACATCAGGAAAAAAATGGTAAACCCTTATGTTATGTATGGTACATGTGTTACTCTGCTGGTGGGTTGGTAGTTTAGTATTATGTATTATTATTTAATACCAGAGCATTTTAAGTTATGTTGTCTGTAACTGGTGATTACTGTGATTGCTGGCTGGTCATGGACCGTAATAAATGATGATGATCATGGTGTCCGTGTGTGGCTGGGTGTCCCCACTTCACACTGGGTGTTATTTGCATGTAGGAGGAGAGGGCTTTTTATTGCTTGAGAAGCCCTCTTTCAGTGTCCTTCCCCACCTCCTCTACAGATGTGATGCATAATCGGGGGCTTTGTCTAACTTGCCACCAAGCTCACACTTGCCAGGTAGCTGAAGCCACTGACAGTTCCCTGGCGAACACAACATACCCAACATAGACAAAAAAGCCCCAAAAGGATCCCTCATAAAGTAACCAATAGATTGAGAAATACCACAATAAGACAGAAATTGGTGTATTGTGAAATATATACAATATGAATCAATTAAATATGCATAATACAATGGTATATACCAACAATAGATGCCATGATAGATATAATCATATAAATGATAGAGTCCATGGACTGCATATCACCAACAGAGCACATGTAGTCTATAACCAAATAAACATGTCCAAATACACTACGGTGGCCCGGTGAACCTCCGTTTCGAAAAGAACGCTTTGTCAAGTGATGATGGACATAACCCTTGATTGTTGATACAAATCAATGTGTTCACATTTCTTGATAATAGACTCGTTGTTTTCTCAATTTTGGTAGAACCATTCCTGTTATAGTAAGAGTGGAGCTGTAGAAATACTCAGTATTGTGTTGCCTGTTCTGATTGTTTCTCAAGAATGCCCTTGTATAGAGATATGCAAAGCTATCACTTGACAAAGAGTTCTTTTTGAAACGAAGGTTCACCGTTGTCTATGTGGACGTCTTTACTACCAATTTGGTTATAGACTACATGTGCTCTGTTCATGATATGCAATCCGCTGACTTTAACATTTATATGATTATGTCTATCGTGGTGGCATCTATTGTTGGCATATTATGCATATGATTCATATGGTATACATTTCACAATAGTAATTTCTATCTTATTGTGGTATTTCTCAATCTATTGGTTATTTTATGAGGGATCCTTTTTTGGCTTTTTGGTGACATATTTAGATCCCAGGATCCCATATTTCGCTTTGAGCACAACATACATACATTTGTCCTGCTCACTTCAAAAGCCAAGCAAAGCCAAGGATAGATGGTTACCTGTTTCTAAATACTGTGTTGGTCAATATGCTGTCTGCATATCTCTGCCGGGCAGCATTCCCACCAAAGCCAAGGAAAGTTGCTACGTAGACTCGGTAGACATGTTCGGTTTGGTGAGCGTCGCATCCCAAGTTAAACTCTGCAAGTAAGTTCTTGGCCACCTCCTCCTGTAGGCCACCGGACAAGAGGCACAAACAAGCTCTGCTTTATGTGGGGGTTCAGCAGCATGGCTCCGAGTATCAGGGAGCCATGTCAGATCTGTGGCTTTCAAAGCTTCACACAACAGCCATCTCTGCAAGGAACGACTATATATTTTGCAGAGTTTGCTTGTTTGTTTATGGATTTGTTTGTGCAAACTAAAGTCATACTTTGTGATTACCTACAGACACCCAATTTTGCATAAACAATCCTGCCACTTAAATTTGCTGAATGCACTACTTTTTACCCTGCTATGTGCTGAAGGAAAGGTTTAATTATTTGTGTATTTTAAGAAGAAATTCTGAACAATCATATTTGAACTGTTATTGCTCTCAGATTTTTAACACTCAATAATCAGATCAAGCATTCAAAAGTGACATCATCCCCAAGAGAAGCAGAAGATCTTTCTCAGCTTCAAATTTTCTATGATTCAAATACTACGTACAGCAATTATTCAGTAAAATGAATAGTGTCTGAAGTTGAAATCATACAAAATTCAAACTGTTCTTTCCCTTCCCCATTAATTAAAAATTTGCTTACATATATTTACTTCCTTGAACTTTCCTAGAAGTGTAATACATGCAAAATGACCTTGCCTGGTCAATGACAGGCCCCACCTGCTAGCTATTTATATGTGAAGCCTAAGCACTGAAAGCATCTGCACCTACAGTACTGCAGGTACCCCAGCTCTACACAATTTGCAACCTCTCAGGCCAATGCAGCCAAGCAGCCACCGTATAACTGCATATATAGCTACAATTGATGTTTAGAGAGTAAGGTCCTCAAGGCAAGGACCATTTTTTGGGGGGTGGGCTATATTTCTCTGCAAAGCACCATGGACACTTAGGGTGCAATATTGATTAATGCAGGGATTCTCCAATGTGGGTCCTCAAATGTTGCTGGACATCAACAACCATCCCCAGCCCCAATGGCCTTTGGCTGATGGGTGTGTTACTACCAGATGTTACCAGATGTTACTACTGTCCAGTAACATCTGGGGACCCACGCTGGAGAACTCCTGCATGTTTATAAAGAGTCTCTTGTCTATGGCAAATGAGAATTGCTTCCAGGGGTGCAGGAAGGAAAATCTGTATCAACAGGATGAGAATGGGATTTTTTTAAAAAAAGAAGGCTGTTTCTGTGCCACAAATGACTAACACAGGTAGGCTTTTCCATTCCATGCCTGCGTTAGTTTCCTTCTGGGGTTCCCGGTCACTTTAATATGAAGCTGTCTTCTCTCGAGACAGAGCACTGGATCATTGAACTGGTGCTGTCTATTCTGGTTGGCAGCACCTCTCCAGGGATTCAGACAGGGTACTTCCAGCCCCACGGCCTGATACCATTTGTAAGTGAGGAATTGAACTCAAGACTTCCTACATGCAAAGGATATGCTCTGTCCTAGATCGACATTCCAGTGTTACCCGATTCCTTCCCACTAACTGCATTCCAGTGTTCCCTTATCTACCATATCTACCCAAACAGAAGACGACTCTGAATATAACCCTTAAAACAGAGGTTAAATATAGGTTATACCTGTATTATAGGAACATAGGTAGCTGCCATATACCAAGTCAGACCATTGATCCATCTAGCCCAGTATTGTCTACATACAAAGACTGACAGCAGTATTGTCTATACCAGGGATTCTCAATGTTGGGTCCCCAGATGTTATTGGACTTCAACTCCCATAATCCCCAGGCCCAGTGGCTTTTGGCGGGAAATTATGGGAGCTGAAGTCCAATAACATCTGGGGACCCAACGTTGAGAATCCCTGGTCTATACAGACTGACCCAAAAGGAACCGGAGTCTGAACTGAAAGTGAATCCAGTGAAGACATTCCCATGGTTTAAAACCCAGTAAATATGTGAGCTGGTCTTGTGGTAGCAAGCATGATTTGTCCCCTTAGCTAAGCAGGGTCCACCCTGGTTGTATATGAATAGGAGACTTGACGTGTAAGCAATATAAGACAAGGTTTCCTAACCTTGGGCCCCCAGATGTTGTGGGACTACAATTCCCATCATCCTCAGCCACAAAGGCCATGTCTGGGGATGATGGAAGTTGTAGTCCAACAACATCTGGGGGCCCAAGCTTAAGAAACCCTGCTATAAGATATTCCTCTTAGGGGATGCAGCCACTCAGGGAAGAGCATCTAGGTTCCAAGTTCCCTCCTTGGCAGCATCTCCAAGATAGGGCTGATTGAGACTCCTGCCTGCAACCTTGGAGAAGCCGCTGCCAGTCTGTGAAGATGATACTTATTTATTATTATCATTTATTCGATTTCTATACCGCCCTTCCAAAAATGGCTCAGGGTGGTTTTCACAGAGAAATAAATAAATAAATAAATAAATAAGAAAGAAAGAAAGATGGCTCCCTGTCCCCAACAGCTCACAATCTAACAGAAACATAAGATAGACACCAGCAACAGTCACTGGAGGGGTATTGTGCTGGGGATGGATAGAGCCAGTTACTCTCTCCCCTGCGAAATAAAGAGAATCACCATACTAAAAGGAGCCTCTTTGCCAAGTTAGCAGGGGTTCGCTCAATACTGAGCTATATGGACCAATGGTCTGACTCAGTAGATGGCAGCTTCCTATGCAATGCAGATCATTCATGTTGTTTCATCTGAAAATCAGAACAGGCACAGAAAGCATCATGCACGATCCCATAGCACCTGCAATCCTGTCATTTGGAATCCCTCCCTTCTCTCACTTGGGCTAATGTTTGATGAAAGGGCTGTTCTCCCAATCGGCATTAGGGCAGGAGAAGCCCCTGACCCTAATTTGGGAACCATCCGTGCTCCCAACTGGCCATTGTGAGGATTCTACATGGCAGGGAGGAGGAGGGGGAAATGCTTGCATGTGAGAAGCAGGGGGCAGAAGCAGGGGGCAGCAGCAAGCCCATTACTCGTACCCAGCTCCCGAGTGAGGGTGGAGGGAAGGCACTCCTTGTGCCTCCTGCCTCCGGAACCAGCTCACAGACGGGCATTCTCCCCTCTGACTACCTTGTAGAATTCTCAGAATGACTAATCAGGAGAGCATATGGCTCCCAAATTAGGGTAGGGGGCTTCTCCCACCCTAATGCCAATGGTCAGGACAGCCCTAAAGCCTTGTAAAAGAACACAAGCCCCCAGCGGGTCCCCATTATTTATACAACAATATATGAATTTAGCACCAAACATCTTAAGCGTTACAACTGCAACAGCAAAATCGAAACGCAGGGTTAAATGCAAGGATAACTTAAGGTTGTGTACCAGCATAATTCTTAAAAAATGTATTAAACTGATGAAATGAATAAGACACATGTGGATTGCTTAGCTGATGAGACACCCATGTCCACCTCTTCTCTTGCCCGGGGGTGAGGATGTCATGCAACGAGGCACAGGACTCAGAATACACAAAAGAAAAGAAAACCAATGGATATGGGTTAAAACACTGGAAAAAAACAAAAGGAAAAGAAGGAAAGTTGTACAGATAATAACCTGCTGTGAAGAGGCAAAGCTTACAGTTTTAGGGACTTCGTACGCTATTTGAGTTGACACACCACCCATGTCAAGGATACCCACAGTCCGTTTCCGGACAATGGCTTCCTGGTTTTCACTGCCAGGAATATGCACCTCCACTACTGCATCGTCCTCTGAAAGACAAAATGTGAAGGAGCCGCGGCTGAGAAAGGCAGTGTGGGTGAATGCTTCTGGCTCCTTGAACCCAAAACACACTTGTGCCTCCACAACTGCCCTGCAAGGTGAGCCTCACTGCAGTTTGCGAGAAGGCATCATTGCCCAGGTTGACTTGGTCTTGCCCAAAGCATCTCTTTGCTGGTGGATCCACCTGCCCGGCAGTGTTCTCTCGAAGACAGGCTTCCCCAAACTGCGGCCCTTCAGATGCTGCTGAACTACAATTTCCAGCATACCCAGCCACAAAAAATTGTGTCTATGGATGCTGGGAGTTGTAGTTCAGCAACATCTGGAGGGCCGCAGTTTGAGGAAGCCTGCTCTAAGATGTGCACAGGTGTGTGCACTCACAAGTTTTTTTTACAGCCGCTCAGTTAATTTTAGATCCTGCTCAGCTTGAATCAAGAAGGTCCTACTCTGAATGCACGTGCACATACACTGCCTAGACAAAACTCATTTGTGCATACAGATGAAAAAAAATCAGAGAGAACACTGCTTGCCAGATCTCCAGTGGTGGAGGTCCACAACCCTCTGGTGAGTAGGACCTCCGGCACCACACAGATCTCCATACCACAGGTTTCCTTTCCACTGCCATTTCTGAGGTTAGAGACAGCAGGAATCCTTCCTGAGCAGTAGGAGAGGGCTCCCCCTGTTCCTTACCATCTCCACCTCCTAGTGCAGATGACAGAAGACCCACGTCTCTCCTAAGCCCTCTGCCCATGTGCCAGGAAAGGACCCAAGGGAAGAGAAGGGATTGCGAACAACCCCACATCATGGCTGGCTGGTGAGCTAAGCTTACATCTTTGGGTTCCTGGCTATAAGCACTTTCTCTCTGAGCAGAGGGCACACTGATTATTGAGCATATCGGCCATAATGACAGCAAAGATAATAGGAGAGTTGGAGTACTGTGCGAGAAAATAAGTGTTATTTATTTTAATAAATATTAGGAAAGGGATTGGAAATAAGGAAGCAGGTATTACAATGGCAGTCTACATGAAGCTGTTTTCTACAGTCAGATCACTGGTCCATCTAGTTCAGTGTTTTCTACTCTGATGGGTAGCACTCCAGAGCCTCAGGAGTTTTTGCCATCGTTTGCTACCTGATCCTTTTAATAAGAGATCCCAGAGGCTGAGCATGTGACCTTTTGCATTTATTCTAGCAGTAAGCTCGGGTCCTTTCAAGGGGCTGTGCTTCCAGCAGCCTATACCTGGTTCGACAAACTAGCAAACTTGCATGATTCCTCTCTGGCACCAGCACAGGTAAATCTATAGCAGGCACATTTAGAATACCTTGTACGTTTCTGGTCTGGCTCATCTCGGAAGAGATATTATGGAGCTGGGAAAGATGCAGAAAAGAACAACTAAAATTATTGGGAGTGGGGTGGGGTAGCCCCAATGCTATGAAAAATGCCTTCGTGTTTGAGAATTCTTAGTTCAGGGGGAGGAAAAATGGCTTAGGGAAGGCTTATAACATTACCAGCAAGTCACCCCAGTCATTAAAATGGGCTAAGAGTAACTTTGTATCTCTGGAGGAAAAGTCCATTGCTGCCTGGGTTACAAAGGACAAAATTACACAAAGCACCTTGTCATCCAGATTTCAAACCATTTAGGGTAAGTACAGGATACTTGAGGGTACTGAGGTGCAAGTGACAATGTCCTAAAAGGACAACATCACAGGTTGAAAAACCTCTTCATTGTTGCACAAAATGTTCAACCAGGATACAAAGCTATCCCACAAAACTCACCGAGTTTTGGAATCCTCCAAAATCTAATTATGAACTGCTCTGCACAATTCACCAAGCACTACTGCTGAACCATCTTCACGCTTCTAAATAAGGCCGTGCATGAGCAATGTCCATCAGACCACCAGTCTGGCATTTCTCACTTCTGTGGACCATACAAAGCATCACTTGCTAGTAAGATACTTACCATCATCGGTGTGCTCAAATCTTCCAAGGACGAAGTTGATGCCAATCCATGCATATACGCCTAGATAAATTCAGCAGAAAATTTCTAATCACTTCAAAGGTTACTGGGCAGTAGCTTTTTAAAACAGAACTTCAACCAGAAATGACAGCACATAAAAAGCTCAGACCACACGCTCCTTAAATTAAGCATATCCTTTTAATCCAGGAATTTGGTTGACCTAGACCATTGCTCTTAGGCCTCAAAGATATGTTCAAGACTAAAAAATACTAACTCTCTTAAAAACATTGAGGCCTAATCTTTACACCACAAAAATCTGAAAATAACTTTGCTCAGTCAGCAGGTTCCCCTGCTAACTGAGCAAAGAGGCACCTTTTAAAAGTGGTGATGATCTTATTTAGCAGGGGGAGAGCAACTGGCCCTATCCATCCTCAGCACAGCATCCCTCCAGTGGCTGTTGCTGCTGTCTATCTAACTTTTTTTTTTAGATTGTGAGCCCTTTGGGGATAGGGAGCCGTTTTATTTATATCTGTGTAAACCGCTTTGGGAACTTCTGTTGAAAAGCCGTATATTGTTTGCTGGATGGAGCCATATGACAGCTATAAGGCAGGAGGCAGCAGAAAGGGGTGAGGAGAGTTGTAGGAACAGCGGGGGAGGGCAAGAAAGGCACACACCGACTGAAAGTAAGTGTTAAAGTAGTCTGCTGGGGGGGGGGAGATTACAAACAAAAGGATACAAGTAAATGGGCATCAAGTGTGTGGCAAGTGGAGGGAGGAGAATTAAGTTTGAGCAGATAAGCAGAGGAAGGATGATGACAATATTCAACTGAAAAGATGCTGCAGGAAGGAGCACAGAGGACCTGCATGAGACATCCTATCGATGAATGGTTCTAGAGCAGGGATTCTCAACCTTGGGTCCCCAGATGTTACCGGACTTCAACTCCCATAATCCCCAGCCCCCAGGGGCGTAACGATGGGGGGGGGGCAGGCAGGGCACGTGCCCTAGGCGCCACTTGGCAGGGGGCGCCAAAAAGTGCCCCCGCCGATCCCCTGCCTTTGCCGAAATTTTTTTATTTTTATTTTTTGCGCAGCAGTCCACAAGGAGCAGTCCCCCTCCCCCCCTCCCGGCGGGGCCCCCCATTGCTCATCTCCGACACTGGGTGCCGCGGCGTCTTCGTCATAGTCCGAGTCTCTGACACTCACTCCCCGGCGCGCCCCGCCACCAGTCGTGCATGCATCGGGAGGAGGACACGCCGCGCATGCGTGTCTGGCCTGGGAGCTCGCTGCCTGCACATGCACTGACTTTGTCTTGCGCGCGGTGTGTCGGGACTGCGGACTGCGGAGTGGAGGAAGTAGTGGACAAGCACTCCAAGGAGGACAAACAATAGGTGTGTGTGTGTGATCTCTTATTCTCGTCCTCTGCCCAGCCTTGCTAGCCCCACTCTGGGGCGCTGGCGGGAAAGCGGGGGGGGGGGTTTCCACTGTTGGCGCACAGGTCGTTCCGGATCCACTCCGGAGCGGCAGGCGGGGTGTTGTGACTTCACCGCCGCCGCCCGCGATTGGCTCCGCCACTTGTCACTCAACTGACTTCCTTCTCAGGGAAAGGAGAGGGGAGAAAAGTTTGTTGGGGCCAGAGAGCCGCGCACCGCTGCCGTCGGGGTTGGCCTCTGGCACGCCTTTGGAGACACCCGTGGGGACCCCCGGAGGCGTGCCGGGCAGGCAGGGCACTCCAGACTCCTCCGTCCATGTGAGGGCCTCCCCTGGCTGAGGGGCAGAGAGGGGCGAGGGCGGTGGCGACTTGGGCCCCGTCGCGATGGCTTCTTCCCCACCGGGTGGAGGCAGCAGCAGCAGCGGCACCGCTTCTCCATCCCCAACATCCCCCGGGGCCGCTGCCACTGCCCCGGAGCCGGCTCCGCCATCATACGCTCTCCTCGCCGGGTTGCCCTGCCACAGCGTCTCTTTCCAGATCCAGATCAGCCTGACCCGGAGTTCGTGCTGCTGCCCGCATCCTCGGATCTCACCCGCGTCAAGCAACTGGCGTGCTCCATCGTGGATCAGAAGGTACGTACGAGGAGGGGCGAGAGAGAGAGAAAAGGGCGGGGGGCAGAAGGGTCTGGCCAAACACAGATCGCGTGTGGACGCCATGCAGAGTGGGGAGGGCGACTGATTGGGGCGGGGGCGAGTGCGGGTCCCTCGTCCCGGGTGTGTTTGTGTCCTCGTGCAAGCAAATGGTTTGTATGTTTGACATTGAGACCTTGTGCATGCAATCTTAAGCACAGTGACTGGAGGGTGAGTGCCACTGAGTTTGATAGGGCTTCCTTCTGAGTAAGCACACATCAGATTGCACTAAGTGCATTCAAGCGTGCAGCTTAGTTTCAGTGAAACTCCTTGGGACATAGAGCTAAATGCTGCTGTCCACGGATCAAGCTGTTTGCTAAAGGCAGAGGAGCAGGGGTCAGTTAAAAAAATGGCAACTCTAGGGAGAAAACCGGGTTCAAATCCCTGAACATATGAAGTTCAGTGGATCAGTCACTCTCTGATATAGCTATGTATTTCTTTTTTTTTTCTCCAACAAAAAAAAATATTTCTCAAAGCAGTTTGCAAAAAAGTTGGTGCTCTGCCCCCAAAGGGCTCACAGTCTAAGAAAGTTGTTATTATTATTATTACATTTATATCCCGCTCTTCCTCCAAGGAGTCCAGAGCGGTGTACTACATACTTGAGTTTCTCTTTCACAACAATCTTGTGAAGCTGGGGGGGCGGGGGGGGGCAATTTCAGTGCTTGCCCTAGGCGCCGTTTTCCCTAGTTACACCTCTGCCAGCCCCAATGGCCTTTGGTTGGGGATTATGGGAGTTGTAGTCCAGCAACTTCTAGGGACCTAAGGTTGGGAACCCCTTCCAAGCACAGGGAAGGTGTCTCGCCCTCAGTTCATTCTCCTTCCCAAAGGGGAACCCCAAAACCAACCACAGTCCTCTCAGCTCCTCTAGTGCAACCCCCAGCAATTCCCTGCACCCAATGCATACCAAAGAAAATTTCTAACAGAGGGATTTGTCCGGTTTTGTTCCTTATGAAATTATGGGGACCTGGAAGGTTCCCCAGGTGCTGGAGTGTGTGACTGTAAGTTCTGCCGCAAAACTGCAAGGGGTAACTAAGCATTTAGGGATTCCAGCCAGGGAGGTGTCGCTGCTCTGTTTTCCTCCTCCTGTATGTCACACCGTCTCCTCTAATTCTCTTCCTTGTAACCCTTGTCTGTTTGTCCCCACCGGGGGTGAGAGGAGAACCCTGGACCCAGGACAACCCCAGGCCATCTGTCTACTGATTATCTGCTCAAACTCTCTCACATGCATTTCCTTACCTTCCTGCTTTCCTGAGATAACCTCAGCATGCGAATCCGAAAACAGAAAATCAAAATGCACGGGGATATCAGTAAGCAGATCTTCTAGTATTGCTTTTTGCTGGCTGCAAGATTCCAAATAGTTTAAACTTAAGTCAAGTCATTCATCACACTCAATTCTCCAGACTGAATTTCAACAGAAATAAGACACTCAATCACCTCTCTGGTAGGATCCGCATTCCTGCTGTACAGAGAATGTAGAGAGGAGTTTCCTTGTGTTTTGCACGGGGCACGTGTCCCGCAGCAAAGTTCAACAGTGGGAAAATATAGTCACTGACTTTTTCGGGAGAGGTCGCAAATTCTGAAATGCCTAGAGAGCAACAAGGATAAACACATATAGTAGGGAGTGTGTGATTCACAATTCCAAGAGACCACTGCTTGTTTTCGTAAAAGGTTTTCATTTGTTTAAAATGCTAAACATAACATGATTGTTTACTGTGGCCTTCTTAGGCAACATTCAACAAAACAATCCAACCCAGGATGAAATATGTATTTAATAAATATTGCATGTGCATAATGATCTAAAGGTAAAGTGTGCCATCAAGCCCATTTTGACTCCTGGCGCCCACAGAGCCCTGTGGTTTTCTTTGGTAGAATACAGGAGGGATTTGCCATTGCCTCCTCCCATGCAGTAGGAGATGATGCCTATCAGCATCTTCCTATATCGCTGCTGCCCGATATAGTACCAGCGGGGATTCAAACTGGCAACCTTCTGCTTGTTAGTCAAGCATTTCCCTGCTGTGCCACTTAAGGTCTACTACAGAGTATAACCCATTTGAGCAACGTTTTACTACCAAAGTGAGCAGTTTCATTTAAAAAACAAACATTTTTAATAAAGTTCATTGCCCCGCAAAAAGGTATCACTAGCTCACAATTATTCAGATAGGAATCAGTCAAGACACTGAGCAGATTTCAGAAATCATCTTGCATCTTGTAACTGCCACCACCATCACCCCCTACTCCTTGTGATAAAGAGTTTTAGGTGAGGTTGCTGACTAGCTAGCAAAACATTTTACAGCTGGTCTTCCCAATATACAGTACCTGGCTTAATTTTCATAACCACTGGTTTTCTGCTTCTGTCTCTCATTTGCTTGATGTCAAGTAAATCGTGGGGGTTGCCATTGTGTCTTGGCCAACAGTACACGAAGATCCGAGACCCACTGCTACCGCAGTCCACCATGATGCCATAGTTCAGATTGGGGTTGTTGGTATCTGTGGCTTCCGTGTCAGTTACTCGAGCAAGGTACCTAGAAGAAACAGGGGCAGTGCTGATGGGAGCGTATGGAACAGCCCTCCTGACAGGGTGGGATGGCTAGTTCCAGGATTAGGCACATGGAACAAAGACCAGCAGTTACAAATTCAAAAAGTGGTTTATTTTACCAAAGGGGTAAGGGGTTGAATTTGAAAAGTGGGGAGGGAAGAGAGAAGTTACATAATAAAGAAGCTAACTAGCCCTGCACTAGCAGATCCTTGTGGCCTACTCCAGGAGTAAAGGATGACGACACGTGGAGTTTCCAGATTCTACCAAGCAGGCAGACTGACTCCTCCTTCACTTGAGCTAGATTTGCCTGGGACACAACTACTCTCAGAGGAAGGGTCCAGCCAGCTACTGCAAAGCTGTCTCTGCTCTGCACAGCGTTCAAGGTTTTGGTTGCAACTTTCTGCTAAACATAAACCGAGGGGAGTTGCAAACCAAAGAAGCTTTGTACTCTGTGAGTGCAAGGGCTTTGTTACGGGACATTCCAGAGAACTCACTGGGACTGAATCATCAGCAAATGTGCATGCGCTAGAGCTACAAATCCCACTCAATTTACTAGGGTGTAGAAGCACATCAAAGTCTCAAATACCCATGCTTTCTGTTTTCGTCAGAATCAGAATCATTGAGCAGAACAGTTTTCAACTGTGAGAATAAACCCTTTAGAATACATGTTGTGTTCTATAGATTGACTTCTTACCTGTGCAATCTTCTATCCTTGTAGCTGTATTTTACAACAGAGTAGTAAAGCAAGACAAACACAGCAGCAAGTAACCCAACAACAACAATCTGCCGTAACGTGGTGTTCAATATCCGAGGACACCCAACGGGGGAAATGCTGAAGTGCCAGGAAGCAGGAAGCAAACAGGAGATGCTGATTCTGAAATCATATACAAAAACAGACCCACCTGTGATGCTATTTTACTCTGGCGTGCCAAAGATCCATGGTATACTGTAGTTAGTGGCTGAGAGTGTGAGCCAAGATTCACAGGAACATAGCAAGTGAGATCACTGCTCCATCAAGTTCGGTATTGTCCACACTGACTGGCGCTGGCTGTCCAAAGTTCCAGGAAGGGGTGAACCTGGGAACTGCACATGCTCTTCCACTGAGCTATGGACCCATCCCCAAAGGGAAACAGCTTGCAGTGCTCACATGTAGTCACCCCTCCAAACGCAAACCAAGGTGGACCAGTGAGCTAAGTTTTTTTCCATCTGTGGGCGGAATGAGTTTTGTTCCGGACAGCAATATCCAGGCAGTGTGTGTGCACACGTGCATTCAGATTGGGGCCTTCCTGATTCAACCTGAGTGGGATCTAAAATTAACTGAGCAGACATAAAAACACTTGTGAGCGCATGCATGTGCGCACACCTTAGAGGGAACCCTGAGATAGACCCTGCTTATCAAAGGGGACAATTCATACTTGCTACCACAAGACCAGCTCTCCTCCCCAAATGTTATCCCACCTATCTGGGATTCTGGGAGATGTAGTCAACAACATCTGGGAGTCCCTGTTAGAGGGAATACTGCTCCCCACCATGTCTACAATATCGGAATGATTGTATTAAGCTACAAGCCTGCATAAGGTTCACTGAGATAATTAGGACAAGAGCATTTAGTCAATTAATTGATGAGATAAATGCATTTAAAATATTCTGATCAACTAAAAAAGTGCCCCCAATTAATCAGGCTTTTCCATTAAAGCACTGCTAGTTACTAATTAATCAGGGCTAGAATAGTTAGTCAATTAATTGATGAAACACATTTAAATATTTTGATCAGCTAAAAAGAAGCCCCCAAATAATCAGGCTTTTCTTCTGAAGTACTGCTTTTTCTCAAAGACAAATTTAGGTTGCAGTCCTATGCACACTTACAGGTGAAACTCGGAAAATTAGAATATCGTGCAAAAGTCCATTAATTTCAGTAATGCAAATTAAAAGGTGAAACTGATATATGAGACAGATGCATTACATGCAAAGCGAGATGTCAAGCCTTAATTTGTTATAATTGTGATGATCATGGCGTACAGCTCATGAAAACCCCAAATCCACAATCTCAGAAAATTAGAATATTACATGGAACCAAGAAGACAAGGATTGTAGAATAGAACAATATCGGACCTCTGAAAAGTATAAGCATATATATGTATTCAGTACGTGGTTTGGGCCCCTTTTGCAGCAATTACTGCCTCAATGCGGCGTGGCATGGATGCTATCAGCCTGTGGCACTGATGAGGTATTATGGAAGACCAGGATGCTTCATTAGCGGCCTTCAGCAATTCTGCATTGTTTGGTCTCATGTCTCTCATCCTTCTCTTGGCAATGCCCCATAGATTCTCTACGGGGTCAGGTCAGGCGAGTTTGCTGGCCAATCAAGCACAGTACACTGTATACTTTTCAGAGGTCCGATATTGTTCTATTCTTCAATCCTTGTCTTCTTGGTTCCATGTAATATTCTAATTTTCTGAGATTGTGGATTTGGGGTTTTCATGAGCGGTACGCCATGATCATCACAATTATAACAAATTAAGGCTTGACTTATCTCGCTTTGCATGTAATGCATCTGTCTCATATATCAGTTTCACCTTTTAATTTGCATTACTGAAATTAATGGACTTTTGCACGATATTCTAATTTTCCGAGTTTCACCTGTACATGGAAGTAAATAATACTGAACACAGTGAAACTTATTTCTGAGTAAACATGCATAGGATTGTAGTGCACAACAATCTGTTCAGTCAGATATCTTAAGTCAGCTGACCATCCTTGAGAAAACCTTCACAAAGCATTAAAAAAACCCCACACTTGTATAACAGGGTTTACAATTCCCAGGTGCCAGGAAACATGGTGACTAGAAATTTAACCGTGGCATCTAAAATATTCAGAGGCACAATTACTTAACATAATCTATACCTATCCTGCAAGAATACAGATAAAATCTCTACTATCCAGCCCCACTGTTAATACTTAAACACTATACCTTCATGATGCAATATTGTGTTTTGAAGCATCTGCTTGGAGCATAAATGACACCTTTTGTATTTTATTACCAATTCTTGCATAGCTCAGCATTCAGCTATCATACAGTTTGTAGCTGTTAGCCTGAACAATAGGAGGTGTTTGTCTCTCCAGTTGCATGGTACTGATAAGAGCAGCAGAGGTGGTCTCCCAATTCGGCTACTAAGGTTCAAAGCCAAGCAGACCTCAAGGTCCGCTCGATCCCGACCCATCTTAGTCACCACTCAGATACTCACCTACCCATTTCGGGACAAGCAGGCTGCAGAATGAGCTAGACTTCTGGGTTCAGCCAGAGGGCACAGATTCATAAGGCACGGGCATCATCCTTAGAGCCCATGGTACAAAGAGGAACTGAAAAGATAACATGGCATTATCTTCCTCACTCAGACTCAACAATATTTGATATGCAAAGAAATCAATTCAATATAACAAGTCATGACTAGTAGTCACAAACAGCCACCACACTTTTATATCCTACCCTTCTTTCAAAGAGCTCAGGGTGGTGTAAAGTAAAGTTGTGCCGTCAAGTTGGTGTCGACTCCTGGCAACCACAGAGTTGTTGTCTTTGGTACGGGAGGGGTTTACTATTGCCTCCTCCCCTGCGCAGTATGAGATGATGCCTTTCAGCATCTTCCTATATCCCTGCTGCCCGATATAGGTGTTTCCCATAGTCTGGGAAACTACAAAGAAATGCAATGAAGGCTTTACTGCTCAAAATAAATTTCAAATCTTATTAGCAAGTTAGTCCCCCATTCTGACAGCAGGACTTGAATCAATGAGAATGAAATTGTTCCCTTGAAGCATGGCAGGAACAGTGCCCTCAAGCTGAAGGCCCTTATTCTGCAAAAATGTTGTTTCAGCAGCTGCCTTCAATAGGAAAACATGGGCCCTGTGTGCTTGTGTACAGCAAAGTATAACACATCCAGCTAGAAAAGGGAAGAAATTTATTTATTTAAATTTTTATACCGCCCTTCCAAGAGGCTCAGGGTGGTTCTATAGAACGGAGAACTCTAACAGCTTTATTGCTGAAATTCCCATATCTTCAACATCTTCCAAATAATAAATTATTCTTCAGTGGAAATATACATCAATATACATCAAGATTCCATCAAACTCTAACCCAGGGCTGCACAGTTCTGGCCCTCCTACAGATGTTGGACTACAACTCCCATCATCCCTGGCTACTGGCCCTTGTGGCTGGAGATGATGGAAGCTGAAGTCCCAAAACAGCTGGAGGGCCAACGTTTTGCAGCCCTGCTCTACCCTGACCAATAGCCTCCGTCTGGGACATAGCTGAGAAGGGGCTCAACCCTTGTTTCAGACACTGGGGGCAAGCTAAGCCCTCATCCCAGTGGCATCCTTGTACTTTTTCATATGTAAGAGAAAGGTTGTTTTCACTACAGGTTGAGTATCCCTTATCCGGACTGCTTGGGACCAGAAGTGTTCCGGATTTTGGAATATTTGCATCAAAAACATTAAAAAGCTTCACAATAAAAACAGAGCCACAACTAGAGAGAATTATAGACAAAACCCCTGTCACTAGCAGCCTTCTGAAATAAGTAAGTTTTGACTGCATGTTTAAAAGTAGCAAAATCAGGAATCTGCGAACGAGTGAGCCGGGGCATTTTGTGTTTTTTTGTTTGGTTACAGCATGGTGTACGGATTTCGGAGCATTCCGGATGTCTGGATAAGGGATACTCAACCTGTAATAAGGAGGGAAAACAAGAAGCTGCCATGGCTTCATCTTGCTCAGAATTGTCTACATTGACTGGCAGTGGCTCTCCTTCAGGTAGGAGTCTCCCTGCCTGACCTGGAGATGCTGCCAGCGAGTCCACCTGGGACCTTCTGCCTGCCAAGCAGACGCTCGACCACTAAGCTACGGCCCCATCCTCTAAGGGGAACATCTTACAGCGCTCCCATGCAGCCACCCATCAAATATTGCATTTGGATGGGTGACTGCATAGATGGCTCCATGGAGCCCCCAGGACCCTCAGAAGGAGTCTTGAAGCTCGGAGGATTGTTCCTGGCCCTCCTCTCTAACTTGGGAGCTGAAAAGGGGGGTGGGCATTGGTAGGAATAGCTGCTGTGATTGCCAGGTGCTCCAGGTGCCTTCCAAGCACAGGGACCAAACAAGGCTCTGCCATGCGTTCTTGCTCCAGAGCTGGAGAAGGGTGGCAGGGGATTGGTCTGTTTGGCCGCAGCAACTGCAGCCAAATGACCAGACCCACCCCCACCCCCACCCCCGGCCAACCTTAGAGCTGGGTAGATAGAGGGTGAGGAAGATCAGCACAACTATGGGAACAATCCCCAACCCCATTGAAGCGTTGAAGTAAGGAGGAAGGGCAGGGAGAATGTGACAGCAGCAGGGGGCACATTTCCCATGGTGAGCAAAAACGTTGAGCCCTCATTCTTAAAATATACAGGCCCTCCTTTTACTCTCTCTCTCTCTCTCAAAATCTCACACACAAACACAACATATGATGTTGTCTTATATCAAGCTAGGCTATTGGCCCAGTGCTGTCTACTCTTGAATGGTAAGGGCTCCTATGCACAATATCAGGCAGGGGAGGTCTTTTCATACCCTGTTACCTGAGGCCATTTAACTGGAGAGGCTGGTGATTGAATCTGGGACCTTTTGAATTGAAAACTGGTGCTCTGCCCCACTGCAGCCTCTCTCCACTGCTTTTACACTGGCAAGTGTTTTGCTAGCAGATGATAAAAATACTCGCAAACACAGAAAGCATCGTGAACTTAGCAATTTGACGCGTAATTTCCCCGGAAGAGTTGAACAAATAAAATGTCCCAGGAATTTTGGAACTTCATCTCTCTCTCTTTAATGAGACAGGTTAGAGCATCTAGAACCATCTATGCTCCAAATTATAGCACCACCATATAAAGAACCATCACTCACCATTGAAACGTAATGACCTTTGGGTTGCTTAGAGTACACTGTACAGCTGTTGCTTAGAGTACACTGCATTCCTTAACAGTTCCATGCAGGAAAGACTGGAGGAAACCATATTGTGTGGGAAACTAAAGGGAAAATATAGGAAAGAAGGAGAAATTACCTAAAAGAGGGATTTGATCAGATTTAAGAAATCTGCTGAACTTAAAAAACGAATATGACAAATATTTATATACTGCTTTTCAACAGACGTTCCCAAAGCGGTTTACATAGATATAATCAATCAATCAATCAATCAATCCAAATGGCTCCCTGTCCCCAAAGGGCTCACAGTCTAATAAAGTAACATAAGACAGACACCAGCAACAGTCACTGGAGGAATAGGGCCAGCTGAATGTATCCCTGAAAAGTCATTTCCTATTTTTGCACTAACAATATACATCCTGCAAGACTGTTTTACATTTAACAGTACAATGAAATCAACAGTCCCAGTGGCGAAAGTAGTAACTACACATTCCCAGGAGTGGAACGAGTGCTTTGGGCAAGGCATATAGAACTGCTTTCCCTTCCCCATTGCCCCAGTATTCTCTAGAATTATTTTCATCTGTCTGCAGAATTAGATTTGTTCTGGGTGGCAATATCAAGGCAGTGTGCGCGCACAGGCATTCAGAGTGGGGCCTTCCTGATTCAACCTGAGTGGGATCTAAAATTAACTGAGCAGACATTAAAAAATGTGTGAGCGTGTGCACACATGCGCACACCTTAGAGGGAACACTGCCCCCAAAGGCACGCTGGTACTTGCAACCAAAGGCCAGTTCACAAGACCAGACAGAATTTCCTCCATCTCACTATTCAGAATGCAGCATATGGGGAAGCAACTGTGCGATCCACAGTTTCCACAGCAACATAGTAAGCGTGAGCCATGCTGAGCACAACAAAGCCCACACATGCCCACTTTGCTACACACAACAGGCTGAAGAGATCTGCTTTCAGTCTCACACTGCCAACATGCCATTGCGTGAACTGGTCCTGCGTGACTGACAGAAGCAGGTCTGACAGAGCCTCCGAAAACGGAGCTACATCCTTCAATGGAGCTCCACACCACGGATGGATTGATTATTGTATGTATGTATTTGTTTAATTTGGCCCAAGGCCAGCATAAACCGATTATTGTGTTTTAGGAACATAGGGAGCTGCTGTATACTGAGTCAGACCCTTGGTCTATTTAGCTTAGGATTGTCTTCACAGACTGGCAGCGGCTTCTCCAAGGTTGCAGGCAGGAGTCTCTTCCAGCCCAGATGCTGCCAGGGAGGGAACTTGGAACCTAGATGCTCTTCCCAGAGTGGCTCCATCCGCTGAGAGGAATCTCTTACCCTGCTCACACTTCTAGTCTCCCATTCATATGCAACCAGGGCAAACCCTGCTTAGCTAAGGGGACCAGTCGTGCTTGCTACCACAAGGCCAAGTCTCCCAGTTTTCCCACTAGCATCCCCATGAGCCATCAATGAGTTTTACATTTACAAGTCAAGAATACATATTCAGGATCTCTTAACACAGGCCTGCACAACATAAACCCAGGGGCTCGATCCAGCCCATGCAGGCCTTTTTGCTGGCCCCTCCGACAGGAATATTCTGCAGCGAGAGCAGGAGCCACGAAGAGACCTTGGTCTGTCCTGCTGACAAGCAGCAGTGGCTCCATGCAGTTGGCCCTCTGAGACCAGATGAGAAGCAGGTGGCTGTGATGGAGCTAGTGTGGGTTGGAATAGCAGCAGCAGCATCAGGCAGGCACAGGCAGCCCACACTCCAGAAAAGCAGAGAGTCACGCTTCTCCGAGGGGGGCCATCCTCTCCAGAAGCTGCCTTAAAATGCTACCCTATGCATGTTTACTCAGCAATGCATCCCATGGGGTACCCAAATAAGGCTCCCAAGTAAGCATGTCTAGGATTGCAGCATGAAAACAAGAGGGAGAGGAGAGGGCTTGGCATACATTTGGGGCTGGCATGATGAGCCACTGACCGAGCAGGGAAGGGCCTGTTTTCTGGCCACTATTCTTGGCTAGAACTGTGGGACGGTGGAGGGCGGAAATATCCATAACTAGCAAATAATTGTTTTTTAAATGCAATAATGCATTGAAAATTGACTTTGGGCCCCACACATCAGGTCATGGTTGGTTCCAGTTCCCCAGAATATTTGAGTTATGCACCTCTGTCCTAACACTGAGGAACATAGGAAGCTGCCATATACTGAGTCAGACCATTGGTCCATCTAGCTCAGTATTGTCTACACAGACTGGCAGCAGCTTCTCCAAGGTTGCAGGCAGGAGTCTCGCTCAGCCCTATCTTGGAGATGCTGCCAGGGAGGGAACTTGGAACCTAGATGCTCTTCCCAGAGTGGCTCCATCCCCTGAGGGGGATATCTTACAGTACTGCTCACACTTCTACTCTCCCATACATATGCAACCAGGGTGGACCCTGCTTAGCTAAGGGGACAAGCCATGCTTGCTACCACAAGACCAGCTCTCCTCTTAAGGCATACCCCATACTGTTACACAACAAATAAGAAGAGCTCTACTTGGACAGGGTAAGGGTTCATGGAGTCTAGTATCAATTTTCGACAAGATGCCCCTCATAGGGTAGGAAGATCTCTCCCACCGTTACCTGAGCAACAGGTACTCAGCAGTATGATGCATCAGAGCCTGAACGTTCCATTTTGCTTTCATGGTTCCAAATTCCTTTTTATGAATTTGTCTAACTCAAGGGGAAGGAAATAGCTCAGTAGAAAAGCACCTGCTTTGCATGTACAAGGTCCCTGACATCTCCAGGTAGGGCTGGGAAAGACCCAAGTCTGAAACTTAGGAAAGCTGCTGCCAGTCAGTGATGACAATACTAAGCTAGATGGACCAATGACCTGACACAGTAGAAAGCAGCTTCTAGTGTGGCATCTCAAGGCAGTAAATTCCATGAATTAGGTGTTGTCTGAAGAAGGGTTTTCCAGCTTGTCCTGAATTTACTCTCATCCTTGCCCAGCTTCATCGGGTGACCCAGAGTATTTTGAAAGAAGACACATTTCTCCATCCATGTTCCCTACCACATGGGGAGAGAGAGGAGAGCTGGTCTTGCAGCAGCAAGCACAGATTGCCCCCTTTGCTAAGCAGGGCCTACCCTGAAATGCATTTTGATGGGTGACCACAGGTGAGTGCTGTCTGCTGCAAGATAGCCAGTGTGGTGTAGTGCCAGTGTTTTGGACCAAAAATGGGGAGACTATTCATCCATGAAACTCACTGGGTGACTCTGGGCCAGTCACTTCTCTCTCAGCCTAACCTACCTCACAGGTTTTGAATGAATGAATGAATGAATGAATGAATAAATAATTTTTTTAAAAAAAATTCCCTGCAGGAGATGGGACCACATCTCACTGAAAGGAGCATCTGCTTTCATGTAGAAGGTTCCAGGTGCACTCCCTGGCAGCATTTCCAGGTAGGGCTGGGAGAGATCCCTGCCTGAAACCGTGGAGAGCCGCTGCCAGTCAGTGTAGACCAGGGCTGCTCAACTTCGGCCCTCCTGCAGATGCTGGCCTACAACTCCCATAATGCCTGGCTAATGGCCACTGTGGCCAGGGATCATGGGAGTTGTAGTCCAAAAACATTGGGGGAGGAAGGGTAAAGTTGAGCAGGCCTGTAGACAATCCCGAGCTAGATGGACTAAAGGTCAGTCTTGGTATAAGACAGCTTCCTACATTCGTGCCTACAGGGATGATGCTGAACATCTTGCTGAGGAACTCAAGACCACCTAAACAGTGTTCACCCTTAGGGCCAAGCTAGACGTGACACTGGCCCTCCAGCTGTGGTTGAACCACAACTCCCATCTCTCCCCCCCCCCCAATAAATTGAGCTGCAGCCAGTCAGTGTAGACCAGTGGTTCCCAATTCCCCAAAAATTGTAGCTGGGGATGATGGGAGTTGTAGTCCATAACATTTGGGAATCCCTGTTAGAGGGAACGCTGTCCTCCAGCACCGTGGTCAGCAACCCCAGCATCCAGAGGATGGCCCCATCAGTATTCCCTCTAACTGGGAATCCCAGAGGTTTTTGACTACAATTCCCATCATCCCCAGCCAAAGACCATTGCAGCAGGGAATGCTGGGAGTTGTAGTCAATATCTGGCATTTCCTGTTAGAGGGAAGGCTGTCCCCAGCCCACAAACTGCTGGAGATCCGCCCCAGACCTCCCTGAAGCCCACTAGCACTAGAGGCCACACACCCCGGGGACGCCTCGTGGAGGAGGCTCCTCGTTAGCCCCAGCACAGGCTTGGAAAGAGAGCGCATGCGCACTCCAGGGGACCGCAGGGCCCTTTCCAAATCCAGAGGCGGCCTCCGTCACCAGCCCCCGGATGATGGTGGAGGGACCCAGGAGTCAGGCTGGCTGGCACGGGCGGGGGAACGAATACCAGAGTGTACGTACTAAATGCACGCGCGCAGAAACAGAAGCGCCACACCAAGCCGTTACCTCCCCGTCGTTCTCGCCGGCTTCACCGGGCCCCGCAGCAGCAGCAACACCCCCCGCCGGGCTCATAGCAACACCTCCGCCATCGCCACCCCTCACTTCCGGGTCCCGGCCCGCGCCGGAAGGGGCGCAGCACGCTACGCCGTCGCCCCGAGGCGTCACACCGGCCGAGGTAGGCTGGAACGTAGAGATAGGAGAAGGGGGAGAGATAGAGTGACGCACGCGGCCCGAACCTCCGGGAGCTTTTGGGCGTTTCATCTCTGACTCTGATTCTCTGCGGAAGGAGGAAGTCAGACGCCAGCGCGGCAGAGCAATTGAGAAGGGTGAATAGGAGAGGGACGCTGGCTGGCCAGGGTGAACAGGAGGAGACCCTCAGGGCGAGGGCGCTCTTTGTTTGTATTTATCGTCTTATTTATTTATTTAATACACTTGTATCCCACTTTTCCTCCAAGGAGCCCAAAGCGGTGTGTGCATGGTGATGGCTATCCTCACAACTACCCAGTGAGGTAGGACAGACTGAGAGAGAGAGAGAGAGAGAGAGAGAGAGAGAGAGAGAGAGAGAAGTGACTGGCTCAGAGCCACCCAGTGAGTTTCATGGCTGAGCGCCAGGGACTGAACTTGGGTGCTTCTGTCCCCTCTAACGGGGATTTCCCAGATGTGGTTGACTACTACTTCCAGAATCCCTGAGCAAAAACCCTTGCAGCTGGGGATTCTGGGAGTTGTAGTCATCCACATCTGGAAATCCCTGTTCATTCATTCATTCATTCATTCATTGATCATACTGCCTGACTCCTAAGGCTCTAAACTGTTTACAAAAACAAAAGTGTTAGAGGGAACACAGCTTGGGTTGCCCGGTCCCACACTGGCTCCCAGGTGATATGTTTAACCTGTTCAAGACTGTGTGAGCGAGCCTTATGTAGGTTTGTGTACGTTCATTGTTTTACATTTATAGTTCAAGGAGCCCACAGTGGTCTATGTGGTTATGCTTGTCCTCACAACAACCCTGTGAGAGCTTAGGTTGAGAGAGAAGTATCACCCAGTGAGGTTCGTGGCTGAATGGAAATTTGAACTCGGGACTCCTGTTCGTAGTCCAACACTCTAAGCATTACAGCCAGAGGTGCAACTAGGTAATTTTGGACTCTGGACCTAAAGGTCTTTGGAGTCCACCCCCCCCCCCTGCAAGTTAAGTATCATTTTTAACATGTAAGTTCTTGAGGGCACAAACAGCAACTGAATCCACAAGAATGTGAGAATATAAAACAGGTAAATTTATGCAAATATGCATTAACAGAAACATTTCAACACACAACTTAACATATTCCCATCCCACATATTTCTTTCCCCTCTCTGTCTCTAAAGCAGAGGTCACACTCGGCCACCACTTGGCGTGGTACAGAGACCACACCACCCAGGGCAGACCAAAGAGGATTTGGGTAGGCCCTGGACACATTGAAACATTTTCAATTTTATGGTCCCACCAATTCTTGGCTACAGCTAGCTTGTATTTTTTGCAGATGTTCCAGTGTATCATCCCTGCTACCTTGTCATGCCTTTGTTTGTAGTCAGTCTGTGCGATCTTTTTACAACAGCTGGTTAGGTGGTCCACTGTTTCCTCTGCTTCTTTACAAAGGCGGCACTTGCTGTTTGTTCTTGATTTTTCTACTATGTTATTCAAGGGTTATTCAAGGGTTGTGTTATTCAAGTGTTATTCTTTTACATTTTATATCCCGCTCTTCCTCCAAGGAGCCCAGAGCAAGGAGTCCCCTACGAACAGGAGTCCCCAGTACTCATCACAACAACCCTGTGAAGTAGGTTAGGCACTTCAAAGTAGATGAAGTAGCTTATATTATTATTACTATATAATAATTAATAATTAATAATAAAATTAAGAATGTTATAAAATGTGGATTTGGGGACTTTGCTACCTTGCCCAGCTTCCCCCCGCCCCGCCCCTTTCTTTTTCTTTCTTGTTTGCTTTTTTGCTTTGCCACTCAGCCTGTTGAATAATTGTGGTCAAGTCAATAGCCTGCTGGTCACAACTTTGTGTCTTTTGCTTGGTTCTAGTAAAGGTGTTGCCAGGCAGTGGCTTTGGGATTTTTGTCTAATGGACCCACAGAGTTGATGTCATCCTTGTGTGAGAGGATCGTGATAGTGATCTTTGATATAAAAACTGGGGTGTTACAAGCAGGTTCCCGGTATTCAGTCTGTGAAATGTTGCAGGCTATGGAGCAGGGGCTTAGTTAGCATAACGTCCTTATATGTTGACTAACAGGAAATGAAGTTTGTTGACCTGACTTCAGCTATGCAGGAGATGTGCTGAAGTGTCACTGAGGGGTAGCAGAAGAACAGGGGTGTCATGTTTGGAGACATGGCAGGAAAAACAGAGAGAGGTCATCCTGTCAACCTCTTGTCCAGGAAGTGTGGAAATGCAGCTGAATACACAGATCCTGGGCAGATATCATTTGAGTGACAGGATCATACCTATAAGGGTACGCAGGACACTTGCTCTGAATAGGAACTGTCATCAGCAGAGTGTTTTTACACAAGTTTTAAACGATGCCACCAAAGTACCTTTTCTATAGTACTTTCTTTCCAGAATTTCTCCGGGTACTTTCCCCCTATAATTTCTTCATTTGCTTCTTCATTTCATCACCTTCCCCTGCTAACTGGACAAAGAGGCACCTTTTAACGTGGTGATTCTTGTTATTTAGCAGGGAGAGAGTAACTGGCCCTATCCACCCCCAGCACAGTACCTCCAGTGACTGTTGCTGGTGTCTATCTTATGTTTCTTTTAGATTGTGAGCCCTTTGGGGACAGGGATCTATCTTATTTATTTATTATTTCTCTGTGTAAATTGCCCTGAGCCATTTTTGGAAGGGCGGTATAGAAATTGAATAAATAATAAATAAATGATAATATATGCATGTGAATAGATCTCTCTCTCTCTCTCTCTCTCTCTCTCTCTCTCTCTTAGATACATATATAGCCTGTTTTGCATTATAAATAGCAAAGTGGCTTACAAAATAATTGTACTATAAACAATTGTTAAGAAACCATAAGTAAGTAAACTGTGGTGTTAAGTCGATTTCTACTCCTAGTGCCCACAGAGCCCTTTGGGTTTTTTTGGTAGTATACAGGAGGGGTTTACCAAAACCATACAATAACATGAATATTAAAACCTCAACAATAATACAGAATAAAGCAGTAGCAGCAAGTAAGACAGACACAGTCCTAAATCAGATTCCAGTGGGATGCAATGCCCAGGAATGCTCTTACTCCTGGACTTTGGGGCCAAAATCCAGGGTCTCCATACCCCCAGGGGGGCCCCAAATCCTCTTTAGATAGTCTTGGTTGGTGTGGTTGCTGCGGCTGGGCTGCACGGCACTGGGTGGACGAGTGTGATTACGACCTGTGCCATGTGCTTTAGAGACAGAGCGGGGAGTGGGGAAAGAAAAAGTTGGGTTGGGAATATGTTAAGTTGCCTGGCAAAGTGTTTCTGCTAATGGATATTTGCATAAATATACCCCACGTGTTAAAAATACTGTGTTTCTAACTGTGTGTGTGTAGGGGAATGATGCTTAATTTGCAGTGGTGTGGGGGCCTCCAGAGGCCTTCGGGTCTAGGCTCCAAAATTACCTACGTATGTGCACTTCTGGCAATGCCTTCTGAAACAAGACGGTCTCAACCCTTTGTCTGAAGACAATAAGGAAGGGATTCCTTTCTTATTGTTCTTTTTGACCTCCTGTGGGTCATGATATCTGAGCCTGACCTTTCCTCATCCAAGACAAAACCTGAGGACTCTGATGGAGAACATGTATGTATGTATTTATAATATGTATACCCGCCCCTCCAGAAAACTATTGCTCGGGGCGGCTCCCAACAATAAAATAGATACAGTTTTATATAAAACAAGCAATAAAATTAACCAAATTAAGCAAACAAGTTAGAAGTCAGGTTAAAAACCACAATCAGTATTACATTTCAAATTTAAAAGTTAAAAAATAGAGAATTATAAAAACTAAAGAACAGGGTGCGAAGTCCTTTCATTCATTCCAGGATCCAGGAGATTCTGTCTTCTTGAACATCTGCTTGGACCTGAGGACTCCCCCTTGCCTTCTTCCTCCAGTTCAGAAGATAAGTGAGCTTCTTATCATTTATCACATGAGCTTCACCACTTCTCCAGCTCCGGCCCAGGCAGCATAAGGAGGCATGGGCATTAGGTTTTCTAGCACACCCGAGCAGAATAGGTGGCCAATGCAAAGAAGCCAATCTCCTGCAAACTTTTGTGTTCTGCATTTAAAAACAACAACAACCCATTTAGCAATATCAGTACTTCCTTATACAAACTGTGGCTGGCTCTCTCTAGTTTTATGGGTGGTCCTATTCTCAGCGATCCCACAGAGACTTTTCTGTCTGCCAGGGGCCTGGGTTTCATTCTAGCTCCAGAGATCTGTCATGATGAATTAACCTGCCAGCAGGCAGTGAGAAACTGCAAGATGCTTTTTGGAGCAGGGTGATTATATTGTAAACCTTTACCTTGTAAACACCTGCTGGAATCAAAGACAGGGATTTCTCCATGCACCATTGTGTATCTATATTAAATACAGGCTCTAATCCAGGGATCAGCAACCTACAGCATGTGTGCCAAAAGTGGTATGCAAAATTATTTTGAGTGGCGCTCACACTGGCTCCTAAGAGGAGACTGTGCCATGGAATCTAGCAGGAGCCAGTTCTTCTGTGCTAAAATCATCTCCCCCGCCCCACACCCAGAAACAGACACTGGAATTTCTCCCCATCTGTATCCAGGGATGGACATTATTAATAGGAGTTTCCCAAAAATTCTTCTTGTTTAGGAACACCTAAACTGGTAAGTTGGTGTGATCTGCATTTTAATAGGGATGTGCAGAAAATTTGACCGAATCTATTAGAATTTGAATTGCTCTTTGGCTCGAATCTGCTTGCACAGAATGGGATTCATTCAAATCGATTCGAATTCACCTGTTTTCTAATGTTTCCTGATCTTTAGGCTAGGAAGCTTCCATGAAAAGCTGCCCACACCCTACAACTTGGTAGGAGAGCTGGTCTTGTGGGATCAAGCATAACTTGTCCCCTTAACTAAGCAGGGTCTGTCCTGGTTGCATATAAAAGGGAGACTAGAAGTGTGAGCACTAGAAGATATTCCCCTTAGGGGATGGAGCGGCTCTGGGAAGAGCAGAAGGTTCCAGGTTCCTTCCCTGGCAGCATCTCCAAGATAGGGCTGAGAGAGACACCTGCCTGCAACCTTGGAGAAGCCGCTGCCAGTCTGTGAAGACAATACTGAGCTAGATAGACCAGTGGTCTGACTCAGTATATGGCAGCTTCCTATGTTGTGGTAAAAGTAAAGTATTGCCGTCGAGTCAATGTGGACTCCTGGTGACCACAGAGCCATGTGGTTTTCTTTGAGCATGAATTGTCTCCTTTTGCTAAGCAGGGTCTGCCCTGGTTTTCATTTGGATGGGTGACTATGTGTGAGCTCTGTCTGCTGTAGGATATTTCCCTTAGGAGAGGGGGCCTACTAGCTCAGTGACAGAGCATCTGCTTGCATGGAGAAGGTCCGAGGTTCAATCTGAGACAGCATCTCCAAGTAGAGATAGGGAGGGTCTCCTGCCTGAAACCTTGGCGAGCCCCTGCCAGTCATTGTAGACAATCCTGAGCTAGATGAACCAATGGCCTGACTCAGTCTGAAGCAGCTTCCTATGGACACCCAGAAGCTTGTCTAGCACTGTATATCTCTGTGGCTGAAAAAATTACGAGGTGATCCTATGCAAACTACTGTACACTGGCTGTGTGTGTGTATGTGTGGTGGGGAATGGCAGTGACACATTTGCACCACTCTGGGGCAGTAACAACCCTTAACAGAGCTGTATGCATGGCTCTGGTTAGTGCTGAGTCATGCTAGCTGGATCCAAGAGTGCCACTGGGAATAAAGCACTACCTGGAGCGTCAGGACAGGTGAGGAATCCCCAGGTCTGGTTTGATGGGCAGAGTGATTATTATAATGTGAAGCCAAATAGGTGATGCACCAGGTATGTATCCAAAGGGCACATATCTCTGTGTTAAAAGTGGGGGGCACGTTCATGGGCAGGGGTATTGTGGTGCCCGAGGCCAGGTATCAAATGCGGCCTTGTCCCCATGATCCCGGTGGGGTCCACCCTTGCAAGCTTTGGAAGTGGCATGGGGTCAGGGGAGTGGCGAGGTTTGCCCGCGGCCTCCTCTTCTCTCCTTATGCTCCTGGAAAGCTTTGCAAGGAGGCTAGGGTTGCCACATTCTGGCATTCCAAATCCGGGTGCCTAGTTTGCATATTATGTAAATGGGCTTGAAAATAATTCTTGAGCAGAATCGTGACTATGGGTTTCGCTCCATAACGCCACTTCTACAAGGGCTAGAGCTTAGCTTTTTTTTTTTTTTTAAATGAAAGCTGAAATCCGGGTGGATCTGAGTGGGCTAAGCAATCTGGGTGAGATGCTTAAAATCCGGGTGAAACCCGGAATTCCAGGGGGCATGGCAACTTTAGGAGAAGCTCTCCCTTGCAAAGTTTGCACGGGTCACAAGCAGTGTTACCTGTAACAGAGATTCCCAGATGTTGTGGACTACAACTCCCAGCATCCCCAGCTGCAATGACCTTTGGCTGGGGATGCTGGGAGTTGGGAGTTGTAGTCAACAACACTCAGAATTCTCTGTTACCGGGATCACTGGTCAGAACTGTCCTAAAGAGCTGCTCCTAAATCCACTGCATATATTCCTGCCAACATAGGGAAGCGCTTCATGTATCTGATGAAGTAGAGTCCAGGGGTGGGCAAACCTGACCCTCCAGCTGTTGCTGAACTACAACTCCCATCATCCCCAGCCCCAATGGGGCTGGGGATGATGGAGTTGCGGTTCAGCAACAGCTGGAGAGCCAGGTTTGCCTATTCTGATCTCGACCACAAAACTTATGCTACAATAAATATATCAGTCTTTAAACTGCCACAGGACTCTTGGAGGTTTATACAGAGTCTTATTGTCTTATCAGCCAAATTACAATTGATTCTGTCTGTTGGAATTCTGGTGCCTCTGTTGGAGTTCTCATGTGTCAGAAGTTGTTTGATCATACTGAGGGCTAATCCACATTGGCCCCAAACTGGTTCTGTTGGCTTCTGATGCCTGTGCTCTTCAATAAGAATGTTCAGGAGGGGCATCAGAGTATGTAAAAGCTTGAAGTGGTTTCTCTGATGAACGTTTGTTTCATTCTGGCTTTGCAGATTGCTGGAAAAGTTGTTGAGTGTGTGTGTGTGTGCCCAGCAATTAGATTTTACTAGTGCAGCTGGATATTGCTTTGGAATTAGCTTCATCGCTTTTAAAATTCTTTTTGGCCTGGAATTCCTGCTTTGGGTGGGGTCCTCTTTCCCCCTGAATGGTTCCCAGCTTAGGGGCATCAAACTCAGCTGTGTTGGTCGCCTAGCTCCTACCCAGCAGATAACCATAATCTTGTACCAAAAACTCAGCCAGTTCTCCACCAAATGACTTCATTCGTCGGCAGATATTTTTTTATCACAACCTTGCCTATAAATCTCGCCTGCTTTTCTTCTCCAAAGGACAAACTCCCAGCAAAGTCCACCTTGAACTTCTCACTAGTCAGAGAAGGAAGAACAAAACTGTCCTATTTTTATTGGCATACAGCTCAGCCCTAAATATGCTGATTTGGAATTAGTTTGCACTGAGTCCCTAGTAGGAAAAACTTATTTATTTATGTATCCTAGTTCTATACTGCCTGATATAGACATCTCTAGGCAGTGCACAAAGTTAAAACACAGCGAATGTAAAACAACATAAAACAGTTAAAATTCACAAAACAAGTTAAAAACCATCTCAAAAGATAAACACATATTAACATTTTTAAAATTTCAGTTAAAAGTCTGGTAAAATAGGTATGTCTTGCAGTGCTTCCTAAAAACAAGCAGGGGAAGAGATGCTCTTATTTCAAGAGGGAGCATATTCCAGAGCCCTGGGGCAGCCACAGAGAAGGCCCGGCCCCGGGTCGCCACCAAACAAGCTGGCAGCAGCCATAACTGGACCTCTACATTTGATCTTAATTGGCCACAGGTTTCATGACAGAGAAGGCGCTCTCTTAAGTACCCTGGACCCAAGCTGTTAAGGGCTTTAAAGGTAATAATAATGTTGTATTTCATTTGGAAACATATAAACACTTAAAGGGTATTCATATGCACAGCCTAACCCAGGCTCCTCAGCCCAATCTGGGTTAGGTTGCATGTGTGGGATCCGTGTGGATGCTGGTCGGCCTGACCCAGCTCTTTACCTTGGCCTTTATTCGAGGTTAAGGGTGTGAGTGTGCCCTTAACCCTGGCACCAGGGTTGTGTGTGTGCTAGGACTGCTTGATCCATCTTGCTCAGTATTGTCTACACAGACTGGCAGTGGCTTCTCCAAGGTTGCAGGCAGGGGTCTCTCTCAGCCCTATCTTGGAGATGCTGCCAGGGAGGGAACTTGGAACCTAGATACTCTTCCCAGAGCGGCTCCATCCCCTGAGGGGAATATCTTACAGGGCTCACACTTCTACTCTCCCATTCATAAGCAACCAGGGCGGACCCTGCGGACCAGGGCGGACCCTAAGGAGACAAGTCATGCTTGCTACCACAAGACCAGCTCTTCTACCTCTTAACTCCAAGCAACTATGCTTTAAACATTTTTAACATGCTGAATCTTTGCGCGTTCACCTAAGCTGGAGGGTGGAGTCAGTGTTCCGTGTAACAGGGATTACCAGATGTTGTTGACTACAACTCTCATCAGCGTCTCCTGTAATTGCTTTGTCTGAGGATTATGGGAGCTGTATAAAGTAAAGTGTGCCGTCTAGTCGATTTTGACTCCTGGCGCCCACAGAGCCCTGTGGTTTTCTTCGGTGGAATACAGGAGGGGTTTATCATTGCCATCTCCTGTGCAGTTTGAGATCATGCTTTTCACCATCTTCCTATATCACTGCTGCCTGATATGGGTGTTTCCCATCATCTGGGAAACAACAGCAGGGATTCGAACTGGTAACCTTCTGCTGGTTAGCCAAGCATTTCCCCACTGCACCACTTTAAGTGGTGCATGGTAGTTGTATAGGGCTGCCATATTCTGGCTTTCCAAATCCGGGTGCCTAAATTGCATATTATGTAAATTGGCTTGAAAATAATTTCGGAGCAGAATAGAGCCTGCACCTTTTGCTCCAGAGCTCTGCTTCTACAAGGGCTAGAACTTAGCTTTTTATTTATTTATTTATTTATTTTTAATGAAATCTGAAATCTGGGTGGGCTAAGCAAGCTGGGTGAGATGCTTAAAATGTGGGTGAAACCCAGAATTACGGGGGGCATGGCAACTCCAGACCTGTAGTCAAGAACATCTAGGAATCTCTGTTGCAGGGAACACTGTCTTGCATTAGCAAATGTGAATTGTCCCCTTTGCTAAGCAGGATTTGCTTGGCTTTGTAGCCATTTGGATGGCTACATGGGGGAACTGTCTGCTGTAAGCTATTCCCTTTGCAGGGACTCTCAACCTTGGGTCCCCAGATGTTATTGGACTTCAACTCCCATAATTCCCAACCCAAGTCCTCTGAGGCAGGGGATTATGGGAGCAGAAGTCCAATAACATCTGGAGACCCTACGTTGAGAACCCCTGCTTTAGAGGATGGGGCCATAGCTTAGTGGCAGAGCATCTGAATTGCCTGCAGAAGGTCCCAGGTTCAATCCCTGGCAGCATCTCCAGGTAGGGCTGGGAAAGACTCCTGCCTGAAACCTTGGAGAGCCCCTGTCAGTCCTGAGCTAGATGGACCAATGACTTGATTCTATACTGCTTCCTGTGGTCCTATCAACAATAAATCATACCCCCATATTTCACATGCAATAAAAAATGCAGCACATTCCTACACACAAACAGGTCTTCAGTTTTGAAAGGCATATCTGTAAATAAATTATTGTTGTAGAAGTTGGACTGATCCCAGCTCTGCAGTTTTTTTTCCAGGTCCACAAACTTTTTGTGTTCGGTTAGAGCCTTTTGCATCTTTTTGGTTGCTTTTTGTCTTCGTTCACAAACAGTTTATTTTTCTAGCAAACCTCACAAATAATTCAAGAGATTTGCCATACTGCTTTGGGAATTGATGCTTCGGGTATGTAATCTCATGGGCATTACCAGATCAGCTTTGCCTTAACGTTGGCTTTCTCCCACTCAGCTTAATCTCTTCGAAAGAGGTTATGTGATGGGGGTCTCCCCACACCCCCAGAACATACTGTAGAAGATGGGAAAATGTGTTGGGATCTTGATAAGGCTGTATCCAAACAGGCCCCACCACTCTATTCTTGTTACACCTCTGCTTACCCACAAACTGTGGACCAGATAGTCATATCGACGGGGCGACAGAAGTGACTTATCTTTGTCTTGTGCCTTGGCACAGGCCAGAATTCAAAAATAACAGCTTGAAGATAACTGTCTTGAAGATATTTTATTTGTGGAGGAAACTTCATTGAATATAGTGGGATGTACTTCTCATTAAACACGCATAGGATTGTGCAGCACCAGTGTTCCCTCTAACAGAGAATCCCAGAAGTTGTTGACTACAACTCCCATAATCCCCAGCCAAAGGCCATTGCAGCTGGGGACTCTGGGAGTTGTAGTGAGCAACATCTGGGAAACTCTGTTAGAGGGAACACTGTGTAGCACGTTAACCAATCTGGTGGACCACTGTGTGAAACAGGATGCTGGACTAGATAGGCCTTGGGCCTGATCCAACAGGGTTGTTCTTATGTTTTTAGGATTTTCATTTTTTTTACAAGAAAGAGTTGGAGTTATTGGATTATTGGATGGCAAGCACCAACTTGGTGAATGTTTATAATTGATAAAGATGGCTTGTTAGGCCAGCCCATCAAGAGCTGAAAATTGTATTAAGTGAAGGTTCAACCAGCTTAGTTGATCTTTACTTTTATGATGATGATTCATATCTTTTTTTAGTTCTGCTACTAGGATTGTGTGCCTTATGGGCAGTCTGCATTGCTTATATATGAAGAATCCACTTTAAAACATTAACATATCTTTCTGCTAAACCATCTGGAATGAGGACGTGCACTGATCTGACTAAGCACATTTCCAATATTTTGATATGGAGAAGAATGGAGTCTTCTTAACACTATTAGGAAGGAATTTGTCCTCATGACTGAACAATGTTTTACAAGCCAAAGCCTGGGGCAGCCAAGGTAATTGTGGGCAAATGCATACACAGGAACCAGTAATTTAGACATGCCTTGACATTGGGTTTTGAAAGCATTGCACCTTTGTTCCAAAACACGTGTGTTTCTTATGGAAAATGTGTCTGTCTTTCTGCCTGTCTATCCAGAACAGGTCCAGAAGAAGGCAACCCAGATGCTGAGAAGTCTGAAACAAATTCAGGCTCGACATTAGGCAGAATTTGCTAACTGTAAAGCCTGTTCAATAGTGGGACAGTCTGCTTCATGCAGCGTTGGGCTTTCCTTTGCTGGAGAGCCATCCCTCAGAGATGTTGTTGCAGTTTCCTGTACTGAGCAGGGGATTGGACAAGAAGGACCTCTAAGCTCTAACATGCGATGATGGTCTGTCCGTCTTTTTGGATGTACTCCATAGATCTGATCGTTCTTGCTTCCTTTGTCAGTTCCATTCTGTAATTCTTGAGTTGTGCAATATGGGATTGACAGTGATCGGGGAGGCTGTCCTTCCTGGAAGTTGGTCTCCCATTACTGATCTTCAGGTTAAAGCATCCTGCACATGCCTCTGAAGCTGCCAGAGCTGTAAACAGTGCCCAAGGGCTGTATATTGCCACTTAACCCGTGAACATAAGGATACTGAGCCCTCCTGGATCAGGCCCAAGGCCATTTTGGAAGGGAGGTATAAAAATCAAATCAAATAAATAAATAAATAATAGGAACATAGGAAACTGCCATATACTGAGTCAGACCATTGGTCCATCTAGCTCAGTATTGTCTTCACAGACTGGCAGCGGCTTCTCCATGGTTGCAGGCAGGAATCTCTCTCAGCCCTATCTTGGAGATGCTGCCAGGGAGGGAACCTGGAACTTAGATGCTCTTCCCAGAGCGGCTTCATCCCCTGAGAGGAATATCTTGCAGTGTTCACACTTCTAGTCTCCCATTCATATGCAACCAGGGCAGACCCTGCTTAGCTATGGGGACAAGTCATGCTTGCTACCACAAGACCAGCTCTCCTCCTCCATAGAAATATGAAGCCCAAAGAATTTCTTGTGGGCTTCTGACTTCACTGGGTTCGTTTAGGAACACAGGAAGCTGCCATATACGGAGTCAGACCCTTGGTCCGTGTAGCTCAGTATTGCCTACTCTGACTGGCAGCAGCTCTTCAAGGTTCCAGGCAGGAGCCTCTCCCATCCCTTCCTGGCGATCCTGCCAAGGATTGAACCTGGGACCTTTTTGCTTGCAAGCAGATGCTCTGCCACTTAGCTGTGGCTGTTTAGAGACTGCAAGGCTTCATATCCGCCCCACAGAATGGCCTTTCCATGCTTCTCTGCCTGTATTACATATGCATGTTTTGCATATAGAATATTCCAGGTTCAGTTGTGGCATCTCCAGGTAGGACTGGGGAAGATTCTCTCCTGGAAGTCCTGAAGAGCTCTTGCCTTTCAGAACAGACCCGTCATCCAGCTAGGTCAGTACTGTCTGGCAGACAGACCTAGATGGATCAGTGGGCCCACCCACAACGAACTTCTAATGTCTTGTCTACTGATAACTCCTTGGAAAAATGGTTTCCTTTTAAAACTTTTATTTTAAAAGCTAAAGCTTTCACAGTTGTAGTAGATATTGTGTTCAGGCTGCCTTCTAGATTGGTCTTGTGCTAGTTAAAGTTGGGCAAAGAGGCACCTTTTTAACGTGGTGATTCTCTTTATAGAGCAGGGGGAGAGTAACTGGCCCTCTCCACCCCCAGCACAGCATCCCTCCAGTAACTGTTGCTGGTGTCTGTCTTGTGTTTCTTTTAGATTGTGAGCCCTTTGGGGACAAGGATCCATCTTATTCTTTTCTCTTTTCTTTTCTCTTTTCTTTCCCCTTCCTTCCCTCCCTCCCTCCCTCCCCCTCTCTCTATCTCTCTGTAAACCGCTTGAAAACTTTTGTTGAAAAGCGGTATATAAATATTTGTTGTGGTTGTGGTGGTAGCGAGCATGAATTGTCCCCTTTGCTAAGCAGGGTCTGCTCTGGTTTGCATTTGAATGGGAGACTACATGTGAGCACTGTAAGATATTCCCCTCAGAATATCTGAGGGGAATACGATCTGGGGAGAGTATGTACGTGCTTGAATGCAGAAGCTTCTAACTTCCTTCCCTGGCATCTCCAAGATACGGCTGAGAGAGACTCCTCCTTGCAACTTTGGATAAGCCACTGCCAGTCTGTGTAGACCAGTGGTTCCCAACCTGGGTTTCTCCAGATGTTGTTAAACTACAGCTCCCATCATCCCTGGCTACAGTTTATTATGGCTGGGATGCTGGGAGTTGTAGTTCAGCAACATCTGGAGGAACCCAGGTTGAGAACCACTGGTGTAGATGAGGGATTCTCAACATTGGGTCCCCAGATGTTAGTGGACTTCAACTCCCATAATCCCCAGCCCCAGCGGCCTTTGGTTGTGGGTTATGGGAGTTGGTCCAATAACATCTGGGGACCCAACGCTGAGAATCCCTGGTGTAGACAATACTGAGCTAGATGGACCAATGGTCTAACTCATTATAAGTCAGCTTTCTATGTTCCTATGACTCTTTCCCCTGTGTTTGGAAAATATAATCTAGCGGTAATCAAAGCACACGGGTCCCTTGGAACTCCAAGAGTTGTTTCATTTGGGTTAGTCCTGATGAAGGTACTTACTAGCTTGTGGCTTTCCCCTCCTAATGGACCAACATGCTTACTTATGAATTTTTTGGAAGCTGGACTACATAACTAGCTGCCAGCTAGTTATGTGTAGAAATTGCCCTATGCACCCCAACATATCCCTAAATATATTGTAATTGTGAGTGGATAACATAAGCTGTTTGGGGAGCAAATATGGCTGAAAAGGAGAATATACTACAGACCCATACGTAGTCTTCACCTCTTCACATTTCTTGTCTGTGAAATAATGGTGCATCTTGGATGCATTTTTGGAAACCTAGCTTCTTGAGGGCAAGATTGGGCAATGTGGTATTCAGAAAGGGTGTGCCCCTATCTCCTTGGAACACATCTGCTTCTGCCCCCTTCCCCTCCCAAGTATCTGGTTACAGCATGGAGTGGCTGGAATGAGGAGATACAATTTTGATGATGGAGACAGAAGCTGGGGGTGGATCCCACCCCATTGCTACTTTGCCTAGGCTCATGATTGGGACAGACCTATAGAACAGAAGGCAGAGGGGAGACGTTCAGCCTCTTGCAACCTTGGAACTTTGGGTCACATACAGTGTTTCCTCTAACAGAAAATCCCAGATGTTCTTGACTGCAACTCCCAGCATCCTCAGCCAAAGCCCACTGCAGCTCGGGATTCTGGGAGCTGTAGTCAACAACATCTGGGATGCCTTCTTACAGG
This sequence comes from Hemicordylus capensis, assembly GCF_027244095.1. Lineage (NCBI taxonomy): Eukaryota > Metazoa > Chordata > Lepidosauria > Squamata > Cordylidae > Hemicordylus > Hemicordylus capensis. The sequence continues at coordinate 6,300,732 of NC_069664.1, read as the reverse complement.
GAATACTGGTCACATAATTAATTTGTACAGCAGGAGTAGACTAAATCCACATAAGAGTTCTTTGTGTATGTTCCGTGTGTATGTTCCGTGTGTTCCATGTTCCATGGGAACTGCCTGTGTCGGTGTCCCTGTGGTGACTCAGCAGCAAACCCGGCTAAGAGGCTGGGTTCTTAAAGGAGGTGAAGGGAACAAGCAGTCCCTTAACCTTGTGTACTTGCCCGCCTGTCAGTGCCGGTTGCTTTCATCCAGTGCCGAAACACCGACGAGCACCTGCCCATCGCTGGGGGGATTCCCACAGTGCACTGAGTGTGCTGCGCATTGTGGGATTCTCGGAGGCCAGGACAACAAGTCCCAGCCTCGGAGTGGTCCATGCTGCCCGGAGCAGGGCTGATCGTGTGGGAGTGTGGAGCATCCTCCCACCAAGCTTGCAAGGATTGTCTGGGGGGAAAGGCAAGGTTTGGGAAGTGTTCTCCCTGCCTGTCCGCCCGGGAGGTTGTGTGAATGGCCCCAGCCTGGAGAAGGGAAGACAATGGGATGATTGGCCAGCACTCTTAAGTTACCTGAAGGGCTGTTGCATAGAATTGGGCAAAGATGTGTTCTCTGCTGCCCCAGGGGCAGGATTAGATCTTCTGGGCTTGAGGGCTGGGAAAGACCCCTTTCTGAAACAGTGGTAGGTCAGGGCAGAGAGCATGGAGTTAGATGGGTCAAGGGGCTGACTTGATATAAGGCATCATCATAAGAAAGGTAAAGTGTGCCGTCGAGTGGGTCGACTCCTGGAGACTTTACACATAAGGCTTCTACCCTGAATTTATATATATTTATTTATTCATTCATTCATTCATTCATTTTATATATTTTTATACTGCCCAAAACTTACATCTCTGAGCAGTTTACAATAAGATAAAAACAAAAGTAAAACATTAGTTAAAAACAAAAACAAGAAATTTAAAACACAACAATTTAAAATTTTTAAAACAATATTCTAAAACAACATTAAAAACAATTCTCCTTCAGAAGAGAGTGTGTGCGTTCACACACCAGCCAAACTTAGCCCGAAGTCCTTTCGAGATCCTTGGACCCACTCCACACACAAGTCGGGCTTTGTCTTGTGAATTCTAGCTTATCTCAAGGAATTTCCAGGTTTTTACAGTGCTGGTTTTAAGTGACTTTTTCTGCAAAAGGCAGAGCAAATAGGGAGAGGCACTGATGTAGAAACATTAGCATGATAAGAAGGATACTCTCTTTAGAAATGCAGATGTTGCTCTTTAGTTCGTTCTCTCTCTCTCTCTCTCTCTCTCTCTCTCTCTCTCTCTCTCTCTCTCTCTCAATGTGAACTTGCATCAAAACAAAACCCAAGAGCAGAGGGGAGGGGCTGCTTCCCTCAATGCCATGAGTGTAATTCTAAGTGGCTTTGCTCAACATTTACCCCACAGCATGAAGCCATGTGCAAATAACTCCCTGGCGACTACAGAGCCCTGTGGTTGTCTTTTGGTAGAATACAGGAGCGGTTTCCCATTGTCTCCTCCCACGCAGTATGAGATGATGCCTTTCAGCATCTTCCTATATCGCTGCTGCCTGATATAGGTGTTTCCCGTAGTCTTGGAAACATACCAGCGGGGATTCGAACCGGCACCCTCTGGCTTGTTAGTCAAGTCATTTCCCCACTGCGCCATTAGGTGGCTGTCTTCATAATACTGTATTGTAAACTACTGGAGAAATGTTGCTCAGAGAGGGAGCAAAACCAAACGTGAGTGACACTCCAAAGGCTAAGAGGCAATAAGCCATTTGAACAAATACAAAACTACGTTTTCTTTCTAGCTCTTCTGCATCTTCCAACAACACACCACTGACTCCCCATAGCCACTGGTTCTTCTTCTCGCTGCTGCTGCTGCTTCACCTATTTTTCCAGAGGCCTTCAAACCAGAAAGACGAGTTATGGAAGAGACTGGGTCAAGAAAGAAATACAAAAGGTGGCATAATTACTCTGCTAAGTACAGCCTCTCCCTGTAGCATGAAAATGCCATGGTTAGACAAAGGTGAGTTAATTCAGAAAGAGGTGTTTTGTGGGTTTTTTTTAGTTCACTTGGAACTTCAGACACAAACCCACAGGAAGTTAATAAAGTTACTGCACAGGTATAAATGACGGGAGGGAATCCAGTTCTTCAAAGTGGTTACTGTGTGAGAAGTATTGTTCTAGCAGCTTCTTATGGCTAAGAAACATTTGTACGGTAGTCAACCCCGTATTTAGTAAGTGCTTTCCTAACATCTAGAGTCTTTGTGGCTTATTTTGGGGCTTGTAAACAGATACGCTTGTAAGACTCCGGCTTTCTTAGCAAGGGTCACGGCTAGAGATGCCCCATGATTAAATATTAATGTTGTTTGTTTATTTTATTCTTTCATAATGCATCTCAAGGCGGTTTACAAAAGGTAAAATACAATAGAATTCCACAAAAGTTACATTTAACACCTTAAATTTCAAATATTTGTTGTTGTTGTTGTTTATTGTTTGTGAAAATCAATTAAACATTAAAACCATAAAATGCCAAGAAACAATGAAAAAGAAACAAACACAAGAAAGCTGAGAAACCTGGAGCCTCTAGGAGGTAAATGCCTAAGTAAATAAAGAATACTTTATGACCAGCTCCCCATTTGTGGCATGCTTGTAGTCAGAACTTTATACCAGGCCATAAGAGCAGGAGAGAGGGCATGCACATACTTCTTGCCTGTGGGCTCCCCAGAGGCATCTGGTGGGCCACTGTGTGAAACAGAGGCTGGACTAGATGGGCTTCCTTGGGCCTGATCCAGCAGGGCTGCTCTTATGTCTTCATGTCTCTCAGGTTCCTTGTGGACATGCACGCATTCCATAGCATGCCTCTGTTTTCACTGGTGACATGCCAGAGTGAATGCCTCTGTAACAATCTGGCATGGAATCTTTGGCTGCTGTTGGAAGGTCCAACAGGACTGGTTAGCAAGCACTCAAGGAACTGTCTGGAAGATTCTGGAATCTGGAGGAACAATCTTCACTCCTCCTCGGAAGCAGAAACAGCTGGCCAGAACACAGGCCTGCAGCTGGTGGGTCAGGCCCAATCCAGCTGCCCCACCAACTTTCTCTTGTTTGTTTGGTGGTGGTTTTTTGTTTTTTGTTTTTTAAAGGAGGCAAAGAGACATGCATGGAGGAGAAAAACTGTGATGGAAAGAGAACTAAGGCTGGAGACAAACTGCAGCAGATAGCTTTGTCAGAGAGCTGAAGACGGGTTGAAAAGAGGACCAGGCCCTATGATGTGTACGCTCCTCTTGTAGCTGGTTCCGCTGCCAAATCCTGGGCACGCATGTCCCAAGAGAATTCAATATATAGATTGCTTTATTTGTGTGTTAATAGTTTTAACATTTTAAATTTTAATTGTTGAAAAGTTTTAATCTTTTTAATTGGTTTTTATTGTTTTGTTGTAAACCGCCCAGAGAATTTGCGTTTTGGGCGGTATAAAAATGTGTAAAATAAATAAATATTATATGGGATGCCTTGAGAGTTGTCAGACTTTGTCAGGGGGCATACAAATGTTGTCAGGGGGCAAATGTTGTCAGGGGGCTTTGTCAGGGGGCATACAAATGTTCTAAAGAAATAACCCATAAGTGCAGTACAAGACCTCTTCTGTGGAGATCTTGGAGAAAACCTTTGGTCAATTTCACCTTGTGCCTTGACATTGTACCTGCATTTGCTGCAGAGGTGATGCACTGTCAGTTACAACTTGGGGCAATTCTAAGGGTAACAGAATCAGGTACATTACTTTGCAATTAAAAGTAAAGTGTGCTGTGGAGTCGGTGTTGACTCCTGGCGACCACAGAGCCATGTGGTTGTCTTTGGTAGAATACAGGAGGGGTTTCTCATTGCCTCCTCCTACGCAGCGTGAGATGATGCCTTTCAGCACCTTCCTATATCGCTGCTGCCCAATATAGGTGTTTCCCATCATCTGGGAAACATACCAGCAGGGATTTGAATCAGCAACCATGGCTTGCTAGTCAAATCATTTCCCCACTGTGCCACTAGGTGGTTCCAGTACTATGCAATTACTGTAGCCATAAGCAAATTTTCAAGTTTTATACTACTTGGTGTGACCCCTTCTTGGCTGGGCAAAGTCATTTTGTGTAGATTACACTTATAGGAAAGCTCAAGGAATTAAATATGTCATAGCATTTTTTATTAATGTGCTTGCAAAAGGGAAGTAAAAGAACCATTTGAAATGTGCAGGATTTCAACTTCAAGTAATGTTCAATTTATTGGATAATTATATATCAAGAATTTGACTCTGAATCTGAGAAAGATCTTTTGCTTCTCTTGGGCATGATGTTTGTGAAGTATGGATTAGTGAGAGTTAAACAGAAGTAGAGAACAGTAACAATTAAAATATGATCATTATTTTCAGCATTTCTGATTTTTAAAATGGGGGAAAAAATTAAACTTTCACCAAGTGTACTTTGCTGTAAAAAGTAGTGTATTCAGCCAATTTCAGAGGAAGGATTCTGTAAGTAAAATTCTGTTGGTTATCAGGAAGTATGACTTTATTTCACACAAACAAATACATTTTCCAAAATCTCTAATAGATATTCACTGGCAAAAAAACATCTTCTACTATAAGGCCATATTTTTACAAAACCTTTAAATATTATAGATAGTTTCTGAAATGTGCAAATTACGTCAGTAACAGAATCAGAATTTTTGGAGGTTAGTGTTACCAGGGAGCAGAGTCGGATGCAGCTACTTTCTGAAGTGTTTCCTTTGGTTGCATCTTCTGATAGTCTCTGGGTTGCTGAAAGGAGTTGCTGCCACTTGGTTGAATGTGGCATTTGGGTAGTGTGCTTTTTATGAAGAAAAAGATCCTGCTGGATCTAGCAGATAAACAAGGCTGGCCTCGATTCCCAGAAAAGCGTCCTCCAAGTTGGACGCTTAAAACCAGCCACACCTTCATTATCAGCCTGCATACATAACCTACAGTTGGCAACACACACACACACACACACACACACACTCCTGCCCATAGAGAGTGGCTTAAGATAAGCTTGGCCCAGGACGCTTTCCCGATTACACGCTGTTCAGCAGTAAAATGCTTCGGCTGGGCAAGATCGTTTTGAAAATGTAAATAGCTCGTGCAACCCTCCTACAACTGGAAAATACAGCTTTTTTGTTGTTGTTGAGACGCACTTGCAACATTATAAGACTAAAATGCAAGGACAAAATCTGAAAGAAGGCATCAGAAAGGTGAACGGCACCTTGTTGACAACACAGGGAGTGTGATGTCGAAACACAGGCAGTGGACAGTAGTGACACTGTTGTAGTGTGTAATCTGGAAAGCGCCCAGGTTTCCTAATCAGTTGAGAAGTAACAAACTGGTACTTTCGGATGCTAGAGGAAGTGTATTCCATCCTAATACCTAGGAACATAGAATAGGAACATAGGAAGCTGCTTTATACTGAGTTGGACCATTGGTCCATCTAGCTCAATATTCGCTGCATCAGGACTGATGCAACAACCCTCCTGAAGATGTTAGATTACAATTCCCATCATCCCTCACTGTTGGTCACTGTACCTAGGAATGATGGGAATTGTAGTCCAACAGCAGGTGGAGGGCCAAAGGTTTGCAGGCCTGGTCTACTATGACTGAGCGATGGCCCATGTTCCAACTTCAGTTAAAATCACTGGCCTGGCTCAGTTAAAAATCTGCATTTAATGACATTCAAATCTACATTTAACTCGGATTATCAACATCTGCGTGATTGTGTGAATCCATGCCAAGGTGGTTTATGGCCTAAGATTTCTGGCTTGGCATAGGTTCACACAATGACACTAATGTTATTATACTATTAGCAGCAGCAGCAATGTTGGTAACCCACATTAAACCTAGATCTGAATGATTGTGTGAACCAGGCCACTGAATCCTAGTGTGTAATCGCATGTACATTTACTTAGACATAAATCCCACTGTGTGCAATGGAGTTTATTCCCAGCCTATTTATTCATTGGACTGCTGCCCAAAAAGAGTTAGGGAGGTCAGAGGAATCCCTTGACAAGGCCTCGTTTCCAAGGGTCCACTTCATTTATGACATTTTTACAGCACTGAGATTGCTGGGTAGAGTGACTGCTCAGCCTTGTGAATATGACTGTTCTTATTGGTTTGTCTCGACTGGTTGCCATCTGGCGACGTTCAGTGAGCTCCAGTTCTTGTTTAAGAAGAGAAGTAAAAAATAATAATAATCTACCTCGCCCTTTGTTTTCTTATGGACTATGCTATCTTCTATCTATATATTTCTCTATGGTGTACCTGTTGCTAATCCCATGTGTGGCAGCTCTCGTGAGAGTTTGCAAGTGAGTTGCCAAGAGGGGGAGAGGAAAGCGGACAGGCTTTCGGGCGAGGCAGGAAACAAAATGGTGGCAGGTGGGTGGGGGACAGCGACAGTGGGTGGGGAAGAAGATGTCAGCGGTGGGCAGGGAAAGAAAATGGCGGCAGTTGGGGAACTGGAGGTGCAGATGCTCTGCACCTGGCCGAGCTAGGATTGAATAATGTTGGACCATCAGTAAGCATGGGAGGGTCCATAGCTGCGTGGTAGAGTATCTGCTTTTTATACAGAAGGTCCCAGGTTCAATCCCCAGCATTTACAAGGAAAGACCCCTATCTGAAGTCCTGGATTGCTGATGCTCATCGGTGTAGTCAATACTGACGTATATTCCTATGTGCTCCTATGACCTAGGTCAGAGGTTCTCAACCTTGAGTCCCCAGATGTCGTTGGGCTACAGTTCCCACCATCCCCAGCCACATTGGCTAAAGGCGTTCAGCCATTGTGGCTGGGGATTATGGGAGTTGGTGTATTTGGTGTAGTCCACCAAAATCTGAGGGCTCAGGGTTGGGAACCCCTGACCTAGATGGACCGATGCTCTGGCTCAGAATAAGGCCGATTTGTTTGTTTCTTCAGAATGATCCCCTTTATTGGATTCTCTCAGATCTTTAAAAGGTGTCTTGGACATTAACTGCATAACTGGCTTCTCTGGAAGTGACTCGAGCTCTATGTGGGCTTCTAATGCCTTTGAGTCACATTTTAATGGGCAAATATAAGGGCTTCCTTGGAGTAATTATGTGGCATCCTCAAACAGCCGTTCGAATACAGCTGAAGACCAAACTGTACGTTCTGAGAGAAGTGGTTTGTAGGGCAAGGTGAGGCAATGGGCTCAGGCAGCGGACTATAGGGGTGCTGCTGCCCCCCTGCTTTTGAAACAAAGCGGTGAAGAAGAGGAAGGGGGTGCACAGTGTTTAACATCTTGCCTCAGGTGCACAGAGGTCTTGACCTGCCGCTGTGTGTCTGTGTCTGTGTGAACTAGCTTCACCTAGAGGTTAAATCCCCTCAATCCCTTCTCCCTGTGCAATTTTCTCAACCTGAATCATCTCTGAATTTTCCTCCACAGAAGGGAGTGATTTTCTAGACTGGAAAAAGGCCCACCCCACAGCATTCCCCAATCAAATTAGCAGCCCACCCCTATAGCTGCATGTTTCATTCTTATTATTTTTAAAGTCGGAATATGAATTACAGCTTTCCTGATGTAATGACGTTTGCCCCTGAAGCACAGTACAAAATGGTTCTAAATGTTGAGTTGAAACCGTGACCTGGGAATACTGTGCAAATCAACTAAGGATCTATGCAGCTTGCAATATCTTTGCCTGGGGTTGTCTTCATAGGAACATAGGAAGCTGCCATATACTGAGTCAGACCATTGGTCTATCTAGCTCAGTATTGTCTTCACAGACTGGCAGCGGCTTCTCCCAAGTTGCAGGCAGGAGTCTCTCTCCCAGCCCTATCTTGTTGGAGATGCTGCCAGGGAGGGAACTGGGAACCTTCAGCTCTTCCCAGAGCGGCTCCATCCCCTGAGGGGGAATCTCTTCCCGTGCTCACACTTCTAGTCTCCCTTTCGTATGCAACCAGGGCAGACCCTGCTTAGCTAAGGGGACAAGACATGCTTGCTACCACAAGACCAGCTCTCCTCTCTAGTCTTCCTCTTACTTCTAATTCCAGTTTTGCTCCCACCGGCTGACACTTGCCTGGTGGTAGGCAAGTGTCTTTGCAAGATATGTGTCTTTGCAAGATATGGAATATGGCTCTTCCTGTAGGACCCTGTTGTGAGCTTAGTGCAGCCTGCGTGCAAGTCCACAATCCCACCCTGGTGGTTTACTGACCTTTTGGGATACGGCAGTCTGCGAATAAGTGTTGCTGCATGTCTGTGCCTCTGGTTGACATCCGATTCTTCAACCTCATCCGACCATCTCTGCAAGAAGCAGGGACAGGTTGCCAAAGTGGCTGTGAATCTTCAAGGGTCTTGGTACTGAAATTCCAAATTATGGACTCAAGAAGCGGCTTGTGTTGCTATCTGGTTCAGTAACCTGTTTCTCACAGTGGCCCATCAGGTGTCTTTGGGAAGTCCACAAGCAGGGGATGATTAAAGGCCTGCCCCTTCTCCGGCTGTTGCTCCGCTGCAACAAGGATTCGTAGGCATCCTGTCCCTGAGCTTAAAAGTACCCTGCAGCCACCCAGACAGCCATTGTTTGATCCATCCTCCATGAATTTATCTCAGTCCCTTTTAAAGCCATCCAAGCTAGTGGCCATCACCACATCCCATGGCAGAGAACTGCATATATTTAAATATATGCTGTGTGAAAAAGTGCTTCCTTCTGTTGCTCGTGAATTTCTGAGCAATCGGTTTTACATAAGAACATTCCTGCTGGATCAGGCCCAAGGTCCATCTAGTCCAGCATCCTGTTTCCCACAGTGGCCCATCAGATGCCTCTGGGGAGCCCACAGGCAAGAGATATGTGCATGCCCTCTCTCCTGCTGTTGCTCCCCTGCAACTGGTATTGAGAGAGGCATTGTGCTGGAGATGGCCCACAGCCACCAGACTAGTAGCCATTGATAGACCTGTCCTCCATGAATCTGTCTAAGCCCCGTTTAAAGCCATCCAAGCTGACCCCACGTTCTAGTGTTGTGTGAGAGAGGGAGAAGAACTTCTCCCCATCCACTCTCTCCACACCATGCATGATTTTATAAACCTCTATCATGTCTCCTCTTAGCTGCATTTTTTCCAAGCTTAAAAAGTCCCATATGTTGTAGCTTTACCTTGTAAGTAAGATGTTGGCCCTCTTCTGCACCTTTTCTAGATCTATGCTATCCTTCTTGAGATATTTGTCACTGCTTGGGCAGATTTCACTACTTGTGCAAAAAACAAACATACACAGGGCTCAGGGAATCCACTAGTCTACCTGTGACAAGTGAAATATGATGCCTGGTGAGTGAAAAAAAAATCCTGATAAGTAATCTACCAACATAGCTCAACGAGTACAATTTCTGTCTGGCTGGTGAACAGAGCCAACATTTCTTGACCCCTGAACATGCACAAGGCTGTTCCCGTCACATGTCTTTGTCTTCTCCTCCATCATCAGATGTATTCCGTAGCTGAATGTGCTTTACTGTGTTTGCCTAAGAAGGGCCTCATAAATGTGCAGTTGTTATGCCCCAAATTAAGAAAACAAGTTATTACAGCACTACCCACAACACAAGGCTTCTGTCACAAGATTCTCCATTACATCTGTTGCTGCAGACTAATAGGACTAGTTTCTCTGGAATTTCTTAATTTTGTTAATTAGGAAGGCTTTTTGTTAATTCTCACATGCAGCTCATGTGCCTGGCTTTGACTGTGCTTATTTTGAGAGGAGATATCTCACTTTCCGAGCTCCCTGCTGCAGTCCCGCAAGCGAGATTGTGTGTATAGGTGTTGTGGACGCACCTTGGGAAGTGGATCTGCATGGTTATACTCAGCAAGTCCCCTTTGAACCTTTGTGTCTGCAGACAAGGAGGAGATACACCTCCCCAGAACTACAGTAGTGCATGACTAACTGGAGTTGGGCCAAACTTTGTACCTGGGAACCTGCAATGCTTTCCCCATTGTTATCACCCTTTAGAAAGCAGTTGCACAATTCTCATAAAACACTTACTGGATAAGCACTGCCATTGGAAACAACCACCACAACTCTGTCTCCTCTCCCTGGCTACTCCTGTGCCATTTTATTTTACATTGTTTTCTATTTCCCATTGGTAGTTCTGCTCTAGAGCTGTGCATCTCTAAGGCTGCAGCACGTGACCGATACTTCTCTCTCACCTATACTGCACTGCACATGTAGCATCAAGTTTTTAGAAGGGGGGAGCAGCACTGCTATAACTAGGCTGCCTTTTCCAATTCCTCGTTTGTGTGTGGTGTATTTGCTCTAGTACTGGTGATGGAGTGGCTTTTGTAGGAATATTGTGCACAAGATAATGTGTGGTTTGGACACGGAGCGTGCTTTGACTGTAACTGCAAAAGGGCTCCAATACTCTGAAAGCAGGATCGTGCCTTGTTGCAGAGGCCCTGTGTGGGCCAAATTATCATTCATTTGTTCAGCTTTTCAACAAGCCTTCTCAAAGTGGTTTGCAATGCGGGGGTGGGGGAAGTAAAATGATTCCCAATTCCCCAAAGGGCTCAGATGGGATAGAGGCTGTTTCTTAGAAGTCATATCTCTTTGCATTTCCATCAAATGTCTTGATGTCAGCTTGAAGGCTACTAGGCTGGTGGCTATAGGCCACCTCCAGCCTCCGAGGCAAGATGCTTCTTAATATCAGTTGCAAGGGAGCAACATCAGGAGAGAGGGCATGCCCTCAGCTCTTGCCTGTGGGCTTCCCAGAGGCATCTGGTGGGCCAACAGGATGCTGGATTAAGTCCACGGATGCCTCCTGAGTGGTGCCGAGGACCTGGTGTGCGATGTCAGTGTCATGGAACCTTTAGGGAACAACGTTCTTATGTCAGTCAATCAATCATCTTTTTTTACAGTCCAAGACCAGCATAAGATAGAAATGTAGAGCATGATTCAAAATACCGTCATCCCTCGCCAATTGGGTTTTCCCCAATCACGGTTTTCAGTATCTGCAACTGGGAAATTGTGACCGCCCTTGCCAACTGTGACCCGAGTATCTGTGGCTTGGCGAGTTGTTGTTGTTGTTGTTTTTAAAGAATGATTTTGGGGGGCCATTTCTGGGGGTTTGGGGGTGGTTTCTGGGAGTTTTTTGAGGATAATTTCTAGTGGTCGGGGCGATTCCACCTATTTTCCACCTTATTTTCGATCATTCCGTGACTGCAATTCCCCTAACCCTGTTTGCCATTGTTTTCAATGTCTTGTCTACTGTGAATTCGCCAACTGTGAGGTTTTCCAGGAATTGAACCCTCACAGTTGGTGAGGGACTGTAATAAAAACAGATTATGGAACCATAAAATTATATTACTTTAAAGTTACTACTCTAATACAGTGTTCTCTCTCAAAAAAAATTCATCTGTGTGTGGAATAGGTTTTGTTCTGGATGGCAGTATCAAAGAAGTGTGTGTGCATGTGCATTCAGAATGGGACCTTCCTGATTCAGCCTGAGCGGGATCTAAAATTAACTGAGTGGACAAAAAAATGTGAGCACACACACGCCTTAGATGGAACACTGCTTTCATCGTACAAAGCTATATTATAATACTCTAAAGCTGTTATCCTTAGAAAAGAGGGGAACTATGAGATTAAACATCTGCATTTAGAAAACTGTGAACATATAAAATGTGAAATATATGAAATGCAAAAAGTGGTGGCTGAAACAGGGTATATGACATAAGGCCTGGCAAAGGGAAAGGCTTTTCAGTCACAACCGGGTGGACCCTACACGCTGCCATGCAGAACCTGGCAGTGTTACGTGTAAAGGCTGGGTCTTCATCTGAGAGCAACAACGGGGTCTGGGCATGGTTTGGGCAGCCAGGATACTTGTGAAGTAGCAGAAATAAAAGCTTAGCCCGAATGTCTCTGTAAAGGGAGCAGGGGCGTAGCAAGGTTGGAGTGGGCCCAGAGACAAGATTTTAAAATGGGCCCACCTCTCACTGAAGCTAAGCTCGTGAAGTAAAGAAATCTTAAATGAGGCGGAATAGAATGCAAGTCATTTAATGGTCCTAGAGAAAGACATGCTGTTCTGGTAGCTCCAGGTCTTAACACTCACATCAGTTTTGGAGGATGAATACAACTGAAGGAAGCCCGGGCGGGTGTGCAGCTGGGGGAGTCAGTCATGTGACTTGTCTCGGGGGGGGGGCGGCCAAGGCAGTGGGCCCCCAGACAACTGTCTCCCCTTGCCCTATTGTAGTTATGCCCCTGAAAGGGGGCAAAAGCGGAGTACATGTTCTGTGGCTTCTGCCTCTGCCTTGTCACAGGGACAAAGAAGTCTCTCTGCAATTGGGATCTTTCTGTATTTGCCTCCCAATACAGCGGCGGGAAGGGCATGATGACAACGGGTGAAGACATAAGCCCTGCTGTGGCTTGGGATTTCTAGCTGCCACAGGGACCCGGTGGCGGGGGCTGTTCTTGTGTCAGTCGGTTTCCATGCGTGCATCTTCAGCGTGCGCTCCGGCGTTTGTGTGTGTTTGGAATAGGTCTCCTGTGATCGACGCAGAATTCAAAAGCGAGCCAAGCGCAGAATCCAACCCAGCAACGGAATATCGCCGGGCTCGTCTGCCTTTCGCCTGGGCACACAGGAAGGGCGCCTTGCGCGAAGACCTCCGAGGTGAGGGGCCGGCACCCCACCCCCCGCGCGTGCCACCTTCGCCCACCCCGTCGCGATTTGCACAGCAGGAGCGGCTCCCTCCCTCCCTCCCCCCTTCCCTGGGATTCGCCTGCCGGCCTGCAAGTCACCGCCGCGTCCCTCCAACCACCGCCGGGTGGCTTGCAGGGCGGGGCGGCGCTTGCCAATGGCGGGCAGAGCCTTGCTCCTTTACGCAGCGCATTGGCCGCCTCCGGCGTGGAGGGGCGCGGCCTCCAGGCCGGGGGGGGCTACTTTAAGAAGTGAACTTTCTCCCCCCCACCCTTTCCCGCTGCTGCTGCAGCTGTTGCCTGCGTTTGCGCCCATGGAGCTGAGTTGCGGCGTCGGGAGCAGGAGCGGCCAGGCGGCGGCGCAAACGGCGTCGGGCAGCAACTCCGCAGCGCAGCCGGCGGCCGCTCACCCCGGGCAGCTCCCGATGGAGGGCCAGAGCGCCGGAGACGATTACGAGAGCCTGCCGATCAGCGCCTCCCTCCACACGCACATGACGGCCGGGGCGGTGGCTGGCATTCTGGAGCACACGGTCATGTACCCCGTGGACTCCGTCAAGGTGAGCGGGGCGGGGGCGGGGGCGGCGGCGGGGGGGGGGGGTGGCCGGCCCATTGCGCCTTCTGTCCTGCTCCCGAGGCATCGGCGGCTTCCCGTCCCTTACCCGGCTGGCTGCACCATGGATCCTCCTCCCACCGACCCGCATGGGCGAGGGACCTCTTGCGCGCGCCGCCCCTCTTCTCCTCCTTGCCCGCGCCGTCGCAGCGATCGCCCAGGATCGTGGCTGATGCTCCTCTTGCATTGCTCCAGGGGTGCGAGAGCGAGGCTCAACCAGGCTCCCTCGCAGCTTCTCGGAGGCGCAGCCCTTCACAGAAAGGTTGATGCTGCTAACTTCCAAAAGGTGCCCCGTTCCAAAAGGGTGGGTGGGAGTCTGCTTCCTTCGCATCTACCACTTGAAGGCTAGAGGAGAGCTGCTGTTCCCTTTCCAGCCCCTAACCGGAGGGTTGCCACCCTTGGGGGCCACAGACCTTCTTGCACTACAACTCCCATCACCAGAGGTGCACCTAGGTAGTTTTGGAGTCTGGACCTAAAGACCCTTGCAGCCCCCCCCCCCTGCAAGTTAAGCACCGTGTTTTAACATGCATGTTCTTGAGGGCACAAAGCACACCATTCAGGACAGATGAAAGACAATTTGGTGGCCCCCAGGGGGTGTGGAGGCCCTGGACTTTGGCCCTACTGACATTTGGCTAGCTCCGTATTGCCTGCTCTGGCCAGCTGTGGTTCTCCAAGGCTTCAAACGGGTCTATCCCAGCTTGAACTGGAGATGCTAGGAATCGAAGCAAAAACCTTTTTTTATGCACATGCATTAAAAAAATGAAATAAGTTCATATTTGAATTTGAAATCTAATGCACATGCAGGGGCGTAACTATAATAGGACAAGGGGAGACAGTTGTCTGGGGGCCCACTGCCTTGGGTGGGCCCCCAGAGGCAAGTCACATGCTGCGCACCCACCCAGGCTTCCTTCAGTTGTATTCATCCTTCAAAATTGATGTGAGTCTTAAGACTTGGAGCTACCAGAACAGCATGTCTTTCTCTAGTACTATTAAATGACTTGCATCATCCACAATTTACAATGGTGGGGGAACCATTTTAAAATCTTGTCTCTGGGCCCACTCCAACCTTAATACGCCCCTGTGCACATGAGTGCCACTAAGAGTGTGTGTGTGTGTGTGTGTGTGTGTGTGTGTATTTATATATATATAAATTTTATTTGCATGTACAGTTTGAGTATAGTCTATGTCACTGTTCTTTATTGCAAGGCCCAGAGACCAAGGGCAGTTCCCGTCAACCCAAAGTATGGCTGTCTGGCTAACTGCTTATTTGGCCTGTGTGAAGCTTCGGCCAAAGCCAAATAGGCTGCACAATCGTCTGTCACTTGGCTGTGTGTTGCTCAGTGCTGGGGGGGGCTTCTTTAAAGGAAATTGAGCCCTCGTGTGCCTTTGATCCCAGGAGGCATGCACAGAGTACTGGGGAGTGTAGCCCTTCCCAGAACTCTTGAGAGGAACATAGGAAGCAGCTGTCTACTGAGTCAGACCATTGGTTTATCTAGCTCAGTGTTGTCTTCACAGACTGGCAGTGGTTTCTCCAAGGTTGCAGGCAGGAATCTCTCTCAGCCCTAACTTGGAGATGCTGTCAGGGAGGGAACTTGGGACCTAGATGCTCTTCTCAGAACCGCTCCATCCCCTGAGGGGAATATCTTACAGTGCTCACACTTCTAGTCTCGCTTTCATATGCAACCAGGGTGGACCCTGCTTAGCTAAGGGGACAAGTCATGCTTGCTACCACAAGTCCAGCTCTGCTCTCCAGGACTCCATCTCTCTTAAAGGGCCCTCCCAGCACTGTTCCCTCTAACAGGGATTCCCAGATGTTGTTGACTACAACTCCCAGAATCCACAGCCAAAGGCCACTGCAGCTGGGGATGCTGGGAGTTGTAGTCAACAACATCTGGATACCCCTGTTAGAGGAAACAGTGCCTCCTAACATTGAGACAAGCACAACACGGTGTGGAATTCAGCACGGTGGCAAGCGGCTCTCATTTGGAAGGTTTTCTGTGAAGGTGGCCCCCACTTGAAAAACAGTGCAGGTCACTGGTGGGTATGTGCACACGCAGATCTGTCCATATATTCATGCATTAACAGTCAACACGTGCACAGTAGGACATTTCCTATCTGTACTTGTAGGGGCCTGCATCCAGGTTCAGTTTTAAAATGAATGCATGTACAGTCATTCGCACAAAGATACATACATGTGTAGGGACCAGTACACACATACAGTGCCTATGTTTGTGGCTTGTGGGGGTGGCAGCGTTCCTCTAACTGGGATTCCCGGAAGCTTTGAACTACAACTCCCATAACACCTGATCAAAAGCCATTGCAGATGGGGATTCTGGGAGTAGTAGTCTACAACATCTGGGAACAGTGGTGGAGAACCTTGTATGCCACTGAGCAGTGTTCCCAAGGGTTCCCAGATGTGGACTACAACTCCCATAATCCTCAACCAAAGGCCTTTGCAGCTGGAGATTCTGGGAGTAGTAGTCAACAACATCTGCTTTGACTGACTACAACTCCCAGCATCCTCACCTCCAATGGCCTTTGATTGGGGGGTTATGAGAGTTGTAGACAAGAACGTCTAGGAATTCATGTGGTGGTACTTCTCTGGCTAAGGAGCAGATGGCATAACTAGCATGCAGCCTTGGTACTTAAGAGGGCAGAGTCCGCCTCATATCGTCTTGCCGCAGCTTCCTTTGCTACATGGCAGAGCCTGTTTGCCTCTTCAGTTGTCAAGTTATTAACCGAGATTGTGCAACCAGCTAATGAACCTGTTGGACGCCTTTGCCAAGTGGGTTTAGCACATTACACTCTCTGTGCGGAGAGGAACATTGGCGGGGAAGCCGTAATGCTGATTAAGTGATATTTGAACTGTCTCTGTCTGATTTGCCTCAATTAGGGTGGCAGGAATCCTAGGATGCAGGCAAGTCAAGTTGCGTGGAGTTGCTAAGGGGGTTGTCGGGAGCCAGCATTGTAAATAGGGGTTATTTTATTTATTTATTTATGTTGCTTACATTATTTATCTAATACCTCTAGATCTTCACAACTTGGTCCCTCCAGCTGGTTTTGGACTACAACTCCCATCACCCCCATCCACAGTGCCTGATAGCCATGGATGGTGGGAGTTGTAGTCCAACTTCTGCAGGAGGGCCAAAATAGTGCAGCCTTGCTTTAGAAGAGGGCAAATCTGCCTGTTCTAGAACTGTGACTGCCATCATCACTAGCCTCAATTAATTGTTGCTGGGGATGATGGGAGCTGTAGTTCAACGACAGCTGGAGGGCCGAGTTTGCCTTCCTCTGCTCTAGATGTTGATGGTGATTTCCGTATTTACTCTCTGCATATAAGATGAACATGCAAGAAATACAGGTTAAATACAGGTTGTGCTTGTATATACCTGAAAGGAAGAGGTAATCCAGGCCTCTGATCATAACAGCCCTGCTGGATCAGGCCCAAGGCCCATCTAGTCCAGCATCCTCTATCACACAGTGGCCCACCAGATGCCACTGGAAGTCTATAGGCAGGAGTTGAGGGCATGCCCTCCCTCCTGCTGTTGCTCCTCTGCAACTGTTATTCAGAGGCATCCTGTCTCTGAGGCTGGAGGTGGCCTGTAGCCCTCCATCTAGTTGCCGTTGATAGACCTCTCCTCCATGAAGTTGTCCAAACCCCTCTTAAAGCCATCCAGGTTGTTGGCTGTCGCCACATCTTGTGGCAGAGAATTCCACAAGTTGATTATGTGTTGTGTGAAAAAGTACCTCCGTTTGTTAGTCCTAAATTTCCTGGCAATCAATTTCATGGGATGACCCCTGGTTCTAGTGTTATGTGAGAGGGAGAAGGATTTCTCTCTATCCACTTTCTCCACACCATGTAGGATTTTATATAGACCTCTCTCATGTCTCCCCGCAGTCGTCTTTTTTCTAAACTAAAAAGCCCCAGGTGTTGTAGCCTTGCCTCATAAGAAAGGTGCTCTAGAGGCCATCTAGATCATCTTGGTTGCCCTCTTCTGCACCTTTTCCAGTTCTACAATACAACCATCATCTTGGTTACTAGGTAATAAGAATATCGCTGAGCATGAAGAAGTTGCTTGTCCCTCACCAATGAGCAACTGCAAGCTTGTCCCCCAAATTTAGAATTAAGTAGCAATGCAGGCAGCAAAACTCCTGTGCAGATCTAAGTCTGGGTACCAAACTCTTTCTTTTCCTTTAAGGAAAGCACTGCTTCAACCTCCAATGGCATTCTGAGAGCTGTATCTACATTTTAAAAAATATTGTTGAAAGCTGATAGCGCCTCTCTCCAGTGTGCTCTGTTAATTTTTTTCTATCTGTGTGCAGAATGAGTTTTGTTCTGGGTGGGAGTATCAAGACACCGTGTGTGCACATGAATTCAGAATGGGGCCTTCCTGATTCAATCTGAGCAGGCTCTAAAATTGACCTAGTGAACATTTTAAGTGGTGCACACACACACCCCTTAGAGGGAACAATGCCTCTCTCCTGTACCTCTGCTAAATGTTATGGTGGGGCTCTGTGCTTCGCCGTATCCTCTTCCCCCACCTAGTAGAGTTAAAATCTCTTATTAGCAAGATGCAGTGCAACCTTTCACTCCCCGATCAGCATCGATTAAAACGCTTCAGACAAAGAATCGCTTGAGTACTGGAGAAGGAAAGGAACAGATATACAGGATGTGGGTAGTGTAGCTTTTAAAACTGTCATTAAACGACTTGGCTAGTTTGGGCTTGTGATGGCTCTAAAGGCATGCATGCTGGCGAATCTTACACCCTTGTGTGTCTCCAGGCCGGTGAAGTTCAGGAGTTCTTAAATAATAGGGAGATCATGCTGGGTACTGAACAGGGACCCACAGATGTTGGTGTGACTGTCCTAGCCGGCTGTGATCTGTGGTTGTCACTGTGGAGGAACAGATGGAGAGGTTTTTCCCCTTGTGTAGATCTGAATGTGTAGAGGTCAGATGACAGCACTGATGCCATCATGGACATTTCTGGTCATGGGAAGACCTGCTTGTCCAAGACAGGGGGAGGCAACCTTGACTCCAGCTGTTGCTGAACTACAACTCTCATCCACTGTTCCCTCTAACAGGGATTTCCAGGCGTTGTTCACTGCAACTCCCAGCATCCCCAGCTGCAATGGCCTTTGGTTGGGGATGATGGGAGTTGTAGTGCAGCAACAGCCGGAGAGCCAAGCTTGCCTCCCCCTGGTTGAAGGTGTTGTGCATAATATCTAGGACAGGCCTGCTCAACTTAGCCCCCTCCCAGCTGTTTTGGGACTACAACTCCCATAATCCCCAGTCACAGTGGCCAATAGCCAGAGATTATGGGAGTTGTAGGCCAACGTCTGCAAGAGGGCCAAGGTTGAGCAGCCCTGATCTAGGGGGAGATGGTGACTCTGTTATTGCACTCCAACTCCTTTATGGACAGCAACCATGAAAATAGCTTATCCTCTGATTGAGGCATGGGTATTTTTCTTGGCAGGCTGACTGCTGATTGGCTCCTGAAATGACAGAAACTATCTTTAAATACTCCCTTTGATTCCCCCAACCTGGTGATTAAGCAGGCTTAAGAGATTGGAGTCGAGTAAAACACATTAAGGAGATGTGGAGAGCTCAGTTGCTTTACAAATCCGAACTTGATGCATTTACGAGTGCAGATTTGGTGGGGGCCAGTGTGTGCCAAGAGTTTTGTGTTCTTCTTCTCTTCTTTAACCTTTTCTCTGTTTGGACATCTCTCTATTCTGGGCTTGGTCTTACCTTTTATCCATCATCTATTCTTTTTGTCGTTCCCCCCTCAAGAGTCTTGCCTTGTTCTTGTTGTCATTTTAATTTAAGTACACAATACAAAGGTAGAATGTTGTGAAACAGAACTACAAAACAAAAGTGCGTCAAATAGACAAGTTCCATTTCTGTGTTGAAAATACAGTGCAGCCCAATCTTTCCAGATTATAGTGGCAATTCCAAAATGATACAACAAGCTGTTTCTGAAAATGGTCATACAAATTCATTTGTCATGTGCTTGCTTGTCTCTTGAAGCTACCCTTTACCTTCAGGCTATTGGCCTTGTGTTCGTACCTGATGGGCTGCAAAGGCCTTAGCAAGTTACCTTGGATCCTTTAACTGGAGGTGCTCAGGATTTGAACCTGGGACCTTCTACCACACAGTTATGCGTTCTTCTGAGTCAAGTGGTATGGCTCTCAGTTGGTCTGTGCATGGCCAGTGATTCAGCCCCTTACCTATAAATCAGTTTTTGTGTGATTACAGTCTAAGAAGCTAAGGAGGCTTCATGGTGCTCCTGAAATCAAATTACTTCTGCTGCACCTTTTAATGGGGGATGGGGCCATAACTCAGTGGTAGAAAACCAGGAGGTCTTGCTATACAACTTTCAGGTATGGGCATACTCCTAGGAACATAGGAAGCTGCCATATACTGAGTCAGACCCTTGGTCCGTCCAGCTCAGTATTGTCTACACAGACTGGCAGCGGCTTCTCCAAGGTTGTAGGCAGGAATCTCTCTCAGCCCTGTCTTAAAATGTGGATTATCATTTCTTACAGAACAGTAAGGATTACATTGAAATAATTCATAGGAACATAGGAAGCTGCCATATTCTGAGTCAGACCATGGGTCCATCTAGCTCAGTATTGTCTTCACAGACTGGCAGCGGCTCCTCTAAGGTTGCAGGCAGGAGTCTCTCTTAGTCTTAACTTGAAGATGCTGCCAGGGAGGGAACTTGGAACCTTCCGCTCTTCCTAGAGCCGCTCCATCCCCTGAAGTGCTCACACCAACTCCATCTTACAGTGCTCACACGTCAAGTCTCCCATTCATATGCAACCAGGGCAGACCCTGCTTAGCTAAAGGGACAAGTCATGCTTGCTGCCACAAGACCAGCTCTCCTCTATTCAGTTCTAACAGTTGAAGCACTCCAAAGTCAACTGACTGGACAATGACCAGCAGATGATGATGATGATGATGATGATGATGATGAGCAGAATCGAGTCGCTTCCAGCTGTAGGTGGGAGGCTCAGTATTTGACTGCTCCTTTGCGGGGACCTCACTGCATCTAGAATGGCTGCACATCAGCAAGAAGGCTAGGCAGAGTCCTAGGATGTGCACTTTGCTGTGTGCAGAAAGGTGTGTTCTGTTGTGGGTTCAAGGATCCACAAATTTAGGCTTAGCTGTCTAGCCAGCCATCATGTATAGTTGCAACCCCTCTCTTCCCTTAAATGCTTTTATGGCACACAGGCAGAGATACTAGGAGAGAAGTGGGTCTTCTGTTGTTTGCAATGGGAGATGGAAGGGTCAAGAAACAGTGGGAGCCCTCTCCTCCTGCTCAGAAAGGGATTGCTGTTGTTTCTTACCTTCTCAGAAATGGCACCTCTGGGGAGAAGATCTGTTGTGGCTAGGGATGATGAGAGTTGTAGTTCAGGTTGCCTGCCCCTGCTGTAACTTTAAAAATATAGCCAAGCAAAGCCCTTTCCACTCTATTTCTGCCTAATGCACTGGTTCTCAAACTTGAGACCTTGGATGTTCCCATCACTCCCAGTAATAATTCATTAACATCCAGGGACTCCAGTTTGAGAACCCCTGTCTTCTCCAGGATCTGTTGGACTCCCAGCTTCTTCTCCAGGGCTAAGAAATGTTGGCTCAGTTTATCAGCCAGACAAAATATTTTGCTCTTCATGCTGTGCTGGTACATTGCTCATCAGGACTCTTTTCACTCGTCGGGCATCATTTTTCACTCGTCGCAGGCTAGGAGACTAGTGGATTTCTGCTGCCCTGTTCCTCTCCATCACTGGTGACTTGCCCAAGTTGAGAGTGGCTGCATTGAAATGGAGCAGTGATAAGGCTGCTTGCTAGTTAGTTTGGGCTCTTCTGGTGCTGCAAGGTTTTCTCTTGTTTTGGTGTCTGGATTAGACCTTACATGGTTTCATCCTAGTTCTGTGCAGGGTTCCTAAGCTTCCGCGCCAACCTCTCCCACCGATCCCTCATCTCTGTGCAGCATGAGTTTTTGTTGCGGGCAGCAATATCAAGGCAGTGTGTGTGCACCTGCATTCAGAGTGGGGCCTTCCTGATTCAACCTGAGTGGGATCTAAATTGAACTGAGTGGACATCCAAAAACTTGTGAGTGCGCGCACACCTTAGAGGGAACAGTGGTCCTGTCTTGGAGATGCTGCCAGGGAGGGAACGTGGAACCTTCTGCATGCAAGCACTCTTCCCAGAATGGCCCCATCCCCTGAGGGGAATATCTTAGAGCAGGGTTTCTTAACCTTGGACCCCCAGATGTTGTTGGACTACAACTCCCATCATCCCCAGACATGGCCTTTTTGGCTGAGGATGATGGGAGTTGTAGTCCAACAACATCTGGGGGCCCAAGGTTAAGAAACCCCGTTAGAGTGCTCACACGTCTCCCATTCAAATGCAAGCCAGGGTGGACCCTTTTTAGCAAGTGGACAATTCATGCTTGCTACTGGGAAATGACTTGACTAGCAAGCCAGAGGTTGCTGGTTCAAATCCCTGCTGGTATGTTTCCCAGACCATATTGGGCAGCAGCGATATAGGAAGATGCTGAAAGGGAGGGAGATGGCAATGGTAAACCCCTCCTGTATTCTCCCAAAGACCACCACAGGGCTCTGTGGTCACCAGGAGTGGACACCAACTCGAAGGCACAACTTTACTGCAAAACCAGCTCTCCTCCTCGGAGGTGGTGAGCATAAATTTCCCCCCTTTGCTAAATCGAGTCTGCCTTGGTTTCCATCTGAATGGGCGACTACATGTGAGCATTGTCTGCGGTAAGATTTTCCCCTTATGGGTTGGGGCCGTAGCACAGTGACAGAGCACCGGCTTGCATGCGGAAGATCCCAGGTTCAGTCTCTGGCAGCATCTCCCAGTAGGCCTGGGAAAGTGCCTGGAGCCTTGGAGGGCTGCTGCCAGTCCGTGCTGTCAGCGCTGCGCAAGATGGACCAATGGTCCGGCTCGGTATGGTCCCCTTGAGTTAAATGAGCTTGGATTTTAGGCTGTTTGGGAGAGTTAGGCGTGGTGTTTCTTTGCTACGGAACACACACATTTTTCTGTTTTGACTTAACGGAGGGAAGTGTCTTTCCGTTTGTTCTCTTTCTGCTCGCCTTCCAGTAAGATTTGCCTCACAGTTGTTGGGAAAGAGGGAAGGGCCTGCCCTATAGCTTCAAGCTTAGCTCCTCTAGTCATCCCAAAGTGCCTTGGCATGTCTTTCTAGAGTCTTGGCTCTATTGGACAGGATTCAGGGTACACAGAGCTGTTTTGCCTAGTTTTGCTAGCATTCTCCCAAACGCTGGAAACAGGTGTGTTTATTTTACATAACAAGTGGTAGAGAGTTGGTGGCACGAATCTGTGAGCTCCGTTTTTTCTGAATCGTGCACTGAAGCATTATGGGAAACCAGTTTTCTATGTTAAGTAGGGCAGTGTTTCCAGACTGTGTTCTTAACCCTTGGTTGATAGCAAGATACACGATGACAGTTTTGTTATTAAGATCAAAAGTCATAAAAAGAAAACACCCTTATTCATTCATTCATTTAATTTCATACATTTATATCCCGCTCTTCCTCCGAGGAGCTTGGGCAGTATTAAGCCTGCCACCACGTGCAGGTGTCAGAATTACATCATCATTTTTATTTATTTATTTGTTACATCTCTATACCGCCTTTCATTAAAACAATCGCAAGGCGGTTCACACGGAAGTTAAAGCAAGACTATAACAATTACACAATTAAAATATTAAGCCAGAATATATAAATACAAATAGCAATAGCAATAGCACTTACATTTATATACTGCTCTATAGCCGGAGCTCTCTAAGCGGTTTTACAATGATTTAGCATATTGCCCCCATGAGTTCTGGGTACTCATTTTACCGACCGCGGAAGGCTGAGTCAACCTTGAGCCCCTGGTCAGGATCGAACTTGTAACCTTCTGGTTACAGGGCGGCAGTTTTACCACTGCACCACCAGGGGCTCTTGATTAAAAGATTAAAAGATTAAATCTGATTAAAAGATTAGCAATAGTTATAAATATTTATATAGAAATATATACATATATATTTATAAACATTGATAGAGAAATATTTTAAGTAAATAAAATAAAATAAAACAAGCACAATATAACCATAAAAACATACAAAGCAGCCGCAATAGAAACAATCCTATAAAAGCCCTGATTTCACTTGCTTTCTAAAAATTGTGATGGAGACAGAGGAGTGGATGGCCACCAGGAGAGCATTCCAGAGTCTGGGGGCAAGAACCGAGAAGGCCCTGTCCCACATGCATGACAAGCGGGCAGCAACCCTTGGGAGCTGGCGTTCCCTCAGATATCCAGGGCCCAAACTGTTAAGGACTTTAAAGGTCAAAACCAGCACCTTGAATTGAACCTGGAAACAAATGGGCAGCCAGGAATTATTGAGGAATGCCCTTTTTCAGTAAAACGGTATAGTTGCAAAGAGGTCATTGGGGGCAATATCACCCCACAGTAAAACATCCATACCCCTACAAGAATGATGTTTGGGGTCTGAGTGACCCCACACTTTTTAAATGTAAACTGCAGTGTGACATTAGCATAATTATATTAGCTATATAACACAGCAGTAATCATGAGCTGTGAACTACATGTAACAAAAACACATTTTACTGAATTTGGCATAGCTTTTGCTGGATAAGCAGCCTACACACTTTTGGTTCTCTTTCTGGTTCACAATAACCATCTTCAGGTTCCTCATCAGAATTGGTATTTGTGCATCTGAGAAATTCAGATGACTCTTCCAGTGACCCATGGAAGAAACTGCCCTGGCATTATGTCCATGGCATGCTGTTGGGCTATTTCCTCTGCACTTCTGTTTGTCAGCTGCCGGGAGAACATGACTGGCTTTCTAAACTGTGTTTGCTATTTAGAAACCACAGGAAATATCCAACTGTGGCCAGCAATCCAACTAGTCTTTACAAGGTGACTTGCAAGGACATCTCTTGATTGATTAAGTGCCATCAGTTGACTCTTTAGCGACCACATAGATAGATGCAAACATCTCCTACCTCTGCAAAATAGATAGATAGATAGATAGATAGATAGATAGATAGATAGATAGATAGATAGATAGATGCCCTAAAGCAATGAGCTAACCAGTGGTGGAAGCCTATTCACCTTAATCTGCATTTGTGTTGCTCTGGGTCCCTAAAACACCACATGACAATTCAAACCACCTCATAGCTGAGGAATCCAGAGAGCTGCAGCAGTCTTTGATGGGTTGTTTTTATCCCGGTCAGGCTACATCTGACCTCAACTTTTGGCCAAGGGTGAAGGACTAAAGAGGAGGTGTGGTGCCGAACAGTGACGTGGAGGTATTCTGAGGAGGTCTCCAGTTCGAATCTTGTCTCTGGTATGAATGTATTAGGAGGCTTTGAGCAAGCTGCTCTTTCTGAGCCCCCCACCTGCAGAATTGGGATAATGCTTTCCTACTCTACAGTGTTGTTGTCTGTGAACACTCAAGCACTATATAAATGTAAATGTTCCCAACGGAGCCAGGATACATCTAATAGACTTTGACTTTCAGGCTGTTTTATGTGGAACTGTGGTGTTCCTCATGGGCTTGTTGGGAGGCTTCTGAGTGAGAAGGTTGGTAACGGTGGTCATGTTTCCTTGAGAGATGACTTGTCTGTATCTCTTGGTCTTCGCCTGTAATATACAGCCACAGGGGAGTGTTGGATATGTTTATGCACGAAGATGAGGACCCCTCAGGTCTGGCCCGCAGCCTGCATACATTGAGGGGTGCCTTCTAGAGCCTTCTCTAGAGAGGGGTGCCTTCTAGAACATCCCTGCTGGATCAGGCCACAGGCCCATCCGCTCGAGCATCCTGCTTCACATGGTAGCCAACCATGTTCTTCGGGGAAGCCCACAAGCAAGGGAAAGAGGGCAACTGCCCCCTCCCGTTGGTGGGCACGTAGCCCCGGAACAATGGTTAGTAGCCACTGTGATAGCCCTTGTCTGGACAGCCTGCCTCGACCTCAGAAGCAACGGCAGCATGGAGGGAGCAGAGGAGGAGTGCAGAGGCTCGGACGCGGCCGGCACCTCTCTGAGGACTGCTGTGTCGAGCTAGGAGAGCGCGGGCAATTCGGATGTCCGTGACATCAATCCAGTGGAGGGGTTGTTTCTGTCCAAGATTACTTTCCCAAGGAAAGTAAGTGAGCAGCTGTGCAGGAGTCGTCTCCTTCTTGAACAGATATAGTTAGAAAGTTGTAAGTATTCAAACCAAGGAAGGTTTGAACATTGTAAATCCATCCATTGTTGCCCGGATAGGAATTTTCCTTTAGAAATATAAAGCAGGTAAAGTTTGTGAGGCAGTTGTTTTTCCAGACAGTAAATGAGTTCACATATTTACCAGGTTCAAACGGAGGCAGTCCAAATGGAGATGAGACAGGTGAGGGAAGCCAGCCAGAATTTCCCTCCATTTGTCCCAGCCCCTTAAGTCAAGTTGTCAAATGTTTCCTACCATCCGTGAGTGATGGTAGGCAATAGAAAGTGGCGCATGCTGCCTCTCTTCCTTGCCGTCGCCCCGGACAGGAGTTAAAATAACTTTGGAACTGTAAGAGCAAAAGTCCAAAGTTGCATCAGAGCCTTACGTTGGCAATGAGACAGCACTTTCCCAGGAAGACCTTAAAGGCTAAAGTCACTGCAGGAAAGAATGCCTGTCATTCATTCATTCATTCCAGGGCAACAGTTGTAATTGAAACGGTTCTGTTGTGTAATCAGTGCTGCAGGAACAAGATTGAAAGTCCACAGTCCTGCATCTTAGGAACAAAGGAAGCTGCTTTCTACCGAGTCAGACCCTTGGTCTATCTAGCTCAGTATTGTCTACCCAGACTGGCAGCGGCTTCTCCAAGGCTGCAGGCAGGAGTTTCTCTCAGCCCTGTCTTGGAGATGCTGCCAGGGAGGGGACTTGGAACCTTCTGTATGCAAGCAGGCAGGTGCTCTTCCCAGAGCAACCCCATCCTGTAAGGGGAATGTCTTAGACTTAGAGTGTTCACACATGTAGTCTCCCATTCAAACCAGGGCAGACTCTGCTTAGGAACAGGGACAATTCACGCTTGCTACCACAAACCCAGCTCTTCTCCGATCCACTCCCATTGTTCTGGGGGCTGATACATACTTAATTTTAATCTTAATTTTTACATTTCTATCCCATTCTTCCTCCATGAATGGGGATTACATATGAATTAGGAAGTTCTCCTTATCCAACTTTCTCTCCTAGATGTCAAGGTTTTAACTTTACCTGGTTTGATTTGCTGATGCGTTTGATCCTTGCTCTGGGGATGAGGCTGTAAGTCCATGGTAGAGCACCCACTTAGCATGTGGACGACCCCAGATTCAGTCTCGGACCTTGGAGAGCTGCTAGATGGACCAATGGTTTGTGTCGATATAAGGCAGCTTCCCGTATTCCTCAGTTTTTCATGTCATTGGGACCATAGGTGGCTGCCTTCTACTGAGTCATTGGTCCATCTAGCTCAGTAATGTCGGCACCGACTGGCAGGGGTCTCTCCCTGCTCTACTTGGAGATGCTGCCAGGGATTGAATCTGGGACAGATGTTCCTGAGCTATGTCCCCATCCCCTAAGGGGCTCGCCCATCCAAATGGAAACCAAGGCATACCCTGTTTAGCAAAGGGGACAATTCATGCCCGCTACCAGAAGACCAGCCCTGCATCAAGCTGTGCACCTGTGAATACTTTTCAGTGTATTCTTAGGTTTCTCTTAAGAAGTTGCTGAGGTGCACAAGCACATGTTTTTCTGCACAGATTCCCGAGTGGCATGGACGCATATGTCCTCCTGCACATGGGTAATAAGAGGCAAAAGTTGCATCCTCAGAATGGCAGCAAACTGCACATATGCGGAGTCCAGAATGTAATTTTAGAGCTCCACTGACTGGAACTGGCAGATTGGCTGAGCGGAATGTGGGATGAAGCCAGCCCCTGGAACAGGAATGAACCTGCTCATGCTTTTTGACATAGCGATGCCGTTTCCCTTTGGGCTGAAATCTGGCCGCAATTCTGATACCATGTGACGAATGAATCAGCGCTATATATGGGTGACGGGATGCTTAAAGATCCCAAGTGAGCCTTGGGAAGAGATCACAAGACTGAATAACATACCTTTGATTGTAGCTTGTTCTGGGTCAGGAAGGATGCATTTGGCTTACGTGCCATAAAATCAAACCTTGTCGCTCATGTGCAAACCTTGTCACCCAGCAGCCCTTTCACTGCTGTTGGACTACAACTCCCATCACCCCTGACTATTGACCTGTGACTGGGGATGATGGGAGTTGTAGTCCAACAACAGCTGTCAGGCCAAAGTTGTGCAAACCTTAATCCCGCCCCCCCATAAAGAAAATCCCATTCTGCTCTCACCTAATTCCAAGTATAGTTCTCTTCCAGTAAGTGATGGGAGGAGAGCAGGTCTTATGGTAGCGAGCATGAATTGTCCCCTTGGCTAAGCAGGTTCCACCTTGGTTAGGCATTTTGGATGGGAGATGACATGTGAGTGTTGTAAGATATTCCCCTTAGGGGGCTGAGCATTTGTTCTGCAGGCAAAAAGTATCAGGTTCGATCCCTGGCATCCCCAGGTAGAGTTGGGGGCGATCTCTGCTTGTAACTTGGAGAGCTGCTGCCAGTCAGTGTAGCTGGACCAATGAAGCTGACTGAAGCTGGACCAATGGTCTGACTCTGTACAAGGCAACTAACTCCCCATGTTCCTGTGTTGTTCCATGCACATCCCCAACACCCCCCTAATGAAGGTTTCCAACCTTGGGACCCCAGACGTCGTCATCCCTAAGCACAATGGCCAAAGGAGTTGGGAGGAAACTTTCTTCCGGGTCAGACGAGCAAGTAATGCTGGGCTCTTTCCTTTTCCCTTCTCTCTTCTTTCTCTCCACCTGCAGCACACAGTTTAATTCTTCAGAGCAGGGGGCCGGAGGAATTACGCACCCCTATTATGTCACTGGGAGTTGCATGCTTGGTTTTTCAGACGCAAGTTGCCTGTTCTCCCCCCACGGCCCCCACCTCCAGATCAGGGTTTTAACCCTTCACCACCCCGTTTCCATCTGGCTTTCTCCACTTCTGCCTGCTGCCGCCACTTGTCCCAGGAGACCAGCTCATGTTGCTGCCAATGGGAGCTGTTCTCCTGGGGCAACTAACAGGGCCACAGGAGGCAAAGGGTTAAAGCCCCCCCCCCATTTACAGCCCTAATCTGCTTCCGCCACCACGTGCTATTGAAATTGGAAAAACCAAGCACGTGGGCTCCAGTTGGCCGATAGGTGTGTTGTCTCTAGATTCCTGTCGGGTTCCACCCTGCCTCCCATCTGGAGGAGGCCCTTGAGGAGCGTGCCCCAGGTGACGCCCACAAAGAATCCGGCCCAGGGACTGACATAGGGCAGTTTGCGGGGTTTTTTGGCCCTCCTATATTCTATTTCTTTAGAGTTTTTGAACACTGACATATCTGCCAGTACCTCCCACTTGCCCACAGGTGCTCTTTTTCATAAGAGTCCCAAATTATGGCCATTTTGGAAATAATAAATAGATCATAAGAGTCCTTGGCATAACAGTTAAGCAGAGGTCGGTCCCCCAGCTGTTGTGGAAGTACAGCTCCCATCATCCCCAGCCTTCAGTGGAATGATGGGAGTTGTAGTCCAAGTCATAAGAACGGAAGAACAGCCCTGCTGGATCAGGCCCAAGGAGGCCCATCTAGTCCAGCATCCTGTTTCACACAGTGGCCCACCAGTCCATTTGGGGAGTCAAGTTTAGTTTGAGAACCCTTGAGTTCTCAAACTTGGTGATGTACATCATCCCTTGCCAACCCCAAGGTTTCCGTTCCGGGAAAACCTCGCGGTTGGTGAATTTGTGGTTGGCGAGCAATTGAAATACTTTGGAAATAGGGTTAGGGGAACTGCGGTCACGAAAAGACCAGGGGGGGGAAACCCAAACAAACAAACAAAAATTGCCAAAAAAAACCCTAGAATCCCTTTAAATCAGCAATAGTTAGCAAGAGGAGTGGGGGGAACCCCCAGATATCACCCCGAATCCCCAAAAATCGTGACCCTCCCAATTACCAAGAAATCTCCCCAAACTGCAGATACTTGGGTTGCGGCTGGCGAGACCTGCCACAATTTCCCAGTCGCAGAAACTCCAATCCACGATTGGGAAAACTGTGGTTGGCGTGGGATAACTGCACCTTTTTACACAGTGCGTTTAGGAACATAGGAAGCTGCCATATACTGAGTCAGGGCATTGGTCTATCTAGCTCAGTATTGTCTTCACAGACTGGCAGCGGCTTCTCCAAGGTTGCAGGCAGGAATCTCTCTCAGCCCTATCTTGGAGATGCTGCCAGGGAGGGAACTTGGAACCTTCTCCTCTTCCCAGAGCAGCTCCATCCCCTACTAAGGGGAAGATCTTACAGTGCTCACACTTCTAGTCTCCCATTCAAATGCAACCAGGGTGGACCCTGCTTAGCTAAGGGGGCAAGTCATGCTTGCTACCACAAGACCAGTTCTCCTCTCCCTTTTCTAAGACCTTCTGTGAAGAGCAGGAGAGAGTTTGAATTCTGCATCTTTTCTTTTCTTTTTTTTAAAATAGTGACACCAGAGGTGCTCTTAGCCCTGGACCTCAAGGCCAAAGTCCAGGCCCTCCACACACCCTGGGGCCCCCCAAATCCTCCTTAGTCTGTCCTGGGTGGTTGGTCACAGTGCCACACCGTGTGCCCACACTGTGTCGGGCGGCTGAGTGCCATTGTAACCTGCACCGGGTGCTTTAGAGACAAAGAGAGAGTGGGGAAAGTGTTAAGTTGCATGTTGAAATGTTTCCGCTAATGCATAAATATACCTGTTTTATAGTCTTATATTCTTGTGAGTTCGGTTGCTATTTATGCCCTCAAAAACCCATGTGTTAAAAATACTGCGTGTGCCACGGTGTGTTGGGGTGGGGGGTGATGCTTAACTGGTGGGGGGGGCAGCTCCAGTGGTGGGAGGACCTCCAAATGCCTTTAGGGGTCCAGGCTCCAAAATCACCTAGGTGCACCTCTGCAGTGACACTCAGTGAAGTAGCGCTAAGGCCAGGTTCCTGCCTCAAGGAGCTTGAAATCCGAACTTTAAAGAAGTGAAGGAGATGGCAAAGAGAGGGGTGGAAATTGTGTTAGAATTCTGAAGAGAAGCAGCACCCAGTGCCAACTTTCAGTTTTCATTTTGTGGGGAAATGAGCTAGAAAGAAAGGGTGCTTCCTAAAATGGGACAGCTGGTAACTTGCATAATAGCAGGGAAGCTTGCAACTGTTGGCCCAGATGCTTTCCTGATCTCCCCCCCCCCCATCCTCTCCCCTACTGCACACAGTTTTGTTTCCCTGCTGATAAAATCTAGTCCGCAGATTGGCTAAGGGAGGTTGCATCTACTGACTAGGCAGTTCTCCCGGTGCTTGCTTTCAAAGCGAAAGTGGAGGTTAGGATGCTAGGCACTGCCAAAGACAACCCCAGCTGCAGGCCTCTGCCGCCTTGTTTTTCCATTGGCTTCTCCTTCTCTCCAGCCAGCCGTCCTGAAGCCTTTACAGTAGGAGAGGGGGTCCGGTGGTAGTAAGCGTGCATTGTCCCCTTTGCTAAGCAGGGTCTGCCCTGGTTGCATTTGAATGGGAGACTACATGTGAGCACTAGAAGACATTCCCCTTAGGGGGATGGGGCTGCTCTGGGAAGAGCATCTGAGGTTCCAAGTTCCCTCCCTGGCATCCCTCCCAAGACAGGGCTCCTGCATGCAGCCTTAAGAACACAAGAACAGCCCTGCCGGATCAGGCCCAAGCCTATCAAGTCCAGCATCCTGTTTCACACAGTGGTCCACCAGATGCCTCTGGGAAGCCCACAGGCAGGAGCTGAGGGCATGCCCTCTCTCCTGCTGTTACTCTCCTGCAGCTGGTATTCGGAGGCATCTTGCTGCCTCTGGAGGTGGCCTATAGCCCTCCGACTAGTAGCCGTTGATAGACCTCTCTTCCGTGAAGTTATCCAAACCCCTCTTAAAGCCATCCGAGCTAGTGGCCACCACCACCACATCTCATGGCAGAGAATTCCACAGATTAATTATGTGCGGTGTGAAAAAGTGCTCCCTTCTGTAATTTCCTGGCTGTCCGTTTCATGCAATGGCCTCTGGTTCTGGTTGTGAGAGACAAATTTCTCTCTCTATTGCCAATGCCAACCACTGCTTTCTGTACCTCCTAGCCTCTAGCAGAGTTTACTGCAAGTTGCTCAATACCTAACTGTTGTGATTGTGCCTTCCTTTCTAAGGCAGGACTGGGCAAACTTGGCCCTCCGGCTGTTGCTGAACTACAACTCCCATCATTCATTGATTAATTGATTGATTAAGTGCCGTCAAGTTGGTGACGACTCCTAGCGACCACATAGATAGATTTTCTCCAGGATGATCTGTCTTCAACTTGGCCTTGAAGGTCTCTCAGTGGTGAGAGACCTTCTTCTCTTTCCTTCAACTTTCCCCAGCATTATGGGCTTCTCAAGGGAGCTGGGTCTTTGCATAATGTGTCCAAAGTATGATAGTTTGAGCCTGGTCATTTGTGCTTTGAGCTACACCTCCCATCTATCTATACCATCCCATCCATCCTACAACTCCCATCATCACAACGTATTGTGGAGGACCTAGTTTGCCTGTTTTAAGGCCACCCCCCACCATCTGTACAATATTTTTGAATCTCAGCCAGGCAGATATGGGGCACGATGTTGTATAGCATTGTGTCTATAGTAGTAAATTTTAGATCGCCCAGCAGTGTTCCCTCTAACAGGGATTCCCAGAGGTTGCTGACTACAACTCCCAGCATGCCCAGCTGCGATGGCTTTTGCTTGGTGATTCTGGGAGTTGTACCCAACTAATGGCGCAGCGGGGAAATGACTTGACTAGCAAGCCAGAGGTTGTGGGTTTGAATTCCCGCTGGCCTGTTTCCCAGACTATGGGAAACACCTATATTGGGCAGCAGCAATATAGGAAGATGCTGAAAGGCATCATCTCATACTGCGCGGGAGATAGCAATGGCAAACCCCTCCTGTATTCTACCAAAAACAACCACAGGGCTCTGTGGGCGCCAGGAGTCGATACCGACTCGACGGTGCACTTTACCTCTTAGTCAACAACATCTGGGAATCCCTGTTAGAGGGAACACTCTCTCCAAGATAGGGCCGAGAGAGACTCCTGCCTGCAACCCTGGAGAAGCCGCTGCCAGCCTGGGTAGATAATCCTGAGTCAGATGGACCAATGGTCTGACTCAGTGGAGGGCAGCCTCCTATGTTCCTAACTTTTATGGGAGCCTCTTTCTTCTGCTGTGAAGAAGGTTCTTGAATTCCGACTTGTGTTTTCTTTCCCTTCTCTCCCTCTGCCCCCTGGCCCTTCAGTCATAACTGCAGTCTCTGAAAGATGCTTTGTTAGCTCCCTGCCTGTGACAGAAGCGCTCTTGTCTTTCTGGAGCCAGGCGCTGCTCCCGCACTTCTTACCATGTTGTTCTTTACTGGGCCTTTTGTCAAGACTCGTCATGGTCCTGATGCAAGCCGAGAGCTTTCTGCCCCTTTGGCTGGCAAGGAGCCTCCGTTCACTTACTTCTTAAATCCGCTGCGCTTCCATTCTGTACGGTTCTTAGTCGTGATGTGGGAAGGGTGTGTGTTTGCACTGGAGTCCCCTTCCAAGGAGGGCTGCAACCTGTGTTCTCACACATCACCCCCCCCTGCCCCATCTGTGTGCGGAATGAGTTTTGTTCTGGGCGGCAGTATCAAGGCAACGTGTGCGCATGTGCACCGCTAGCAGCAACTGTAGGGCAGCAGATCCCCAAGGTTACCCCAATAAGTGGTGGTTCCCATATAGGAGGCGGCAGTCCCTTAAATACCCTGGGCCCAAGCCATTTAGGGGTTAAGTTAGATGTTGTTGGACTACAATACCCATCACCCCCCCCAACAGCCTTTGGCTGATGGGTATTGTAGTCCAGCAATATCTCGGGACATGTCATTTCCCACCTAGCCAACTAGATATCTCCATGAAGCCCACGAGCAGGGTATGAAGTCGAGAGCCCTCTCCTGATGATGTTCCCAAATTAGTGGTATTCCGTGGTACACTGCTCCTAAACCTGGAGGTTCCGTTGTGACTGCTAGCCACGATTCTTCCTCCATGATCTTGCCTTAACCCCCTTTTAAGTCCACCTAAGCTACTTGCTGTTGTCTCTTCTTCTTGTGTCAGCGAGCGCTGTAGGTTGTGCT
Organism: Hemicordylus capensis; assembly: GCF_027244095.1. Lineage (NCBI taxonomy): Eukaryota > Metazoa > Chordata > Lepidosauria > Squamata > Cordylidae > Hemicordylus > Hemicordylus capensis. Next base: position 6,267,172 of record NC_069664.1, on the reverse strand, counting down.
AAATGAAGGTCCCTTCTGATCCATGTTCCCTGTAACAGGGATTTCCCGAAGTTGTTGACTACAACTCCCAGCATCCCCAGTGGCAATGGCTTTTGGCTGTGGATTATGGGAGTTGTAGTCCACATCGGGGAATCCCTGTTACAGAGAACACAGCTTCTGATTGGGTGATACAGATAGTTAAAAGCTTCAAGCGGCAAACACCGTTTTAAGAGGCAGTATGTCTTTTATCTCCCCTGGGCACGAATCATGATGCCTGCTCTGACGGGTGTGTGCACCATCTCATGAAGTATGCCTTGCTCTTCAGAAATGTGTTTACCCCACAGCCAATTTAATAATTGACTAACACCGAGTATTGTCAATTTCAATGGCAGCTCCAGCAGGGAAAACACGGGGCGGGGGGGAGCACCCTTCCCAGTCCTTAAAGCTACCTGCCCACCTTCAAACCGGCCGGACCGTCGAACCGGTTCGGAGGTCCGTAAAAGGGCCTCTGAACCAATTCGTGCACATCCCTAGATGCAAGTGGTAGCCAACAATATCTGGGAATCCCAGTTACAGGGGAAACTGTCATTGAGTCACTCTGTGTTCAGTTGCATTGGCTCTATTCCAGAGCTGTCCTGGAACTTTGGAACGCACTGCAGGTACATCAGTACTCCGGTACGGTCATTCACACAAAACCATGTACTTGTGTACAGACATCTGTACACTCATCCAGTATAGTGTCTGAATAGGGCTCCTGCTTGAATCAGAAATTGACTTGAATCCAGGGTGGGGCACCTTCTCATATTTTTGGGTGTCAAAATATTTTAGAACTGTGCGTCAGGTTTTTGAAAGCTGACCCTTGGATACATTTTTTTTTTTAAATCTAGCCAACTAGAAACCTGGGATAGTCATCTCTCCCCCCCACCTCCCCTCCGGATTGTCGCCTTTGGGCTTTTAATAGTTGGCTGCAGGGAGAAATTGGGCAGGCGTGGCTTCTCTGCTGGGGTGATAGAGACAGTCTTGCCTGCTGGGCTGCTTCCATAGGTGCGTTGAAAGACGCAGGACAGAGGCACATCTCATTGGTAAGCATCGGAGCAGGAAGGAGAGGACTCAAGTGAGGCGTTGCTTGTTGATGGAGATGTAAATGTCAGAGATTATTAAAGTGAGGTTTTGCTTGTTGTCTGGAATGACCATGTTTTGCAAACAAGGGCATTTACTTAAGAAATTAAAACAGGGAAAGCAGCGACCAATCCAGTACTAGAGAGCCCCATTTTGGGTCTCGTAGCTCAGGTAAAGAACCTGGCTTGCATGCTGGAGGTCCTAGGCCAGGTTCAATCCCCGGCAGCATCTCCAGATAGGGCTGAGAGAGATTCCTGCATGAAATCTTGGCGAGCCTCTGCCAGTCAGAGTAGACAGTGCCGAGCTAGATGGACCAAGGGTCTGACTCGGTAGTAGGTAGCTTCCTATGTTCTTATGTCCCCAAGAAGAATGTCTTGAGTGTGAATCTTGCCAAGGCAAGGCTGCTTGCAGTATATAAGGTTTCTGTGTGGTGCTAATGCTCTTCTCTCTGGACATTCTAAAGAAGCCAATCTGGCGTGAAGGTGCAAGCGATCCCTAGATTCCTTCCTGCACTTGTTTTTGAAGTCTAGAGCTGAGCTCTCTCCGCATGGGAAGATGTGTGTACTTGGATACTCCAGATGTGAAGGCAGCATGTCTCTTTCCCTGTGCAGGGAGCTGTGTGGACACCGGCTTCAGAACTTCTACATAGCCACCCATTTGTGAGCATTTTTTTTTTTAAGTTTTACAACTTTTACAACTGAGCAATAGCTTGTTCAGTCCTGAGACATGAAAAATTGCTTTCCTTTGCAAACCTTCTGGCGGGAGCAAAAACCCAGTGCAAAAGTGACTATCATCTAATTTTCACAGTTACTGTGTAGGTTGCATGTAGGCATTAATTGTGATTTACTGGGCTAACTGAGAGCGTCAGCTCTGCAGAGACAGGTTTGCTGAAGCCAGCTTCCATAGATAGCCCAAGTCAGATATGCGTTGCTTATGCAATGTGGATTGTTGAGTTTTAAGTAGACAGGTGTAAGGATATTTGGTTGCTGTTAAATAGCTTTGCTGGATTGGACTTAAAGGCACAGCTGCTTGGGAGGGATCTGGACCCACGTTGGAGGCATCGAGTGTCCTGTGCTGAACCTCTCCCAATAAACCTAATATGTATATAAACACCTTTTGTATTACAAAGTTATTTTGGCTGTTGACGCTTCTAGGAAGCCACTTCCAGTCTAAACAGAAGCATCTGGCATTCAGCTGCAAAGCAGCAGGGCGCTAATTGAACCATTGCAAATGTGGTTTCAGTTCTGACTTTAATATATTTTTCAACTCTCCAATTTAGACACTAGTTT